>NC_072803.1:7575757-7878787 GCF_028583425.1 Eublepharis macularius
CCCAAGCTATGAACCTGCCCCTTCAAGCAGAGTGAAGTTTCCTGCAGGATCAGCTGACTACTTAGTTCTTGATCAGTTCTGTCATTGACTCGTAGCTTTTCAATCTTGCCTGGACTGAACTTCAGTTTATAGTCGTCATTTATGCCCTTACCTTCTGCGTGTTCAGGACTTCCACCAACTAACTTAAGCAGAAATAGAGGTGGGCGTTACCAGCATGTCCGTGGCACCTTGCTTGAAATCTCCTGATAATCTCTCTCAGCTCTTTCGTGTAGATTTTAAAGAGCGTGAGGGACAAGATGGACCCCTGTGGGACCATGCATAAACGCCACATGGCCAATCAGTAGGCCCCTTGCACCACCTTCTGAAATTAGCCAGTCAATTAAGAGTGTAGCCACTGAAAGAGTGTCAAGATGGCTCCCCTTCTAGCCGTCTGAATCCATGCCTTGGTAACATTGAGACTAGGCAATTGAAACGTACTCTTTATGGAGTCAACTCTGTCATTCCAGATGGTTCAGAATGCTGCAGCTCGGTTATTATCAGGAGTTAGGTGGAGCATACATACCACACCCATTCTGCCGTCATTCCATGGGCTGCCCATCAGTTACTGGTCCCTCGTCTATGCAGGATTGCCTCTTCTACATTCTGCCATGACAGCTTTTCTAATTTGTTTGGGGTCTTCAGCAGGAACCACTCCACAAACGGGCAAGATCTACAGCTGCCCACGCATGTGCAGCTATTGTGCTGCTATTGCGGCCCTCGCATTGTGGAATGGTCTCCCTAAGGCGGTCAGGAAGGCTTTCATGTTTCTGTCATTCTGCACACTGTATAAAACAGAGAGGTCAAGAAAGCTTTTTTCCAAAGGAAATAAGCCTATACTCTAACCAAATGGTTCAGAAAGGCACACACCATTGTGTGTAGGACCTGTTAAGTTTGCTGAATGTCACTGCATTGTTTTTACTGATGTCATGCCATTTTTCTGCATTGTATCTCCGCTGTTCATCGTATCTGATATGCTATGCTTATTCAGATTTCTGTCGTCCTGCTCCTAGCACATTGCTTATTTAAACGTTTCATCATATTGATTGTATCGACTTAAGGTGTGTAATCTGCTTTGATCTCATTGAGAAAGGCGGACCATAAATACAGCAAATAAATAAAAGTAAGGGATGGGCTTTCTTTCGTTCGTTCCTTGTGACATACTCAGGCATCTTCCCAATTGTGATGTGTGTTTGTGCGTTTGTGTCCATGCATTCACCTTCTTTCCCCTGCTTTGTCTTTTTTTAACTGCAGCTTATTATCTCAGCAAGTTCTTGCTGTTTGCAAGGAACTAGAAACAGTTTTTGATTCCTGTTGTGAGCACTTCCCCCCCTTCCTCCTTCTTTTCAGCTAACGAGTTTTAATAAGGATCTGATGTAGCTTACATTGCTCTCTGTATCACGGATCTTCCATTAGCAAGGCTAAGTCCTCCATAGACGCAGTTCCTCACTGCTAGTTAAAATATTTTAAACAGGTAGCATAATGTCTTGTACATTGCCATCTGAGCCTTAGGCTGTATCTGTGAGTTACTGTCTTCCTCTAAACATGCACATTCAGGCATGAATTTTCTGAAAGTGTAGTTATTGGCCTTTCTAGATAAGTGACTATATAGGTAATAATAATATCTGTGGCATCTTTTACAATTGCTGTGTGTTGCATAGCATTCCCTTCCACCCACTTAGCCTCCTGTTCTGTTGTTTACAGCGTGCTTCATTGTCTAAATTTTCTCATGCTTATTTTAATAGTCATGTCAGGAGAAGCATTTAGAATGTAACACCCAAATGGTAGTACAATTCTCCCCCCCTCTAAAATACATGAAATACAGCTAGTTAATACTGCTGTAGACTTAACAGGATTTCTTGTAGATAACTTATGTCCTTTCTATGTTTTTTGTATAAAAGCTCAGGATGAACACTTCTGATTTCACCTGAAAATATTTTGCGTTTGTGTTTCTTGTTGTTTGGACATGTCCATTCCAAGTGTTTTATTACATTTGCACACTCAGACTTCAGCAGATTCTTAAATAAGGACAATGTTATATATTATTTATACACTGTTTTTGAATTTTTTGAAAATGTAATTGAATTCATACTTTGCCTTTCCCATTTGATTTATTTATTTATGTTATATATAGCCCACTGTAATGATTTCAAGTAAATGTGTGCATGTGTCTTTAAATGCTTGGTTTGAGCTAGGTGAAGAGTGGGGGTGAGAGAGAGAGAGAGAGAGAGAGAGAGAGAGAGAGAGAGAGAGGGAAGAGTGAGTGATATGATTGGTTGATGACTGAGAGTGTGGGCGGAGTGAATGCAGTTTAGACTGACAGGGCAGAGAGAAAAGTTTCAGTCAGAAGAAAGCAGGCTAGCTGTGTGCTGCCTGAGTATGTTGAAATATTTATGAGAGAAATATGACCTGTGTGGAACCTGAACTGAGCATGTTTGTGAAAGGACACTCAGTCAGGGCAAGAGAGGCCAGCTGTGTGCTGCCTGAGCAGGTTTCATATTTCTGTGAATAAGAGTCAGAGGAAAAGCAGGCTAGCTGTGTGCAGCTTGAGTAACTTTAAGCACGTCTGTGAGAAATATTGAGTCAGAGAAAGAGGCTAACTGTGTGTGAGGCCTTAGAAGAGATCTGTATGAATGAGTTTATAGGAAGTAACCTTAAGAACCGAGAACTACGTTTATGAAACCGATACGCTTCTTGACTAAATAAAAGTTTATTTTGTTTTGTTATATCCCGGAGTAGCTGTCATTGCTATATCCCATTCATATCCTCAGGGCCACATAGAACCACGAAGGAGCCTGACGCTTTGGAACGTTACCAAAGGGAAAACTTAAATAAAATATCTTGGAATATAATATTCCTGGTGGCAGCAAACTACCCAGAGGGTGTTAAGGGAAAGATTAAAAGAAAAATCTACCCCAAAGAAAGTAAAGGTCATAACACCCACCTTTCTTACCGAGACTCAAGGCATATTACACAATGTAAAGCAAAGCAATCAGTAGGAAGATATGTCTGATAAGCAATGTAACAGGACTAAGAATTGCAGAAATTTGAAATAGAGCTGTCATCTGAACAAAGCATAAGTATTAAACATAGTATGTTAAACCATGCAAAACAGAGTATTGCATCAGTAGAAACAAGGTGCACTTTCCTGGGCTAATCTGTTATGATGCCTCCCTGTTTCCTTTTTAAAAAATTGCCCTCCTGTCCTGAGCAATTCTATTTTACATAGTTTTCAAAAAGCATGGAGCCTTTCTGATATCCTCAGGCAGGCTATTCACAGGGAGGGAGCCACTTATAGAGTAGGCACCTGTATGGATAGTTGTTGATTTTGCCCATCTGCAGGGTGGCATTTGTAGAAGGCTCTGCCTAGATGAGCAGAGTTGTTGTGGCGGGACATATGTGGAGAAGTGGTCTTGCAGATATGAGAGTCCAAGGCTATATATCTTGAACTGAGGTGAGTAACTGATGAGCAGCCAATGAAGTGATTGCAGAATGATTGTAATATGCAGGTTTTGCCTAGCTCCTGATAGTAACCAAACTGCAGCATTCTGTGCCAACTGGAATCTCTGAGTTGATTTCAAGGAAGACCTATAATCCATTATAGTAGTCTAGTCTTGATGTTACCAGGGCATAAATCTAGGTGCCAGATATATTGAGTTCATTTCTCAAAGCATTAGATCTGCTGCGAGCCATAATTTAATGTGGTCTGTGTACCTCAGATTTGAGAACTTCTTCCCTGTTTCTCTGTGGAATTTGATTTCAGTCTCATAATTCCAATGGGAGCTTTTATCTGAAGAACTGGGCCAGCTGCTACAGGTTCATGTTTTTAAATTAAACCAGATTGGAAGTAAAGCAATCCTGCAGCATTGTGTAATGTATGTTGGGGGTCCCCAATCCTTTTATTTGTTGTTTGATACCTATAGAGCTATAGCTATGTGTTGTGCAGGGAAATCATGATTTTAAGAAACATCTGTAGTGGGAAGTTTTGGTGGCACAATGCTTTGAAAGCCGCAGTTCACACTGGTGTTACTTAACTGGAGTTCTGACACATGCTGATTTTTCCACACAGGCTTCAGTAGGACTAAAAGACTTTATGGCCTTAGTTATGGAATGAACTACCTATGGTAAAAGTTTAAACCCTTTGGGGAGCACAGTGTTTGGTGCTGGAAACATTTGGCTATAAAATGTCTCTTTTTCTTAAGCAGAATTTCTCCAGCAACTAAAGCTACTCACAGGGCTCTGGCTCCAGCTACACAGCAGCAAGCACAATGGCCACATTGAGAGTCACTGCCGGGGAAGCCCTCCTTCTTTGCCTACTCTGTAAATGCAGTTCTTTCTCTCTGAAAAACCCTGACATCAGCTCTTGGAAAAATCCAAGAACTTGTGTCATGGAACACTGCTGAGGCACTTGCTTGGGCTGCTGAATGGCCAAACTGTGGCTGAAACTTCAGTCGCTAGGCATTCACACTCCCACCTTCTCTCTCTTCAGTCTTTCTCCAACCCTGCTTCTGAGATGGATATTGCTCTGTATGCTTGAATGTTGACTTGGAACGATAGCGTAAGGGCAGCATTGTTGTGAGTTACCAATAAAAATTAAAATCACCTTGCTAGTTGTTTAATACTGGGGAGTTTCAACTACTCTTGAGTGAGGTAAAGAAGGTGGGAATGGATTGCAGCAGGAGCTCGAGGAACTGGTCAACTGAGATGAATTGAACACGACATCTGAAGCTGCTACAGCTACTTATGAGCCTGGCTTTAGTTCTCCCAAAAGCAATGTAGCCTCATCATGTGTGATGTGTATATGGCGGAAACATGACTAAAATGAAAAAGAGGAGATTGGTGTAAGGCAGTCTGAGTCCCCATTGGGGAGAAAGGTGGGGGATCAATGAAGTAAATAAATATAGAAATTGTCTACTTTCTTACACAGTTCAGAATCTCCCCATTGAACTGAATTTTTGAGAAAAGGATACTACGAAAATTAAGTTACAGCCTTTATCTCTGCTTAGTGGATGTATTCAGGTTCTTAGTGGATATATTCAAGTTCTGTTTCGTTTAATGCCACAGTTACTAGCTTTGTGGAATATCTCAAAAATCACCAAAAAGGCTTTTGGGGAAGGAAACCAGTGGCTTAACAAAAGCAGGACATAGGTTCAACTTGTTTTTATATTGTCTCCGAATGCTAAGTTACAGTGTTTAATGTTGCAGGACAGAAATTAGACGACCTTTAGAATTCCTCTGCTCAATGAATGGGCTGAATATGCATAGGCCTGGGAGAGTTTCCTTGCAATCATGACCTCCTGCATACCCCCCTCCTCCTTTAGAAAGAGACCGAGGATCTGGCTTGCAGCCTGTGGAGTTTCCGGGAATGTATCCCATCATCCTTTTGGAACAGCTCTCCCTTTGACGCATGCGGCTTTGTTTGGACTCTACCATTCTCATGTACAAACAGAGATGATAGGCCTCGAGTTCCTTGTGTGCCTCAGCAGGCTTCAGAACAAATGTCTCTTTTGGCAAGTGCTCTTTTGCCATGCTGGGGGAATAGAGGTGGTACAATGTATACTGGTTATAATTAAAGAAATCCTTTCAAAGCTAGCACAGTTATTTTTCTGTGCAGCGATGTTCTGTGGCGAGGAAAGTTGTTACCCTCCTTTATAAATATATGGATAGAAATAAATGCAAGTTGGCCAGCTGATTTCATGTACGACAAATAGTTAAACATCTTTCTAAATTTGTTCTTTAAAATGGTTAAAGAAAAGCTCCAAAGAAACACTGTATTGTTTGTTAAAAACATTCTGCGTTGACATCCCTGGAAGAATTTAGCTATTTACTTAATACTTCGTTTTAAAAAGAAATGTGCTGTTGGTGACTGAACTGTGCTATTATTCGATTCTTTTGATTCACTTCCCTAAATTTTAATGCAGCGTTACATTACAGGAGTGCCTGTGATCACAATCAGTGAATGCGGTATCTGCAGGGAGTATCACTCTTTTTTTCCGAGCAAGATACTGTGTTTTTTAGATATGCAGCATCTCTACAGTGAAAACACTAGCTAGAGCAAAGTTTTATGGACAGTTGGAAGCAAATGTATATTTAGGACATTTATGAGTGAGAACACAAATTGCTTTTGTTAAGCATGTGGGACTGAAAAAATGGAGGGAAGGAAAACCAATTATTAACAACAAATTGTGACTGGGAATCCTTTTTATAATCCTGTTTCTCTTAAATAAATTTATTTTATACTATATTTTTTTCTTTTTTCAGGTTTCCCCTCAAAAAACCTACAAGGTAAGTTATTGAGAATTTGACTACCTTTATATGTCATAATCTAAATCCTATAGGGTTTTGAGTCCATTGATACCTTTGAAATTCTGACATAGGGTGGTGGGAGCAAACACAAAATGGGTGCCATGAGAGATGGTGCCAGATACACACACGAGGAAGCCCAACCACAGGAGAGAAGAAGAGTGGTTTTAAGAAAATATACTGAGAAAGATTAGTGAGAGAGAATAAAACCAAGACAATATGGCAGCTGCCGCTGAAATTTTTAAAAAATATGCACAGATTATTGTTGTTGCTGTTTATTATTATTATTATTATTAATAATAATAATAATAATCTGCCTTTCTCATTGAGATCCAAGGCAGATTACACAGTGCAAGTGAGATACAATATAATCAAAAGCTAAACCATTCACTGAGCAACTACCATAATGAACAACAGTTAGGAGTCTCAGTGAACAAATACAACATGGTACGGTTGCAAAATATTTGAAAATAAGCATAAAGTTGAGCATAGAGATGAAAACCTAGTGGCCAGTCAGGTGCTCTTTTGGGTAGAAACCCCACCCGGCCCCACTAACTTTCTACAAATTCTTGGTGGGCTCCAGGAAAGGTGCAGGCTGGTAGGCAACAGGTGGGAAGTCCCTGACCTACAGCTATTATGCTGTGATACAAACCCAGTCACACTTGAAAAATAATACATTTGATTTTAAAATGACATTGTTTCTCATAAAATCAAATCAAACACAAACTATATTGAGCTTACTAATTCCCACATTCTAAACCTTTCAAAGGGGACTCCAGCTCAGTTTTCAAGAAGATTGCACTTTTTTCTACTTGATATATATATAATTGATTCCAATACACTTTTTATAACATTTCTTCCTCTTAAATATGGAAACTGGCACGTTAGGATAACAGACAGCAATTCTACAGTGTTTTAGGAGGTCAAAATGACCTCTGGGTATATAATGCTTTCTTTTTTTATTCATTCCAGTGGGTGTTAACCAGACCTCAGTAATGGTCTACTTCTAACATTTTTAAAGTAAAAATGAAGGGTGGATTATCAGTCAGGTACAACCGGAACTCATTATTCTCAAGGAGTATATAAAAATATTTTTCTCTGATACGCTTTTCAGGATATTTAAAATATTGGCAAAATCCTCCTCTTTTGCTATTTGGCTGTTTTTGAACAATTATGTATACTTGTTCCAGTTTCTTAACACAACTGAGTAGTGGTTATTTCTTAGAACTCCTAACTGATATGCACGTAATTGCTCAAGCTGGGTTTGCTTTTATTTGACTTCAGGCATGGCAGCATTCTGAGTAGAGAGTCTCCAGCAGACAAGAAGCAGAAGGTCGAGCGCTGCATCAGTGCCCACGATTTTGACCCTACAGGTAAAATCCTCATAGCCTGTTGCAAGGAAGTCGAGTACTTCATATCTAAAAGTTCTTTTAAAAAAATTGTCTAATATCTTGTGTAGTGTAGTATTCAGAAGCTACCCCTGATTCTTCTTTACACTAAGGGAGCAATATTTTCAGTTACTTTTTTCACACAGATTGGTTTGTATGTTACTTACTGTTTTGCTGTTCAGTTGTGTAAATCTATCCGGTATAGCAATAAAGTGGAATCTCTTGTGAAAACATACATGACACAGTATAGCTGATGTGCTATCTTTTTGACTACATTGATAGGGACCATTGATAGTTATTGACTAAAACGGGCAGAGCGCGTGTCCTCTGGACAAAAGGGTACCCTGTAGCTGTAGAATGGAGTTCCCTGGTAGGCTTCTTCCCAGTAGCTTTGGTGGGCTCTGTGTGTGTGTGTGTGTGTGTGTGTGTGTGTGTGTGTGCCAAGCATGGTGATTTTACACATTTGATAACTACCAGCCATGCAGGGGTTATGTTGACCTGTGCACAGATTCTCAGTGTTTTAAGCAGCAGGTGATGAGTGAGAGTGTTGGAGTCAGCACAGGATGTGTAGCTCCAAAGACAAATAACTAAGAGGCTGTCTTTACAATTTTACTTTTGGTCTCCCTGGGATTTCCCCTTGCATTTATGGAAAGGTCCTGTTGGATGGATCTTTATTGCCATTTCCTTTGTAGTAGTTAGTGATGACTGCTGACATATTATCCAGCCCACCAGTTAAGTTCCTCCTCCCAAGCCCTGTGCACCTATCTGTAGAGGTGACATAGGTGGCAACCAGAGATTAGGCTTTTTCACTGGTAGCACCTTGCCTTTGCAACGTCCTCTCTCCCGAGGCTTGTCAATGCTCTATGCTAAAATCTTTTACACGCCAAGACAAAACATTTCTTTTTATCCAGGTTTTTAACAAATGAGCTTGATTTCCCCCTCTTCTTTTTAGCTGTTGTCGTCTGCTCTTAGCCTGAGGACTGCTTTATGAAAGTCCTTTTAGGCTGCTGTGCTGAATGTTTTATGCTATTTTTATGCCCCTGGTTTTTTTGATGGCTTGTTTGTATGACATTCTTGATCATTCATATGTTGCTGTGCTTATGATTTTATTGTATCGTTTTTACTTTGAGTGTCCTTGAGCAGGTCTTTGGAGAGGCAGCATATACATTTTCAAAATAAATAAGATACAGAGCTAGGTCAGTTGCTGTATTTGGTAATGCTGTTCTTCCTTCTCTTGAGGACCAGCACTTTCAGAACAAAAGAACTTCCCTCTGCAGCATTCCAAGTGATTTTTTTATTTTTAAGAATTGTAACTGGACACAAGTTTTCACCTTCTCCCCCCTACCCTTATACTTGTAAACCATCCATGTTGCATTCTAATGCTGTCTTGGACTTCAGTCTGTATGTTAAGGGTCCACCCACCCCAACCTACTAACCCAGTGACCGCTGTGTGCTCCTAACTGTCTGACTGGCTTGCGGGCGAGCCTCTCGGCCCCATGTAATGTCTTGCTTTTTGTCTGTGAGCTGGTGCTGTTCAGTCTGTTATTCTCTAGGGTCATGGGACAGGTTGAGAGCTGACCCGGAAGGCCACAGACTGCAATATGTAAATACAAGTAATTGTAAAGAAAGGTCAAGTTGCCATGTTTGAACCACCGTTGTTGTGTTAGCTCTTTGTTTAGGGAGCCCCATTGGGCAGCTTGTTGGACTCCCCCTTTCAAGACAGGGCTGCAGTTACTAGCTTGGCCCTGAACTCACCGGGCAGTTCTTTGTTTCTATATTGGAAAAATAGAAACGGGTAAAGGTTTGGGTTGATGCTTGGTTCTGAGGAGAAGTAAGAAGTTCTGCTTTCCCCAGCCCTTAGGAATGGGATGGGCTACTAATGTAATAAATAGTTAGTACTTTCTTATTATAGCTTTTTAAAGATTTGTTTCAAGGAGGCACAGTTACGCTGATGAATAAATATTTCTGTTCTCATTTGCAAAAGTGAAACGTTAATCTGGATCTGCAGCATTCTGATCACGGGCAGTTAGGATCATTGGACCTTTCTGTCCTAAGAAGTGCGGGTCTGCTCTTGAAACCTCATGTTGTGTGATTCCCCAGGTTTTTGCAGAGGTTTTGAAAAGCGGGGCTGGGAAAAATCTTTCCTATAGAGCTAGTTTTAAGATTTGTCACAAGTCTCCACTGTAACTTTTGGCGGATGGGATGCATACGGGTTGCTTCTCTCATGCAGTACAAGGTAATTATTATTTATACAGCACCATTCATGTCACGGTGCTTTATAAAAAAGGGCATGTTGAACATATATAGAATTTCTTCTCCTATTCACTAGCGGGTATAGAAAAGAGCTTAATTATGGTGTCTTTGTTTATTTTCCTTGCTAGAACCTTACCATGTGATGTTGCCTGTATAGTTCCTGCCTTTGGTATTCACAATCTGATTTCCAAATATTATCACCTCTGTGTTGCTCGTTTCTTGTTTTGTGTGTTGCACGATTTAACCCGAGTATACAAATCATTCTGGGTTTTTTTTTTCCAAATTCCATGTTGGTCTCCATATTTCCTATATCTTTTTTTCTCCTTTTCTTCTGCTCTTGTGCAGATAGCTCCTCCAGGAAGACAAAGTATAGCTCAGAGGAAAGTAGATCCGAGACATATGGTAAGCTTGAAGCAGCCATTGCAGCCTTGTGTTTTGTTTCAATGTGCTGCATACTGTTGCTCTGTGTGCCCCAGGCCTGTGCCCTTTACCTGCCATGCATGGCTTGCTCTGCTGCAGGGAAAAGGATGGAGCTTTTTAACGAGGCTTATATGTGCAAGCTTGCAATTGACGGCTACTACTAACCTGTGTGTAGCAAATGTTGGGTGTCTTCTGTATTGTCTTCTGTTCCCTAGTAGGAAAACTTACTTTTACCTGAGGAATTGGTGTCATCTAATATACAAGGCAGTAGCATCACATGCTTTTGGGTAGGTGTGGACCCTATAGTGTGTGCTACCTATAGGCGAGAGCGTGTCTTTTGCCTAAAGAAAGTGACGGAATCATTTCACTTTCCCACTTGTTCACTGAGTTTCCCATAGTGGCAAATTAGGGATGTAAAATATTCAATGTTCAATTAAGGGATAAAGATTCTGTTACTTTTTACATACTGCTGTAAATGGTTAAACAGTAAGAACGCTCAGCAGGAGTGGCTGTACAGACATCCTTGCATCGATACAGGTGTTCAGATGGAGCTCGCCAACTGGAGAGGGGTGTCCCTGTCGCTGTTGTGCCAGAAGGTGATTCTTGTATGTCTTGAAAATTACCTTCTTGTTAGAAACATGAGTTGCCTAGGAGGAAGAGTAGCCTGAGTTGGAGCCAAACACCTCTCGGGGTTTTTAATAGAAAGTAGACCGCCCACACACACTCTTCGTTCTACGGTATAGGATGGCCCTTCACCCATTGTACATTTTTAGACTTGAAGATACAGTGTGCAAAAAGGGAGTCATTGCTTCAAAAAACAGAGCTTGTGAGCTTGTTAATGTTTCAACCATAAATATTTTTGCTCAATTAAAATGGTTGGATTAAAACAAAATTTACATTGCTAAAGCAAACTGCATAGCACAACATGGGTAGTTTTCTAGCTAAAAAAAATTAAACTGCTTTAAGTGCATAAAGTTCATTAAGTGCATTAAATTCAAGTGCATCAGGTTCACTCTGTGTTTCGGCTTCAGAAAGTGACCTTCCCTGAATTTCTACCCTGCCACTACTCATCTTGTGAATTTGGGTTTAGTTTTAGATTGCTAACTATTAAGATTTTTACATATCTGAATTCCCAGAATTGTTTTCATAGATTTTTTCCCTTGCAACTATAAATGTCCTTTCAAGGAAGACAGGATGTATTAGAAGCTATTTTGGCTCCACAAGCCCCTTAAACTGGGTATCTTTGCACATGCTGTTCCTTAAGTAATCTTGAATCTGCTAGTCATTTACTGGTCACTTTGCCTTAGCAATCGAATTTTTTTCAAAACTAACCTATCCTAGATACCGTTTTTCCTTTTTTTCCTTACGTGCAGTGAATACTAGGAAATGATCTCATGTTCTCCCTAGAAAAGCCACGGATAATGGAGATGAGAAAAGGAGGGGTCTGACTGTGTTTTGACTTCTGTGCTGGCTGTTGGGACTCATTGGTCCATGCTATAGAAGTATCTCCACTGGCTTTCTCGTGCTAAAGTGTTCTGTGGATGGACTGGGCAAAAGCTAACATTTGAGTTTTCCAAGACTTACGTTTAAGTAAAATGTTTTTATTACTCAATTAGCACTAGACATATTTCCCAAGAGTAAGAGCATTTTCAGGGCTAAACTCTTTGTTCAGAGCTCATTGCAAATATGCTTGTGGTAACTTATTTCGTGAGTGGTTCCAGAAATGACAGCCACAGCAGCCATAGGTAACTGAGCCCCTTTCAAAGGTAGCATGTTCATTTCCCTAAGGAGCAGAAAGCCTCCCTCCTTGGAACAAAGTAACAGGCTTTATTGGACAGGAGTCCTACTCAGGTGGAGAACTTTACCTTTTGCAGATATATGCCTATCCATCTGCCTTAGCCAGAAAAGGGGATGTGGATATTGCTTCTTGAAGGTCACATACTAGCATTTTTAAAGATTTTGGATGTTTGTCTGACTTTATTAGTATAAACTCTTCCGGGCTCTGTTGATGGGAAATCCCACTGCCATAAAGTTTTCTGTCAAGTCATTAAACTGTGCTGATTGTGGGCAATGTGTTGTGTGCCTGTTGCAGTTTATCTGTAGCTTGCTTCCTGCGCCTGTGCTGTGTCCAGCTTTCATGTATGAAAAATGAAACATAACTTCCTAACCCTAATCCTTATGCTTCCTCCAATACTTCCTGCAGAATTGCGGTCTACTTTTAGGATTTAGTTCAGGTTCCATCCCCCCCATCCTTTGCTGAAGTTCTTTCCCTGTGTTTGCTCCTCCCTTCTTCCTGGTGGTGCTGAAACTTGGGTGGAAAAACTTGCAATGTTTGCTTTGGATAAGAACAAACTACTTGAGAGCCGGCAAACAGAAAACTGTGCCTTGTATATTGCTGGTGACAGCAGCCTCTTTTTGCTTACCTTGGAGGTTAGTGAGGAAATACTTTGAAGTAGCAAAAGTGATTCAAGTTATAACAGTTACTTTTTGAGGTGAGAGCTGTTGAATTCTTATTTGAAAGAGAAGTAAGTTCAGAGTCCTTCCTTGTTTATGAAAGGAGAGATAAAGGTAGGCATGGAATACTATTCTAACCATGCAAAAAAAACAAACCCCTCAGTGTCTTAGGGTTTACTCTTCCTTATGAATCCTATCAACTTCTTGGATATGTTCATCTTCGAGAGATGAAACATTCTGTTCTTTTTCTCGTGAAAAAAAAACATTATTTCTATTAATAATTTTTTTTTAAAAAAGTTTTGGAATATAGCTCAGTGCTTTTTTAAAAAATTTTTCTTCATTTATAATCCACCTTTCTTGCTGACACTCAAGGTGGATTTCATAATTTAAAAACAATGTAATAAAGACAGTACTGTGTAACACATACAGTTATTAAAGCTGGATTACAAAATTAGCAAACAATGCAAAATGACACTTCAACACATACAAAAAACAATACAATAAAACAAGATTAAAATTGCAGAGCAGTTTTACATAGCACAGTAGGACAATAAATCTTAAATTAGAAAACAGTGCAAAAATAGTATGATACAATAAGCAATGCAATTAAAATTGAGAACAAGTTCTCAGACATTAAAACTACAACTCTTTAGAAAAATGCCCTACTTTGGAATGGAAGAAGCAGGCCCTTCCACAAGTTGGGAACCACAGCAGAGAATTTTCAAAGCAGGCAGCTGTCAGTTTTACCCATTTACAGAGTAGCATGTTGGCAAGGTTTTGCTTAGATGAATGAAACTGTCACTGCTGAGTTTGTCAGGGAAATGTTCTTACAGAGATGTGGGTCCAAGACCATGAAGGGCTTTGTAGGCAAAAACCAGTACCTTGAATTGAACCCAGGACCTAATGAGTAACCAATGGAATGATGGCAGAACAATTGTAATAGGCATACTCTGCCTGGCTCCCCATGGAAATCGATCTGCGTCATTCTGCACCAGCTGAAGTTTGCATCTTGTAGTGATTCTTATGGAAGTCTGTATCTCAAGATGTCTCGCTTCAAGGATGCATATGCTCTGGGAAAGATTATTTTGCATTTGAGTTCTTGACAAAAATATTAATTTCTCTGCCACTAAGGTTTAGCTACCTTAGATTTGTAGCAAATAATGTTGGGAGTGAGGATACCTTGGTTGGGAAAAAGATTTTCGGGGTATAAGTTTTCAATGATCAAAGGTTCCATCAGATACATTGGGAAAAGAAAAAAACGGCAACTTTCTCTTTGTCTCTCTGGTTAGAACCTTTTTATGGAGCTTTATGTTCTGCAAGATACCATCAGGGTCACATTTGTGTTTCCTGGGATGCTTCTGATCTTGTAACTTCAGATGTTCAGAATTGACATTATTTTGTACTGGTCCTTCCTGCCTGGCCTTGCTTCTGCTGCTCCCCCCCCCCCCCCGAAAACCTCCACAGCAACTTCTGTTGCTAACCTTCCCCCATCCTATCACAAGCTTCCCACGTACCCTGTGGCTCAAACTTAGGGGTGGTATTAGTTCACACCATTTGCATGTAGGCAGCAAGCTATGTCACCTCTCTGCCAAATCCCACTTTCTCTTTTCTTCAGTCTTTTGGTGCATGTTTCCAACGTTATGGAACCTACCAATTGTTCCTGTCTCTAGAGTTCATCCTCATCCATTGCTTTCCACTTGCCTTCCCCTGCGGTCTCTGGAACTGCCATCCCATTACTCAGAAAGCAGTCGCTCTCCACCGATCTTTTTCACTGCAGGTCCCTTCAGCTGCTCACCCTTGCCAAAATCAGATTTTACTCCTGTGCGGCTACATTTAGATGATGCAAAAAACTGCAATTCAGCTCCTGTCCGGCATGAATACAATTTGTTGTTGTGGCTCTTGCTCTCCCCCCCCCCCCCGGCATGTAGCGCATGACTGAACACTTCCTGACTTCAGCAAGGTCCAGTTCACTGTGCTGTCTGAATGCAAGCAGCTCAGTGAATTGGATCTTATACCCTCCACACAAGCAGAAATCTTGTGTGGCCTAAACAAACGGCAGTTGGAATTGCAGCTTGTCAAACTGGAGGGCAGGGTGGGTAGCAATTTCTTTTTGTAAGTCCTTATCTGTCAGTAGATACCCTGTGCAAACAGAGATCAGGTTTGATTGTGTGGACCTTGTGTTGGGTACAAGGGAGAGGTTGGGAATCATGCTGGACTGGTTTATCATCCACTTGGCTTGCCAGCAGGCTCTCTAGCTCAGCTGACAGAGGTGGCCTCAGATTTGATATTGAAGACCTCAGTGATGATTAAGAAACATGAACAATAGAAAAAGAGGGCTCCTATGATTAACTTAGAATAAGTGAAACCCTAGAAATGATATATATCTGTTGCATATGTATGTATGTATGTATATGTATATGTATACAGGGCTTTTTTCCTGGGAAAAGAGGTGGTGGAACTCAGGACCGCACAATGATGTCACTTTGGGTCAGCTGGAACAAGGGAGTTTTTTAGTTTAAATTGCCCTCGGTGAAGAAGGTCACATGGCTGGTGGCCCCGCCCCCTGATCTCCAGACAGAGGAGAGTTTAGATTGCCCTCTGCCTGGAGATCAGGGGGCGGGGCCACCAGCCATGTGACCATTTTTAAGAGGTGCCGGAACTCCGTTCCACTGTGTTCCTGCTGAAAAAAAGCCCTGTATGTATGTATGTGATTGTTCTTGGAGGTTTTAGTATAGATGCTGAGGCTACCTTGTATAGTACAGCTACTGAGGCTCAGGATGTCATAGCCACCGTTACAACCATGAGATAATCTCAGATTGTGATTGGTCCAGTATATGAAAAAGGGTATACACTGGACTTATTTTCTGAACTACATAGCAGCTTAGTGGCAATCCAATTGGGAGACCATTGTAACAGTTGAAACACTGTTTTTTCAAGGCTTGTTTAAACATACTGTCTTCTGCCTGCAGAGCTAATGGATCTCTTAGGATGGTCGACATTCAGATCTTCAGATCCTATGGGATTGCAGAAAATGCTGGGGGATTTTGAGCAGTGCACATGAGCATAGATGGCCTTAAAAGGGGATTAATGGCTAGGAGCTGTGGTGAATAAAGAGAACCTTCATATTCTGAGGCAGCAACCCTCTGAAGCCCAGTGTTAGGGGGCATCATTGGGGGGGGGCGCTTGGCCTCTGTCCCCTGTTTGTTGGTCCCCCTGGCCTAGACATCTGGTTGGTCACTGTGTGAAACAGCACACTGGACTAGATGGACCCAGCAGGGCTCTTCTTATGTTCTTAGGAAAGCCTTCTTGGTGGGTCTGTAAAGACCTGTGTCATTATGTGGAATGATGGGCTGGCTGAGGCCATAGACGAGGCTACTCCTTTATTTATTAAATATATATACCCTGCCTTTTCCTGTTGCTTAAGGTGTCTTACAAATCCAAATTTATAAGCATACAAAATACAATAAAACCTTGAATAACTTCCTCCTGCCTGCTTGGTGTACTCTCCCAGTCTCTCATGGTTTATGAGGAAGCTGGGTGATGTGAAATGGAAATAGAGATACCTAGAGCATTGTGAGTAGAGTACGTAGGACAAATCAGTCAGAGCACACCACAGAGTCCATTTACAGGCTGATGAAATTGCAGTGATAGTGACAGCGGAGACTTTTTTTCTCAGCCACCATTGATGTAACTGAATCTTGTATGCTCAGTTTTTCAGGGTGGTTTGTGACTTGGTTATATATTAAATATAATAATAATAATATGTTTATTGCTTTTCCAGCCGAAGCCATAAGCCATATATATATTTTATATATATATATATATATATATATATATATATATATATATATATATATATATATATATATATATATATATATATATATATAATGCATTTAAAGACAAAGTTGTAAGCTAAAATGTGTAATATTAAGCATATTTAAAAATCTATATCACTAGGTAATGCTAAGTCCTATATATACTGTAGACATAATACAACATATTTTAATCATATTTTTATTATTTAAATATGACTGATTTTGACAACAATTTATATGCTGTAACAGTTATAACACACTATTGAATAGTTGAGTAGTTTCTGTGTTATAAAGTTTAACTCTATATCCAAATTTGCTGCTTGCCCTGTGGCTGCATGACACTGTTTCTGACCGAATAAAACACACATTTTCTGTACCACAAAACTTGTATTTCATCTTCGTTCTTCTGTGCCTCCACACATGGGGACTGCGCAGGCGCAGGCCAGCCGCCGGAGAATTTTCTAGAGCTTCCATGGCTCCGAAGGGGCCGTTTGTCGCGCGCCTCAGCGACCGTTTTCCCGCCCAAACGGTCACGTGATCCTCCAGCGACCAACGGCCCCTTCTCTCAGTTCTCTTCTTGCCGCCGCTTGGAGAGAACGTGAGCTTCGTTGCTCTGTGCTTTTGTGCTTCGTGCTTTATTCTGACTGATTGCTTGGCTTTTGACTTCGGACTTCGTGACCTCGACTATTCTTCGGATCTCGTTTTGGACTTTGTTGTGGACTCGGTAATTTGACTCGGACTGTTTTTGACCTTCCTTTCGCGTGCCCCTGAAGATGGCCTCTAAGGCTCTCTTCAAGCATTGCCTGCAATGCCACACAAAAATGGCCAAGACCGATGGCCATGAACTGTGCCTGTTCTGTTTGGGGGAGACCCATAATGTGACGGCCTGTAAAATTTGCCAGGGCTTCACCAGCAAGGCCCGGCAGGAGCGCAAGGCCCGACTAAACTCCTCCCTGTGGCAGAAGGTCATGTCCGGAGGCGCTCCGTTGCCCTCTTCCAAGGCCGGCCCAAGCCCCTCTGCCGAACGGCATTCGAGAGCTGGCTCAGTGGCCTCCGCGAGGTCGGGGTCGAAACCGCGTCCCCCGAGTGCCTCGGCGTCGAGAGCGGCCTCTCCAGCGCAGGGACCGGTGCGGCCGCCCCGTAGCGCGTCATCTACCAGGTCGGATCCGAGACCAGCTTCGGAACCGAGGATCCTGGTACCGAGTCCCCGGTCGGAACCGACGACCGGATCGGTTCCGATGAAGCCTAAGAGGTCGAAGCCGAGGTCCCCTTCGAAGGCGAGGAGCGCGTCGGTCCCGAGGTCTTCTTCGGAACCATCAAAGAAGAAGAAGAAGACCAAGCATCACCGGTCGCCGCGTCCCGCTCCTCAGGAGGAGGTCATCGTGCTTCCTCACACGCCTTCCCCTCATCTGGGCTCCCCGGAGCCAGAGGACATCTCCGTGTCGGTGCCGGATCCGATGGCCTTCGAGACGGTGCCCGCAGAGTTCTCGTCGGGGCCGGAGCCGAGCCCGCGCCGTCGGAGCCGACCATCGCTTCCCCTTCGGTCGCCGAGGCTGGAACCGAGCCCGTCTCCTCGTCGGAGCCGTCCGTCGCCTGTCCGTCCGTCTCCACCTCCGGTCGGTCGTGAACGGCATGGTTCCGGGGACAGTGTTCGATCAGTCCGGTCCACTGCGTCCCGGCATCGACAGGCTTCCTACCTCCCCTCGCCATACCGTTGCCAGTGGGAAGGGGCACCAGCAGGCTTCTCCGTGTCGGAACCGAGGCCTTCGACGTCGAGGTCGGCGTGGGCTCCCCCTCCGCTCCAGGTTCCGGAATCCCAGCTCGGTTCCGATGAGGAGGATGTGGAGAGCTTTGGCGGCTACCAGTCGGAGTCCTGGTCCGAACCATCGCCACCTGAGGAGCTAGTGCCATCTGCGGACTCCCCATTCGAGGACCTCCGCATCTACGCCGACCAGATGGCAAGGATGGCCAAGGCTCTCGAGATGGACATCTCTTCAGCAGCCCCAAAGACCAAGGACAAGCTCCTCAAACGTATTTACGGGGATAATCCGGCGTACGTTGGCTTCCCCATGCTTGAGGGTATTGAGGAGATTGTGGAGAAGGTGTGGCAGGTGCCCTGTGATCAACCGCCAACATCCAAGCGCATCGAGCAGCTTTACAAGATCAAGCAGGGCACCTGGCCGGCGTTGGTGAAACACCCTCCACCTTCCTCCTTGGTCACAGAGGAGTTCAACCCCCGACGGTCGGGTCACTCCTCGGTGCCTGCGGATAAAGAGGGCAAGAAGCTTGATGCCATGGGCAGGCGCCAGTACATCGTCGCTTCGCTGGGTCTGAGGATTGCCAACTACCAGACCATCATGGCAGGGTACCAGCTGTACCTCTGGGAGAAGTTGGCATCCTATACCCGGGACCTCCCTCCTGAGCAGAAGGCTGTGGTGTCCCTGCTGCAGACAGAGGCTGTCCGGCTGTCTAAGCAGCAGATGAATGCCGGGAGCCACGCTGCTGACACTGCTGCTCGGGGGATGGCTTCGGCGGTGGTCCTCAGGCGCCACTCCTGGTTGCGGTCTACGGCCCTGTCCCAGGAGGTGCGTTCCAGGGTGGAGAGCATGCCCTTTGAAGGGGACTCGCTGTTCTCCAAATCGACCGACGAGACCCTGAAGAAGAAAAAAGAGGACAGGCAGACGGCACGGTCCTTGGGTCTGGCTCCAGCGGACAAGCCCTCCTCCAGGTCACGGTACGCTCCCCGGTCCGGCCCTTACCACTACCAGGGCAGGTACCAACATCAGCGGCCGGGCTACCAACCGTATCCTGCCTACCAGCAGCGGCCATACCCTCCCGCACAACAGCAGAGGAGGCGTCGGCCCTTCAAGCCTCGCCCGTCACAACAACAACAACCGGCCCAGCAGAGAGATCAGCAGGGCGCCGGGAGGCAGTACTGATGGGTCACGCCAGCCGTATCCCCGAACTTTTCGGACAGACTGAGTCCACTCCTCTCTGAGTGGGAGTCAATAACATCTGACTCATGGGTCTTAACTATTGTTGAACTGGGATACGGGCTGGAGTTCGTTGAGCTGCCTAGATGCAGTTCACCCCTGACAGCTGTCAATAACACTATGGCCGAGCTGGATGCGGAGATCGTGTCGCTCTTGGCCAAGGGTGCTGTGGAAGAATTGCCCTATGAGGACTCTGTAAAGGGTTTCTTCTCTAGGTTCTTCCTGGTCCCTAAGAAGGATGGGGGCTTACGTCCCATTTTAGATCTGAGGGGCCTTAATGCCTTCCTCAAGGTGACCAAATTCAAAATGGTTACGTTGGCGGCTGTGATCGCCTTGCTGAAACAGGGAGATTGGTTTGCGGTTCTTGACTTAAAAGACGCATACTTTCACGTGGGCATACGAAAGGAGCACAGGAAATACCTGAGCTTTGTTTACCGGCAAAGGGTTTTCCGGTATAAGGTGCTCCCCTTTGGCCTGTCCACTGCCCCACGAGTGTTCACTAAATGTGTGGCCCCTGTGGTTTCCTTCCTACGGGAAGAAGGCTGTACCATCTTTCCGTACCTCGATGACTGGCTCATCGTGGCTGAATCGGAGTCTAGGCTGGTGCAGGACATTGGCTTGGTACTTAGCACTTGCCAACGCCTGGGGCTCCTGGTGAACTTGGAGAAATCCAAGCTGGTGCCCAACTGCAAGGTGTCCTACATTGGTGCACTTTTAGACTCTGTGGAGGGTAAGGCCCTGCTCCCCTTGGAGAGGGCTCGGTCCCTAAGGGGTCTAGTGTCCATGTTTAAAAGGAACCGGTTCCAGTCTGTGCGCACTATCCAGTGCTTACTAGGGCATATGGCAGCGGCCACCTCTGTGGTGCCTTTCGCTAGGCTGCGTATGCGCCCTCTCCAGAACTGGTTTGTGCGGAGGTACGATGCTCTACTGCACCCTCCGTCCCTCAAATTCTCTATCCCGAGGGTCATCCTCTCCTCCTTGGAATGGTGGCTGTCTGATGACAACTTGTTTAAAGGGACCCCTTTTGGGTATCAACACCATGACATCACGGTTACCACTGATGCCTCTCTGTTAGGATGGGGGGCTTACTGTGGTGATGTGTCTGTGCAAGATGTCTGGTCTGACAGGGAAAAGACCCTCCATATCAATGTGCTTGAACTAAGGGCCATTCGTTTCGCACTTGTGTCTCTTACAGCACTGCTGAGAAATCGTCAGGTGTTGGTGCAGACGGACAACACGACTGCCATGTACTACGTGAATCAGCAGGGGGGCACAGTGTCCATGGCCCTGTGCCGGGAAGCCACACTCACTTGGCAGTGGGCTATCAAGAACGGCGTGTCGCTCCGTGCTATACACGTGGCTGGGTCAGACAATGCCCGGGCAGATGCCCTCAGCAGGGTCCCTTTCCTGGACCACGAGTGGGAACTGAACGTAGAGTGCGTTGGGCCGATCTTCCAGAGGTGGGGTCATCCAGTGATAGACGTGTTCGCCACTGCGGCGACCACCAAGGCCCACACGTTCTGTTCCAGGGCAGGGAGCAACCCCCTCTCTATTGGGGATGCCTTCCAGTTTACGTGGACGCAGGGCTTGCACTACATGTTTCCTCCGTTCCCCTTGATTCCCAGGGTCCTGTGCAAGATAGAGGAGGACGGGACGGACTGCATCCTAGTGGCCCCCTTCTGGCCACGGCAGGTTTGGTTCCCGAAGCTCCTGCGGATGTCCCAACGGGAATATGTGAGTCTGCCCCCTCGGCAAGACCTTCTCCTAAACGGGAGCCTAGTCCACCACGATCCCAGGAAGCTGCACCTAACGGCTTGGCGGATCGTTCCTCCCCGATAGGCTTTACTGACGAGGTACAGAGGGTCCTCCTCAATGCTCGTCGGCCATCCACTAGGCGCGCTTATGCGGCCAAGTGGCGCAGGTTTGAGCTCTGGGCACTTGCCAGAGGAGTGGTGCCCGAAAGCAGTCCCTTGGGGGTTGTGTTCGAGTATTTGTGCCACTTGCGTGGCCTGGGCTTGAAGGTGTCCTCCCTCAAGGTCCACCTGGCAGCGATATCAGCTGCTCACACCCGAGTTGAGGGTGCTACGGTGTTTTCTCACCCACAATCCCGCCAGTTCCTTAAGGGCATGTACAATCTTTACCCACCTGTGTCGACGCCAGTGCCTCAGTGGTCACTGTCCTTGGTGCTCTCACGTCTCATGTTGCCTCCATTTGAACCTATGGCTACTTGCCCTTTGGATATGCTATCCTACAAGGTAGCATTCTTGGTGGCCGTCACATCGGCCAGAAGGGTCAGTGAGCTGTCTGCACTGCGGTCTGACCCCCCCTTTCTTGTGTTTCATCCCAACAAGGTGGTCCTGCGTCCCTGCCTCGGTTTCCTGCCCAAGGTGGTGTCCGCCTTCCACCTCTCGCAGGATATCTCACTGCCTGCATTCTTTCCTCAACCTTCCTCTAAGGGGGAAAAGGCCCTTCATTCCCTAGACTTGAAGAGGGCCCTAGCCTATTACCTGGATAGGACAAAGGAATACCGCACCTGTCCTCACCTGTTTGTATGTTTTGGGGCCAAGGACAAGGGTAACAGGGCTTCCTCACAGACCCTGTCTAGGTGGATTGTGACGGCCATTAGCAAGGCCTATTCCCTGGCAGGGGTGGCTTGCCTGCTTCATGTCAGAGCCCACTCCACGCGGTCCCAAGCATCCTCTTCGGCACTCCTCAGGGGGGTGCCCCTGGTTAACATTTGCAAAGCGGCCACATGGTCCTCTGCAGACACCTTTGTCAGGCATTACGCCGTTGATGTCAATGCGGAGCAGGATGTATCTGTGGCCAAGGCTGTCTTACACTCCTTTTTTTCCTAAGGGAGTTTAGGAATGACTTTCTTGGCGTACCTGCTGGGTACCCTTGAGTGAAAGTGTGTATATATGTACCTGGGGGTGTGTATATATGTAAATATTGAGTATTTATGTGTCCTTACACAGTATTTTTTACATAGATGTATATATGCATATCTATTTGTTGTTGTGTTTGTTTGTTCAATAAAATTGTGTTGGACTTCACCCCCGCCTTCCTTATTGTGTGAAGCTTGGTACACTCCCATGTGTGGAGGCACAGAAGAACGAAGATGAAAACAGGGTTAACATACCTGTAACTTATGTTCATCGAGTTCTTCTGTGCTGACACACAACCCTCCCTCCTACCCCGCTGTGAACTCCAATGCACGATAATGTGTTGGCTGTAACGGAAATTGGTGTTTTTAAGGTGTTATGGCTGAAGTGTGTTGGTCAAGCGGCGGCAAGGGAGAACTGAGAGAAGGGGCCGTTGGTCGCTGGAGGATCACGTGACCGTTTGGGCGGGAAAACGGTCGCTGAGGCGCGCGACAAACGGCCCCTTCGGAGCCATGGAAGCTCTAGAAAATTCTCCGGCGGCTGGCCTGCGCCTGCGCAGTCCCCATGTGTGTCAGCACAGAAGAACTCGATGAACATAAGTTACAGGTATGTTAACCCTGTTTTTCTGTTCCAGGCTTCCAGCTTTTATTTTTGCCTACCTTGACGGTGGCAAAAACTAAGATACATACACTAAGATGCAGTGGGTAGATCCGTTTGCAGTTCTCTCTTCAGGTGTATCTATAATATTGTTTGTAGAAAACATGTGCATTTATGCTTTTAAATGTCATAAATATGCCAAATAGTACAATTTTATATTCTAAGCAATACATTTATTGTATTGTCCAAAATCTATACCCCACTTTTTTGCCCTCATAAGGGCCACCAATGCCGCTAACAAATTAAAAATCAAACCAAATGGGGAAAAGTACCCACCTGCTGGCAGAAGATGACAACAGAAGGGCACAGAAGAGTCTGCTTCCTTGCGGGGAGAGCTCTAGGGTTTTGGTGCCACGACCAAGAAGGCCCTTTCCTGGGCTGCCACCTATCTAATCTCCAACAGCAGGGCACACCCAAAACAGGGTATCAGAAGATGACCGCAGTGCAGCGGTCATGTAGTTCGTAAGGAAGTAGGCTGCCCTTCAGGTATGTTGGTCCCAAACCCTATAAGGTTTTATATGTCAACAGCAGCATTTTATGCTGTTAACGCAGTAAAATAACTTTAGGATTAATAAATGCAGCTTTTTCAGATCTAGTGCAAACTCCTTGTCTTTAATTTCAGAGCCTTCCATTTTATGCTCGTTTATTGATACACTCTTAAACACTTTCAGTGTGCAGTCTGCCATAAGCAAAGAGCCCCTCCACAGAAATATGCATGATTCATCATAGTTCTGGAAGAAGAATCTGAATAAACTTGTACAAAGAAGTATAGCTTCCTGATCTCTGCAAAATAGTGACTTTAAATCAGGAAGATTTTTTGCTAGGAAGACTAAGCTAAGGCCTTCCTCATAAAACTCTAGTATTTCTCATGCAAGTTTTTAAACAAGCTGAGTTTTTTTAAATAGTTCTTGTTCCCACACCCTTCCCTTTGGCATCATCTTTTGAGTCAAGTCTTAGAGATGTTTAGTCATGTCAAAAACTTGAGGGTGAAGGCAGAGAGCACCTTTGGGTACTGTAGATGGGTGATGCCACCTCTCTAGTTCTGTCTTCGGTGCCTATATACATTATCTTAGAAATGGGGTTGCCACCGAGAAGCCAAAAGATACTTCGTAATTTAGCCTCTTGTGTAAAGCTCGTTCTGTTTTTGACCATGCCAGTGAAACCACCCTTTTTATTCAGTGCTATTCTGGTGGTGGTGAAGACCAGATTTTAAAAAGACATGAAATAGCATCGGACACCTATGGTAGAATTTCACTGATATTTGCAGAGACACGCATGTAGTTGGCTTCTCAGCGGCAATACTATCACCCAGTAAAAGTGTGCAGGAGGTCCTGTGCCTGCATGTCACTGAAGAAATCAGAATTGCTTGAGCTCTACAGAAAGTTTCTGAGCTGCTCATATAAGCAAAGAATGAGGCAGTTGTCTCAGTTCCACTTTGTTGTTCTAAGGATCCATTATGACTTGGGTTCCATTCCAGTTATCTGCCAGCAACGGAAGATGATTTGGGAAGTCAGGGTACAGGTTTAGGCAAGAAAAAAAAATTATTCCTTTGAGATGTATAAGTGTATGTTAAACATGGAATAAATGGCTAAGAAAAGAGAGTGCATTATTTTGGTTGTCTTTCCAGAGAAAAATCACAGAGCACCATACCAGTGCAACAATAGAAAAAGAAACCTCCACTCTCTTGTGTGCAGAGTTTTTTAAAGTTGTTTTTGAGCATGCTCTGGACTAATTTTGAAGGGGATTTTAATATATTTGTGTGGTTTAAATTGGAACACAGCACAGTTGTGCTCTTCAGCACCCTAAACACACTCTCACACGCACACAAGAAAATAGAAAAGAAGCCCCTTTGGAATAAACTGACTAATATTACTCTCATCATTGTGTGCAGCCCACTTTTGATTGAAGCCAATATCAGAATTCTTTTTCGTTTACAATAAAGTTTTAAAAGTCTGTGTATCTGGAGAATGGATGCCTTTTTAATGGTGGTAGTATTTAAAATTTTGATGTCCATCTATGCAGTTTACAGTTCTGCAGAGCGGTGATTTAAAGATGGTACATCCCCCCCCCCCCCCCCCGCCATATGATAGTGTTTGTACATTCAGCTGTGGTACTTTGAATGCATAGAACATATGACCAACTTCCATTCCTTCAGTCTTCTGGTGGCCATTTGGCCAATAATGGCAAAGTCTTGGAAAAACCCAAACCTGTGGGAGCTGAGTTTCTGCACAGCTTTGGAGAAAGAGATGGTTTTAATGAGAAATGCTGTGCTCAAAGAAAGGTATGTGGAGTGGTTCAATAATTCTGCTCGCCAAGATGTTCTTTCAAAATGCGGCTGATGATCCAGAACGCTGTACCTCTTTGTACTGTCCCTCCGTTTCGTGTGTTCTGGTAGTTTTCCTTGCTTCTGGCTTATTTCTTTCTGTGTCTCTATAGTGCACTTACCACACAGCTTCTATTCTGCTGGCTGTGATTATCTTTTAGCAGGATGAGGCTCTAGTCTAATGCCTACACCCCCTCCTTGTCTTGCTTTTCCTGCCCCCTGTACAGGTCTTGTTCAGCGTTGTGTTATTATCCAACGGGATGAAAATGGATTTGGGCTGACCGTCAGTGGAGACAATCCAGTATTTGTGCAGTCAGTCAAAGAAGGTGAGTAAGCTTGCTAAGGGACACACAACGCAACAGTCTGCAGTATTGACTGGTACAGTTTTAATGCAGAGAATGTATCAGTTTATATCATGTAACAGAAAGGTGTATTTAATTTACTTGCATGTGTGATGTGGGAACACTCGGCAGAGTGCTAAATTCACCTCTGGTTCTCAGTATCACACTTCTGCGGCACAGTCAGAGTGAAATAATGCACTTCGTTTACATGACACGTTATTGGGTGCAAGCAGGTATGCTGCATTATATACAGCCAGGCTGCAGCTGTAGCCCTAAAAGCCATTTCACGTGAGATATTTTTTACTATTTGAGAAACATTAGCCAAGTACTAAATAGCATGCCTTGAGTGATGGATATGAAATGAGCATATGTTTTTCCTTCCTCTTCCTGGCTTAACTCCCCCACCCCCAACCCCGCCCCAAACAAATGCATTTGGGGAAATTGGGTTCCAGCTTACACGCGCTTTTAAAAAAAGTAGACATTCGCTTTGTATGTGATACTCAGTGCATTTATTTAGATATTGTACCCAAGTGGCTGCCTGTATGCTAGCAAAGAATAGCCCAGGAGTCATGCTTAAAACTAGGATGACAGCTGGTATGGTATAATGGTTAAGGTGTTAGATTAGGATCTGGAACGTTCAAATTCACACTCGGCCATGAGGTTCACTGACTTAGGCTGAGAGAGAGTAACTGGCCAGATGTCCCTCAAAGGTGTGTTATGAGTACAAAGTTGGAGGGAGTGAACCATGTACTCTATCTGGAGTTTTCTGCAGGTAGGGCAGAATTTTTAAAAAGCGGCAAATGATCTGTATGATAACAATATTACCTTGCTAGATTGTGTGGCCGGAGAGCTGTTCAGCTCCAGAGATTGAACTGAACAGAAGTTATTTCATCATCTGTGCTATGGCAGAAGTTATTTTATTAATGCTCTTGGGTTCAAGTTGTGCCAGTCACCTTAATTTCCTAGGGCCCTGGAATCTTCCAGATGCTTATGAGGTAGGTTTCCCAGGAGTCACTTCTACAAGATAGGCTTCCATTGGTGTAAACTGGCATATCTGCATGGCAACTTGCCACTGTATATGTTTGATGCGTAAGCCCCAAACTAGTCCTTGAGGACTTCCTGCAATGTGGGCTCTATGTCATATGTTGCTCTTGCAGTTGATCTCTCTGTTACCAGAGAAACAGGAATACTTGAGGGTCTAGTAAAGTCCACAATAGCTAGGTTGAGTGAGGATCTTGATGGTGGCACATAGCTTGTTCTCTGCTTGCAGAAGTCTGGCCCTTGCATAATCTGAAAAGGAAGGTTTATTTTCCTTGGACTCCAGGACAGAAAAATGCTGAAACCAAAAATGGGTTGAATTCTAAATGGCTAATTCTTTCCTTCTCTAGA
This sequence comes from Eublepharis macularius, assembly GCF_028583425.1. Lineage (NCBI taxonomy): Eukaryota > Metazoa > Chordata > Lepidosauria > Squamata > Eublepharidae > Eublepharis > Eublepharis macularius. The sequence continues at coordinate 7,603,015 of NC_072803.1, forward strand.
TGGAGCAGCCATGCGGGCTGGAGTCCAAACTGGTGACCGAATCATTAAGGTAGGAAAACTAGATGTCGTCAGAGGATTAAATCGCTGTTGGTGAGAGGCAGGAATGCTTCAGTGGTCCCCATCAGCACAACAGAGTTTTGCCAGAACTTACCTCTCAGGAACATTTGAGGCACTGTGTATTTTCCTATATTTAGAATTGGCAGTAAGCACGAGGTGTCCTGTTGCCAGATGCTTGCTTTTTCATGGAAAGCACTCTAGTTTCATAACCTTGCTTTGTACGCTGATGTACATCACACAAGGTTTCAATTTCATGTCTGCTAAAAGGCCTGTAAGTATTAGGAAGGATGGGGGAAGGGGAAGCCAGAACTTCTGCTTTATGACGGAGCTTGGGATTCACTTAAGTTTTTTGAAAAACTCTTGGTAAGGGTCATAAGCAAGTAGTTCAGGTATTGGGGGTTGTAAAATAGCACACAAAGGACACTTCCATATGTTTTCACTGTTGTCATACTAAACAGCTGATCCCCATACTTAAGAAATTTTATTTGCAGGGATCTTTTGTCTTTTTGTCTTGTGTGAAGGACAGGAAGAATAGTTCATGTTAAAGAACATGGAGGAAGTGAAACCAGAAGGGCAGAGCTCTTTCATGTCATCTTTCCAAAGTAAAACTGATGAACTTGTTTCCCTGTTCCCTTTGCTTAGGTGAATGGGACTCTGGTAACACACTCAAACCATTTGGAGGTGGTAAAGCTGATAAAGTGTGAGTAAACTCTATGCAAGCTATTTTTCATCCCTATAGAGCCCTTGAGATGTGCATGGGTTGAGTGCTGGAAAAGGAATTGTTCTGATGCAGTCAGGAGACAAGTTAGTAGTAATTGGATTTTAGTCATGCTATTGAAGTGTTACCTGTCTAAAGGTCCTTGAGGTGCTTTCAAGGAGTACAGTCTAGGATGGCATCTCCAGTAATTTGGCAAAGCCTTCAAGATCCTGGGGAGGGCTGGACATACTTTCATTGATGTGGAATTTCCACTCATGTTTTGTAACAACGGCAGGAGAAAGCCAGCTGTGTATCAGTCAGTTGTTCTTTCTTCTTCTTCCCATGATCTTGAGCTTTGTTGTTCAGTCTGTTTGAAGGATGCCTGTCCAGCTGTCGTCATGAGCTCCACTACAACTGAAGCTTATTGAGTAAAAAGGTGACGCTTGTCATCTTTAAAATCTAAAAATAAGGGTTTGGTGCAGGGCAGACCTGTGCTTGCATCTCTCCTGGGGCTGCTTGAATGTTCTTTACTACATCATGGGCCCTGGGCATCATGCTGGCAAAGCCCATCAGCATGAAGGCACACGTGATCACTCAAAGAACAACAGTTACAGGTAACTTCAACATGTTTTAAGAACTCTTGTCAATATTTAATGATGAAAGTTTTCTGGCTTACTACCATGGTTTCCTGTACAGTGAAGTTATAGTAACTATGCCAAGTCTTGTGGTGTGAGGAACTGGTTTTCTGACAGGTTGAAGAGAGGCTTTCTCCTGCCTAGTCAACCCTATTTTTAAAAAATTAATGGTATTTTTGTCTTCTCTCTGCAGCGGGTTCCTATGTAGCTCTTACAGTGCAAGGGCGCCCACCTGGGTCGCCCCAACTTTTGTTGGCTGATTCTGAAATGGATCCAGCAGCATGTGGATCCATCAGCATGTATTCCATCATGGCATCTCCTCACTCACCAGGAGCATCTGGAAACACGGAGAGAATTACCAGCCCGGTGCTGATGGGGGTAAGGTCTGACCGGTTTGGGGGGGGGAGAAATGGGGTTTATTTATTTATCTATTTACAGCATTTGTGTGCCTCCCCATCCAAAACTGAGTCCCCAAGACTGCAAATAACAGATATTAAAACATTAAAACAACATTTTAAATGTATATATAAATATATTAAAAATATATAGCTATATAAACACATGCACAAACCCTAGAGGAGACCAATAAGAGTTTACTATGATAAGAAAGGGGGGGTTGCTTACTGGTGATCAGATCGTAAATTAATAAGTAGGTATTTGTGCACCTTGCAAAATCATTATAGGACCTGGGCTTGTGTTTATGTGGAAGTTTGAGAGAGAGCAAGACTGGGATGGTGTAGGAAGACATTGCATTTGATTTGGTCTGCTACCTCAGAACTGCATGACCGGAATTTGAATAGTATTGTATCCAGCCATAGATAGTTTCTATGTTGAGGACTAAGTGGAAGAATAGATGCAGTGCACAGGTGGTGGTGGAGAGTGACTTCTAAGAAACCAAGTTATGCTTGCAAATGTGCTTGTCTTACATACGAACCCGTATGGATACAGACACTCCAGAATATGTTTTAATACAGTGACTGATGTGGAGGATCTATTTAAGAATAGCCCGGCTTTCCTGACAAGTAAAAGTTGGCTACCTCCTTTGCTTTTTATCAGGAAGAAAATAATATTGTTCACAGCCAGAAAGTGGAGATTTTGAGGAAGATGTTGCAGAAGGAGCAGGAGAGATTGCAGGTACCAAAAGAGGATATTCTGTAAGGAAATGTGCAAAATGAGCTTCTGTTTCACAGAGAGGCCATTGAATGTGGACGGAATCCTGATTTGCAAGCACGATGCCTGAAAGTTGGTTCTTGCGGAAATCACTGGAGCTTCCTTGTATTGTGAAGAGGATTGCTGGGGGCGGGGGAGATTCCTCTGGAAGTGAATGCCATGTGCCTGGATATTCTCAGGAATGATGTAAAAGTATGCTGATAAGCATTTGGTGTGGGGGGGGAGGCCAGTGCTGTTCAGTGGTTAGAGACTTGGCCTAGGGAGCCCTGGGTTCAAATCTCCATTCTGCACAAAGCTCATCAAGTGACCTTTGGCCAGTTCTGTGCACACAGTGTCACGGGGGTTATTATGAGGATGAAATGTGATCACGCTGATGTATGCTTCTCTAAGTCCCCTGAAGGAAGAGCAGGGTATAAATGAGAGTTATGATCGTCTCCTTAGCCCAGCTGATGCATGCCCCAACGCTTCTGATGAGCTTTCATAGCTGGATAGGAGTTCCAGCTTTTATCTCCAAATTCGGCATTTGAACGTCACAAAAAGCCAACATTAAAGCGAGATGTGCAAAATCTGGGCTTGTTGCCATTCTTACATTGGCCCAGTTAAGAATGAACTGTGTGACTACTTGCAGTGTTCAAGTGCTTGGCAGAGTTAATTTTCTCTGTTGAACCTGCGTTTGTACATGACTCTGCAAAAAGGGAGAAACAAGCACGGCACTGTCAGGTTCATGGACATCCTGGCTTAATGTTTGCCTTCTGCAGCATTAGAATGCAGCCTGGGTAATATAAACTTACGCATAATCAGTACATGGGGTTGCATGGAGATCGCTCGATCATTAAACTGAGCCAGGTGGCCACCATGGTGACTGATTTTCCCACTCTTTTAAATCCTTTCAGTCCTTGCAAGAAGACTACAGCCGTGCGCCTGCTCCCCGGCTGCTCAAGGAGATCCAGGAGGCCAAGAAGCACATCCCTCAGCTGCAGGAACAGTTGTCCAAAGCAACAGGTTCTGCTCAGGTAATGGAAACACTTGCAGCCCTGATCAGACTACCCTAACTGGGGACATTGTGTGGGAGCAGGCTGTTCCCAGCTGTTCTTGTGCCAGTTTCCACAAGCCTGCATAACTCTCCCAAGTGCAGTAAATCAAAGGACGCACAAGTAATGGCTTGGTCTTATTTCTAATTGCACCTGCGGAAGCAAATGATGATTGACGGGTGGGTGGGTGGCAGTAGCATTGTATAGAAAAATTAAAGGATTGTGCTGGGAAAGCCTGTGATCTTTCTTCAGAGGTCTGCTAGGAAGATGACATCGATGTGCATGAAAGCACTTTGGCTCTGGCCCTTTGTCCATATTTGTGTACCCTTAGAAGGCTGAAAGGTTTTTGTGTTTGGGGGCGTTGTTTGCAAATTCCACTGATGGGACATCGGTTTGGTGTAGTGGTTAAGAGCAGCAGGACTCTAATCTGGAGAGCCAGGTTTGGTTCCCCATTCCTCCGCTTGAAGCCATCTGGGTGACTTGGGTCAGTCACAGCATTTCAGAGCTCTTTCAGCCCCATCCACCTCTCAGGGTGATTGTTATGAGGATAATAATAACAACCTGAGTGGGTGTTAAGTGGTTCTAATGGGTGGTATATAAATCAAATGTTATAATGTTATTAAAACATATGCAGGTTATCTGAGAAAAAGAGCCATGTGAGGAAACATGCACTGAATTTAATGCTGCTTTTCTGTTTCCAGGACGGAGTTTTGTCTTCCAAATCTGCAACAGAGTCTTTGCAGATCAGCGAGGTAGAAGCTGAGAGTGGCGATGGGCTGAGCAAAGGAGACTGCAGCTTTGGCGAAGGCTCCCAGTCACACAGTGACACAGCTGAGGTGAGCCCTGAATGGTGCTGAAACTTCTACAGACACTGTTTTGCTTGATCGGCGAAGTTTTTCCTCCTTGGTGTCCTGTATTTGGAGAGTAGCCAGTTCTCTGTAGCTCAGATAGGCTTATAGGAAAACTGGACAGAGGTTCTTCTGTTGTTGACCACACCCACTTTGAAGCAGTCATGGTTGTCTTAGCTTCAGCTGCCCCTTGACAGTTCCTTAAGCGCTGCTGTTTATTCTTCTGCAGAATGATCACAACAAGCCTGTGAAGTGGGCTAGACTGGGGGAGAGCGCCAGGGAGCTGCCTACCCGAGCTGGGCTTTGAAACCAGATCTCTTTACCTCATCCCCGTTCATTGCCTATACTTTTGTTTCTGTCTTCCACGAGTCTGTGTACTCGAATTTCAGTCCTGAAAAAAATGCCTTTAGATGTGTGCACCGCACTGCCCCACCTGCTTTTCAAATGCTGAAGCGTTTTTGTCTGCATTCTTATTTCAAGAAGAGCCAATACTGAATATGATGCTGTGAGGAAGCTTACTTGACGCGTGGGTCGTCTCTGGCAGCCTGGAAAAGGTGTGCCGTGTTTTTCAAACCCGGGCTTTCCTGGCATGTGTTCAGTTACTGGGCAGAGAAGAGCTAGGGTAGTCTCTTCTGCAGAATGGAGAGAGAAATAACATAACCTTTCATAACATGTTAGAATTCATTATGTGGTTAGAATGACTCAAATTTACGGGGCGGGTATGCCATTGGGGGCGGGGGGAGAGGAGCCTGTACCTTCCAGGTACACCTCAGTCCCTTTCTAGCTGTTAACAAAGTATTGTTTGTTAAATGAAACATTTAACTAGACCGTAACAATATCGTGCAGGGGACAGCTAATTCCCCTAACCCATTGTTTAGCCTCTGATTAAGCTGTCTCCAGGCTGAAGCATGAAAATTGGGGCTCAGGGATGATGTTCTTACGAGCTTTCGTGCCACACTCTTCTCCCCTCAATTTTCGTAACTCTGACAGATTTTTGTTTGTTTCACCATTGTGAAACCTAATGGTTTTAAATATTTTGGCAGCTGTATAGGAAAGCTGCTACACAGATGTGAACTAGTAGCTGTCTGTTTCCAGCTTCTGATTCCCAGCAAACTCTGCTGAAGCCAGCACTTTGAATCCATGCAGCCCAAATGTACAATGTTTTCAAGTCATTAAAATGCATTTTGGTGAGGGGAAGGTGAGCCTTGAAGAGTTTTGCACCGTTAAGAGGAGCTTGGCAGGGGGAGAGGTTTATTTTGCAGTCTTTATGTGCTCACTCTCTTGGGAGGTTTCAGATCCTCAGCACTTGGCAATCAGTCCTTGCTTATTTTTCAGCAAACTGTGCTGGGTGCCTTTCCTCATGGAGGGGGCTGTAGCCCTTCAGAGCCAAATCCTTTAAGCTCTGGATGTATTGTATAAGACCAAAGCTGGCACTGTGGTGTCCGTAAAGAAAGCCTCGCTGCTGAGTCTACTTTCTTTGGTAGTTCCTAATTGTGGGCTGCTTTGAGACCCTGGCTTCACTTTAAGCAAAAAATGAGGCTGAACAGCTAAGAATATAGCCTTAATTTTCTTTGCCAAAAAGGAGTTGTACACCTTGTAAATTTGAATCACATAAACAACACTTCTTTCTCTCTCTGTGAGCAGAAACTAATGGGAGGAGTTTGTGAAATCTCTGAATTTTGATCTTTGGGTTGGGGAGTGCATGTTCGCTCTCGCCCCTCCGGTTTCAAAATACTGCAGCTCTTTGCAGATTGTTGCCAGTCTTCATATTTGGAGTATTTTCAACCTTGAATGAAGAACCTCTGTTTAGAGCCAAATAGCAGAGTGAATTTGTTTAAAGAGAAAACTTTGTAGATCATTTGGGATTTTCCAAAAATAGGAACTCCTTGTTCAATTTAGGAAAATAGCTTACCAGACCTTTACTAAAACTTTCAGGAATATCTTTGCAACTTTGACAGAGAGAGCCTTCTACCTGTGTTGCTCTCTTGAGAGAGGTCATACTTTCCCCCAATTTATTTTCATTGAGGCACATTTCCCTCTTATTGGGCATACATATAATGGGATCTAGCAAATCAGAATGAAATTAAACAGATCACTTACTGTGTGACTGCAGTCAAATATTGTCAAATATCCCCTGAATACCAATATATAGATGGTAGATGAGTATTTTTAAAATTCATTACAGTGTCATTTGATAGGGAGGGCTAGTGGAATGAGAGCAATCAATCAAGCAGCAATCAAGGGTATACCTGAGCAAAAGAGCAAAGCTTCTCCTGCTGGTCACCTACTATACTAGCAAGTATCTCCAAACAGGAGCACAAACAATCTTCAGTGACAGTTGCTATTGCTTTTGCTTATTTTTGTGTGTGTGTTAATGGATGTTTTCAGGGCTTTTTTTCAGCGGGAATGTGGTGGAACGGAGTTCCGGCACCTCTTGAAAATGGTCACATGGCCGGTGGCCCCACCCCCTGATCTCCAGATGGAGGGGAATTTAGGTTGCCCTCTGCACGTGGACGGCAATCTAAACTCCCCTCTGTCTGGAGATCAGGGGGCGGGGCCACCGGCCATGTGACCATTTTCTCTGAGGCCGATTTAAACTTTTAAAAACTACCCCCTTGTTCCAGCTCACCCAAAGCGACATCATTGTGTTGTCCTGAGTTCCACCACCTCTTTTCCCAGAAAAAAAGCCCTGGATGTTTTAAAATAAATTTTGTACCTGTTGCTGACTTAGATGTTGCAGGATAAAAACAAAATGAGAGAACTGTGCAGTGAATCATGCACATTTATAGAAAACTTAACTAATATAGTTTCTGTAATTTGTCACATTTTGTAAAGTTTGCAAAATTACCATTAACTAATTTTTGTTTGTAATTGACATAAGTTGATGTGAATAAATAATTAGAATAACAACAACAACAACAACAACAACAACAACAATGTGCTTATATACCACCCTTCTGGACAGATTAGTGCTACCCTGAGAGGGGTGAATAAAGTCAGTGCTAATACAGTCAATCGAGCTGGGGCTGAGAGGAGTGGCTTCCCCAAGGTCACCTGCAGAGTTCATGTCAGTAGTGGGAGTTGAACTAGCAGAGTGCGGATTCGGAGCCCAGCCACTTAACCACTATGCTACAGATAATGCTGTAGCAGCCAGAATCCAGATCCCACTGAGATGGCATCAGCTGCTGCAAAGTAGGGGAAAGACTAGTAAACTAAGCTGTGGGATCTTTCCCTCCCTCCGTTATAATTATTATCCAGCAAAGGTGACCCCTCACTGTTTGCCTCAGGCCCCAATGGATCCTGCAGTGTTCGAATATTCTTTCAGTGTACAGGAAAAAAGAAAAATATGACTCTCTCTACAGTAACTAGTTGCTCTTTGAATGTTCAGCAGCTCTCTTTAATTGAAACTATGCAGATGGAATAAGTTGGCCATACAAATTGAGAAAAGCAACAAAATGCAATAAAGAAACTATCAATGGCACTAGAAGAGTGAGCAACAGCCTTGCCCCTCCACTTGTGTATAGTACTTGTGTTTAGCTATGGGGTCTCTGGGAAGGCAGCTCAATATTACCAGATCTCACAAGCAAAACATGGCTGGTATTTGGATGGGAGATGATCAAGGAAGACTGCAGAGGAAGGCAATGGCAAACCACCTCTGCTTCTTACTTGCCTTGAAAACCCCTTGATGTGGTCACAATAAGTCAGTTGCAGCTTAACAGCATGAGCATACATATTTAACCATGAATTTTAATTGTAAACTACATTGGGAGCCACTCTGTCTGCAAACAAAGATTTAATACAGTTAATATTGGTCTGAAGGGAGATTTCAGAAAATTCTAACACCCCCCCCCCCAAATCCTCAAAATCTCAGGCACATTCGTTTTTAAAATGAAACCTCGCCTTTCAAAATTATAAGGCACTTGAGGCCCATGTCTAGCTTCTTGTTCCTAAGTGCCTTGAGATGGGGCTATATTCAGTATTTTTTTTCTCCTTTGGAAACAAAAGAAGCCAGCTGGGAAGTCCTGAAAACACTCACTCTTGCTCTCTCACGCACCATCTCTTTCTCTCAAATCTGAATTGGATAATCATTTTGTTGCTGTTGCATATGCTCTAAAACTGAAATCTTGAGACCGTAGTATTTTGAGATAATCTAGTAACAAAAGAAAGTACACAAGCATTAAGTGTTCTTGATTAGGTTTTTAAAAACATATCCTACTATCTTGCACAGAAATGGAAAAATCCCAAACACCAGGTTATTTGTCCACCGTATACGTGATTCTGGTACCTAAAAATTTTCCAGAATGGATGATAAATATGTGCTTAAACCTTTAAAAATTATTATTTCAGGTGTTGGGGCAGGTTCATCAAGGCTCTCTCTGAAGCTCAAATGTTTAAGGCTTTCTTGCACTGAGTTGTGCCAAGAACTGCAGCCAGGGTTCAGCTGAATGCTTCCCAGCACCAAAGGAGCGGCCCTGATCATGTCCCAAAATAGCAAAGAGTGCAGTAGCACCTTTAAGACTAACCAACTTTATTGTGGCATAAGCTTTCGAGAACCACAGCTCTCTTCGTCAGATACAGATGCAGCGATCATGTCCCACTGGCTGTATAGCTGATAAGTTGCTGGCTTAGGCCAACTCAGTTCATCAATAGATGCCTCAAGGTAGTTGCCAAATTTATCCAAATTGTTTTTTAAATTCTGTTTATTTTAATACTTTAAAAAATCTAATCAGAGAAAGACACAAGTTTTTACCCACTTATTTTCAAATAAACTTCGGCGCTGACCAGACGAGCGGGAAGAGGGCAGGGAGGGGCAGTGCCAGCAGCATGTAGCCTGTGTAGATGCAGCCGAGGTTTATTTAAATAAGCCGAAGCTCCTGTTACATAAAAACATAAATAGAACCCTGCCAGATCACGCCACTGGTCCATCTAGTCCGCCATACTGTTTCACACAGTAACCAACCAGTTGCTTAGAGGTCCAAACAAATGGAATAGAAGTACAAGCCCTCCCCAATGCTGTCTCCTAGCCCTGGTATTCAGAGGTTTGCTGATACAGTATGAAGCAGATGGGTGGAGTGTTCATAGCCAGTTAGAAACAGTCCCCCAAAATATCTGCTTGGTCCTGAAGGGACCAGCTAATCCTGTACTGCAAACAACCCAATTCACATACAATTTAGCTTCCAAGTAAATCTACACATTCAGACTGAATGTCATGCTATTTCATATTTGTAGAAAAGAGCAAGAGTCTAGTAGTTCTTATAAGACTAACAAAATTTGTGGTAGGGTATGAGCTTTTGTGAGTCACAGCTCACTTCTTCAGATTCTGCAGTATCTGAAGAAGTAGGCTGTGACTCACAAAAGCTCATACCCTACCACAGATTTTGTTAGTCTTATAGGTGCGACTGGACTCTTGCTCTTTTCTGCTGCTACACACAGACTAACATGGCTACCTGTCTTGATCTATTTCATATTTGTTTCTCGCCTGTTAAAGGCAACTCTTTCTTCGATTACTTCAGTCTGCCTAGCTAATACATTCCACTTTTGAAGAATTATACATTAGCAAGGTTCATAAGATCCAGAGTCTTTGTCCTTTCCAGAGGGTCCAGGAGAGAGGAGTATCCCCCAATATTGCAGTAAATGGATGAAGGTCCCAGTGAATACTCTAGTTTAAGATTAATTTGCCTGGTAATTTCTAACCAAAATGCCATGGTAATTGGACATACCCATAACTTATGTGTGAATTTTGCTCCTGGCTGCTTACATCTATCTGAACCTGATAATTCTAATTTAAGGAAACTTCAATGTCCAATAACTGCTGCTTAGACATTTGTAGTTGCTGGTCAAATATATATTCATGTGATCATCTGTTTGTTACTGCTAAGGTTTCTATTTTTTGACTGAGCAGAAATTGTCCTTTCTTCTTCCTAGAGTCCCCGGAGTGGCCTAAAGGAGCACATCTATCCAGAGGAGAGCCCAGAGAAGAGTGAGATTCAAGATTCTGTAAGGAAACAATGCGAGTCTTGATGTCAACTTCTGTGGTAGTTTTTTCTGCTGACAGCCGCTGTTCTTGCCATGGTTTTTTTCATTAGGTGCTAATAAGTTTTGAATGTTGAATCTGCAGATGGCCTTCAGGGTCAGTTTCTGATTTTTTGTAGAAATTAAGGCTGTTTAAAAGTTGAAGAATTGAAAGTCTATATCAGGAACTAGATTTCAGTTTGTCTTGTTCAGGCATTCACAAAGTTTTAATAATATAATAATAATAATAACATTCGAATTATATACTGCCCTTCAGGATGACTTAACACCCGCTCAGAGCAGTTTACAAAGTATGTTATTATTATCCCCACAACAATCACCCTGTGAGGTGGGTGGGGCTGAGAGAGCTCCTAGAAGCTGTGACTGACCCAAGGTCACCCAGCTGGCTTCAAGCGGAGGAGTGGGGAATCAAACCCGGGTCTCCAGATAAGAGTCCCACGCTCTTAACCACTACACCAAGTCATAGCTGACTTATGGCAACCCCTGTTGGGGTTTTCATGGCAAAAAACCTAATACAGGTGGTTTGTCATTTTCTGCCTCGGCAACCCTTTACCGTCTTTGGAGGTCTCCCATCAAATTACTAACCAAGGCCGACTCTGCTTAGCTTCCAAGATTGGGCTTGCTTGGGCTGTCCGAGTCAGGGCAAAGTTTTACTTCATGTTCTGCAATTGACATAGCAACTTCCTCACTGCAGTTTGTTGAAAATCTGCCTCCACAGAAGCTTAGGGTAAAGGCTCATGGGCTTAGCTGAATGAGTATGTGCAGAATGTCCAAGGTTCAATCCCTTGCATCTCTAGTTAAAAGATTTCAGGTAGGCAGGGCCGGGATAGATTTTTGCCTGAGCTCCTGGAGAGCTCAGCCATAGCCAGTTCTGGTCTAGCTGGAATAATGGTCTGCCTCAGCCTTGTGTGTGCTCAGACTCACTGGCATGTGTGTTGTTATGTTTACCTCCGCGGAGGCATCTTGTACCTTAGCAGGCAGGAACTGTGGTGTGGGAGTGTCAAGTGCGTTCTGCTTTCTCCTGTAGCGTCCTTGAACTTGAAAGGCAACTTCTGAAGTCATGCTTGGGTCGAATTCCACTTTGGCAGTAAAGGGGGAGAACTGGTGTTTTTCTTCTGAGAAAGTGAATTAGTGCAAAGGGTTTATTCATTATTCAGACTAAATTTAGTATTTTCGGTACCATGTTGTACAAGGGTAATGTATACTATAAAAGTACAATAAAGTAGTGAATATGCGAGTTTCATTGAACCAACATTTTTTATCTTTTTTTGAGATAAGGAGTTATAGAAAAAGGGGACAGATTGGGAATAGATTAGGCTATAGGGTTGGAAAGCTGTTGGAAGTCTTGGAAAAGGGGGGGAGGGAAAGGGTGGGGGAAAGGATAATGAGATGCTATTTGAAAGTTGTATATTAATATTCTCACCTAATAAAAATTTTCTAAAAAAAAAAAAAAGAACCGACATTTTTTTAGCTCAAGACTGTTCGTCTTCCCCAGTTCTGTATTGGATCTAGTTTCTGACCAAACGCTGAAAATTTTGTGTTTTTCTTGACGGATACACTTGTGTTCCTCATTAGAATGTACAGGGGGGATGTGTGTAAATGTTTCCAGGGTTCAGGAGAAGATACTCCTGTGTCCGACATGCTTAACCAGTCCCTTCCTTGTTGCTCTCAGTCATGTTCCTCTGTAGTTCTCTCCACATTCCACAGAGATGTTTGATTAAAAAGTATCAGTGTCTCGTCAAGAATGCATCATGCAAAAGGAGCAATTCAGAGGAAATGAGTGGTTCTGAACAAGTGGCTTTACGTCATTCTGCTTGCAGAAGTTTGGTGTGAGCCTTTGGTTCAGAGTACTTTTGTATTGACGATTACTGTAGATTATAATATGCATAATGTTTGACAAACGAAGCAGTGTAAAGAACCGCCATGCCAACTAATGCACTTAAAAGTCTAATTGCCAAAGTAAAAAGAGATGTGATTTCTGCTTACAGCAAAAGCTTTGTTATCCAGCACTCATAGGGAATGGATACTTGCTGGATACTCAAGCTTATTGCTGTGCTTCACCTCCTACCCAGAGGAATTCGAAGCAACCAAGCCCCACCCCATGGGGCACATCATGATGACAGCTCCCTACCTTCCACCCAGCCATGCGGCCATCCTGTGCATCAGGTGGACAAGTGGGTCCAGCTGCCCGACAGCCTTCCAGCAGAGCTTAGATGGGTAGCTGTGTTGGTCTGCAGCAGAAGAGCAGGATTTTAGTCCAGCTGTTGAAAGTGAACACTCTGAAAATCTTGTTGTTCTCTATGGTGCCACTGGACTACGATCCTGCTGTTCTCCAGCCAAGCTGGCTCCTGACAGCTGAAGGCAGGGTGAGGCAGAAGGAAGCACCCAAGGATGACATCAGCTGTCAGAAGCCCAGCAGTAGCCAGAGGCATCAAGCCGGCCAGCAGGAAAGGTGGAAGTGGAGGACATGTGAACCTGAAAAGACAGTGGGTTGGTGGCTGAGCGGGAGGAGCTTGCTTTCTGGGTGACGCCACTTAACTGAGCATTCTGGAGAGTCGAGTGTCGAATAACAAAGCTCTTACTGGACGCTTTTTGCTAACTTCTGCAAATAGAAATAATAATCAGTAATGACCTATTTTTCTTCGTTTGACAACTCCAGGATTCTCAGTCCAGTATCGGAAGTCCATCCACTCGCACGGTCCCTCTCCCTCCAATCATAGGAGCGGAAGATGATGACTTTGATGCTGAACATGAGCAGGTGAGCGTTTTAAAGGGTTCTTTGCTGGTTGCTTCTCTCCATGTGCTGTAGTGATGTGATCTTTCCTCGTTGCTCAGATAGCAAGTCTGCCCTCAAAGCTTTTGAGAGGTTAAAGAGTTGCTTCCACAAACTCATTTTGTTTGTTTAGGATATTTATAGGCCACCTTTCAGCAGAAAAGTGCTCAGCTAGCTACTAAAACTTGTTAGAGGATTAATTGACATGGTTGACTTTAACCAGTACCAATTCCTTTTGGGGGTCTGTACTGGTAGCTTCTCCCTCCTCTGCCAGCACACTAATTTGTGACCTGGCAGAAGACATTGGACTTATTGACTTTCCCAGTTTAATTAGTTTTTAGCATTGCTAGTGCATTATTTCAGCTGGACTCTTTGAAGGCATTTTGGCTGACTGGGCCTTTGTGGATTGGGGGAGAGATGTAATTTGTTCCAAATTTATATTTAATTAGAACTGTCTTGTCTGGAAATCTAAGTTGAAACTACAGACTGGCATGAAAAGAACAGGAAGCAAGCTCGCATTGAGCTTTTCCTGAGAAGCAAAATAGGGGACTGTGCATCTGGCGTACGGGCCCTTTCAGATAACTTCTCACCTCTTTGTCCAGATCAACGGGCAGTGCAGCAGCTGTTTCCAAAATATAGAACTGCTGAAATCTCGTCCGGCTCACCTGGCTGTCTTCCTGCACCATGTTGTGTCCCAGTTTGACCCTGCTTCACTGGTAAGGGCTTACAAGCACTTCCACAGAGTGGATGTAATGCATTCTGGAGCCCCACATAGCACAGGTCTCGATCTAGGCACTGTTAATGCAGTAGTAGACCTTGGATCTGGAAAAGGAGACCTTGTGTTTTTTCTGCTGAAATTCTACATGTTGTACAGAGTGCACATAACTTATTTTAGTGTTTACCTCCTCTCTTGATTGCTGTCTGAATTATCTCTCTCCAAGGAAACTTACAGCGCAACCCCATGCAGAATGTTCCATTGCGCTGTTGATACCTTGAAAATCTGCTGAAAGTCTAGAGGAGATATTCACCTGTAGAACTGTGTTCTTCTCCCTGTGTTTCCTATCTCCCCCACCCCCGTAGCTTTGCTATCTTTTTGCGGACCTATACAAGCAGACCAACTCCAAAGAAACTCGTCGCGTTTTCACAGAGTTTAATCAGTTCTTCCTGGAGCGAGCTGCGGTAGGTCTCCAAGCCAATGCACCGTCAATCTCTAATTCTAGCTAATTGAAGCTAATTATTCCTTTTTCTTGACCTGGTCATCTTGAAGGAGTGTCATAAATGCTCTGAAACCAAATGCATTCAGGCAGAGAAACTTAGTCCCTGAAATCGCTATGGTAGACTCATTTTTAGCTGTGGTTCTAAAACACAGTGGCCTTGCTCCCAGGAACTGTGAGCTTACTAGAAAGTTACGTGGTAGGTGCCCCCCATACACATGGGCACTCACATGTACACCCTGGAATGTGACTAGGATCTCTTTGGGAAAGGGGAGCGAGAGGGTGAAGCAAATGCCTACTTTGAGTCCACTGAAGAAATGAAGGGGTTTTTTTTCTAGTTCTTTTCAGTTGTGCTTTTATTATTGCAGAATCTGAAGGTTCCTGTTCCGGATGAAATTTCTGTAGATCTAGGTAAAGTGTTTTTAATCTTGCATGACAAATCCTTTTTGAGAGACTCTTACATTGAAAAAGTCTCTGTATCTCCACCAAACTCTCCCCCCCTCCCACACACCCAAGGTCTACAGCATGCATGCTCAGTTAGAGAGGCTAGTGGACAATAACAGTGTTTGCATAATAAAGGCCATGCTGTGGGATGCGAAATCATGCAGTCATAGGGTTGGGAATGAACAGTGGTGTTTGAAATCGTCATAAGCCTCCCACGGTTCTACAAGTGCTCTTAGTTAAAAAAAATGTAATAAATCCATGCTGCAGGACATGAGGCAAAGGCCACAGCTATGTAATAGAGGCTGGTAAGGTTTTTTTTTTAATGTTAACCATCTGCTTTCTCGTCCATAACCTGCAGAAAAGAGAAGGTTAGAATTAATTCCTGAAGAGCTTCACCGCCATTATATCCAAACTATGCAAGATAAAGTTTATCCGGAGGTCCAGAGGCATCTTGAAGATTTTAGGTAAATGAAGATTTTAGGCTTTCTGTTTGCTTCCAAGAATAACTCTGGCTTTTCTTTGCAACCATCCGTGTTTTAGGTATGGGGGTGTAACAACCATAAGCCGCCACAGCAGAATATTCGTGACTTCTACCGTTGGGTCAACCATTTGTCCTTTCCTCTTTAGCAGCAGCCGGAAGAGTATGGATGGCCTCAGCCCTTCCTGTTGAGTTTTTTAACTACCACTCAAAGCCGGCACATAAAGACCATTCTGTTTGGCCTCCAAACCTTCTTTAGTTATTATGAGTGAAGCTAACAAGGTTAAAAGCATTTTTGGTTTTGTGGCTTCAGCTTGTTCAGCCGTAACCATTCTTAAATATACTGTCTTTACTGGAAAATTGCCAGACAGACTACTGTAGTCTTGGATCCCTGTCACTCATATCTGTAAGGTTTATGCTGAGTGACCACTTGATAACCAGGTCTTCCAGCCTGGTCATAGATACTGCTACTCGTGCCTGGTGACTAAACTGCCTGACTGGCATGGAGACAGCATCCTGTGTAAGCATGCCAGGTCTCTTGGCCCTCAATTCCTCTGCTTCTCCTCAAGTAAAAATGGTTTGGATATACTGCAGTTCACTGTTCACTCTGGATCTCAAAAACAGATGTTGTGGTGCTGTAGTTGTGGAGTCCACGCGGTTAAGTTTTGAAATATCTGTCAGGAACTGCTTTCCATAACATGAAGCCCAAGGCGCTGGAAGCAGCTTGATAGTAACACAAGTGGAAATGGATGCTTACGAGGCGTATGTTGACTTCCTTTAGGGATGAGAAGGTTACATTAGTCCTCTGTCCTCTCCCCCTTCCTCTGACCACTGTTCTCCTCTGTGTATTCAGACAGAAACGTAGCATGGGGCTTACTCTGGCCGAAGGGGAGTTGACCAGGCTGGATGCAGAACGCTTTCGTGACCGAGCCGCAATGGAGAGGGAGCGAGCGTGTGCAGAGCAGATCATTACCAAAATTGAAGAAGTGTTGTAAGTATGATGCATGTGGTGGCTACAGCTGCTGTCTCCTCTAAGCAGGCGTAGCATCTTGATAAACTCAGTCACAGCTGTGTTCGATTGTAACAAGCTGTTGCGGGAAACTGCCTCCCCGGGCCAAAAACGTTCCCATCGATCAACAATAATTCAGAGGCTTCAGGTCTTAGGGACAGAGGATGGGATCCATGAATTTTTAATCCCCAGTATAAATATCAATAGTTAATGGAATTCTTGGCACGGAGTGATAGGTGTTTTTTGTTTACTTGGGTTATTTATAGTCCTCTTTTCTCACTGAGACTCAAGGCAGATTACACAGTGTGGGTCAGTACAATTTCAAAGACATTGCAATACACATGTAATAGGGGATGCACATGCAAATTTGCAAAGATTTAAAACCAGCAGAAATCCAATACGGAGTTGAAGAAATGCTGAAAGAGAGCATAAGCAATTCTAAGATTGACACGTTAAAACAACATAGGATCTACTCATTAGGGCCATACAGCAATGGTAGTAAAGACTACAGTCTGTTGTACTTGCAGCAATAGTAGTGAAGTCTATACTCAGTCCCTGGCCCTTTACTGAGGCATCTCTTTGATACTCCGTCCTTGTGTTTAATTGTGTTTATTTACCCTATGACATTGTTGATAGAAATGTCCTTAGATGCAGAGGAGTTAGCCGTGTTAGTCTGTGGTAGCAAAATCAAAAAGAGTCCAGTAGCACCTTTAAGACTAACCAATTTTATTGTAGCATAAGCTTTCGAGAATCAAGTTCTCTTCGTCAGATGCATGATACAGAGACTGGTCAAATACAGAAGAGGAGGGAGAGAAGGGGAGGAGAGAGAAGAATGGAAGAGTCTAGTTCAGAGATCTCTTGTTTGATCCATTGTTGCTTGCTGTACATCACTCTCACACTGTGTAATCCACCTTGAGTCTCAGTGAAAGGCAGACTATAAATGACAAAAATAACAACAAGAACAAAAATAAAACAACCCTCCAATCTGAGTAAAAAAGCCCTCGTGAATAATTCAGTTTTGCATAGTTTGCGGAAAGCAGCTATAAGCATCATTCGATTGGGAGGCAGGAGGGGATCTGACAGACTTACGGAGGACAAAGAGTTATTGGCCACCACAAGCTGGGCCTACTCAGGATGGAGCCTCCAGGTTCCAAGGCAGTATCCCTCCATTTTGTCAGAGGAACAAACGTTAAAACCATGTCTCCCCTAAGGACCTTGGGGCTGACCACAGTTACAACTAGATGTGCCTTGCTCTAATGCAGTATGACAGTCAGGTTTTCAAACTACCCAGATTAAAGAGAGGGCTTCATCCTAACGCAGCCATCCATCCCGTGTCAGATACAAAGTTGAAAGTAATACAAGCACACAGTGGGTGTGATGGCTTCTGATTTGCCAAATCTGCTCCTTTCCTTTGCAGGGTGTCCTCCCAGCCTATCGAAGAAGAGAAGAGGTAATAGAACAGAGTTTTTTAGTGCCTTGGTCACTTCTGTGAAGGCCGCCAGAGTTTGTGCATGCTGAGTAGGTTGAGAGGGCCCTCTACTGGCTGCAATTGCAAACGTTTCTGTTACGGAATTCTTTCTCATACTTTCCAGCTCCATGCTCTTTACTCCAACTAGCAGTGATTGTCCAGGCAGCAGAATTACTCAAACCTGCTACCTGACATCATTCTAACTGGAGATGTAAAGGATTGAACCTGGGACCATCAGTGCATAAAGCATGTATTCTCCCCTAGAAAAATTGACCAGTCCCTTCTGTATCTTAAAATGTGTTTTGGACTTTTGGTGCTGTTCCCGTGCTATGAAATTTCTGCTCAACTAGATTTTGAACAGAATCTCATGTCAATAGCTTTGAATGCACTTCCTACACCCCTGCGTAAGAGTTCTCTGAATTCGTACTTGCAGTAGCAGATCTTAAAAATAAATTTGAGATGCGGGGCAGATAACTTTCTGCTACTTTATTTCTCCAATAAATATAAAATTAACATGATATACTCTTTACATTTTGTTAATTAAAAATAAGTAAAAAGATATCTTTTTAATCAGATCACCCTGTGCTTCAGGCATCAGAAATTTTTCCTTTAAGTTTTCCGGGGGGGTGGGGGGGGGGGAATTCTGATTTAAATTTTTCCAGAAAACTCGCATCACTGAAGGGAGTGCATAATCTGAGAGAACTCTGTACCAAACATATAGCTGGAATAAAGAAAAAACAAATATTTGCTAATCTGCCACCTCTCTACTCCTTCCATCATTACTCATTTCTGTGTCCTTTAAATGCTGTTCTGTTTGATCTCTCCTGCAGTTCATCTGTGCAGTACGTTGTTCTTACCTACATGAAACATCTTGGTGTTAGAGTCAAAGAGCCCCGGAATCTAGATCACAAACGGGGGCGGATTGGGTTCCTGCCAAAGATCAAGGTAATGGTGGTGTGTCTTTGATTGGAATACCAGTCTAGCTGGTAAAAGGTGGCCAACCCCCAATCCCGCCCCCATGCCTCACATTTTGTAACAACCCTGTAGGGTAAGTTCTTATGGACACTGAATGTGTGACAGGCCCAAGGTTGCTCAGTGAACTTTGTGTCACACTTGAGAATATGGGGGTGTTTTTTTATCTTCAGAGGAAAGCAAGCTACACTGAAACCACTGTGGGGCACGCAAACATGTGCAGCCTACCATGTCCAGACAGACGATTCAATTAGCTGCATGCACCTGAGGGCTGCGCCATGCTTATCTATGCAGCATACATCAACCACACTCAAGGCACATCTGAGAGACTTGAGGTTGCTCCCTTAGCAGCTGCACTATGTCCTTTCTGCAGTTCCCTTGCTTCTGTCTCTTCTGGGAGGAGCAGGATATTTATTTTATTACATTTATATTCTGCTCTCCCCGCGAACGGGCTCAGGGCGGCTAACAGCATCAGTAAACAACAATAAACACAAGTTAAAACACATAATAAAAGCAAATCACAATCACTGTAATCCAAATTACAATTTCAGGCGTCATCAGCAGCTACACGGGCCACTATAAAAAATTATAAGAACTACAGATTTCAACCACGGTATAGCGCCCAGGGTAGGACAGAGCAGGGTGTGGTGGTCAGAGAGGGAACAACTCCATCTTACAGGCCCTGCGGAACTGTTAACAAATTCCCCAGGGCCTGGAGCCTCAGTGGGAGTGCATTCCGCTAGGCTGAGGCCAGAGCTGAAGAAGCCCTGGCGGCCCTGGTTGAGGCCAGTCCTTAGAGACCGACAAGATTTTCAGGATATCTGAAGAAGGGAGCTCTGACTGTCGAAAGCTCACACTCTGAAAATCTTGCTGGTCTCTAAGGTGCCCCTGGACTCGTATCCTGCTGTTCTACTGCAGACCCACGTGGCTACCCACCCAAACTATCCTCCTGGGGGGAGGCAAAAGTCTGCCATGGTTTTATATGAAGCAGCATACATAAGGTCTCATGACAGGAGCAGTGCTCTTCAGTCCCTGTTAATTTTGATGGGACTTCATAGGAGAACTTCACAACGGATTGTGCTTCCAGTTCATGAATGAGAATTCTATCCTGTGGTGGTACTGAAATGTCTTGGGCAAGCCACGCCTCTGCTCGCACCAATAGCTTCTGTTTTTCATGCTTAAAAGCATTGATGGACAATACTGAACCAACAGAAGGACATCATCTTATTACCCTTTGTCTTTGCCTGTGGTTCCGAATGAATAGTGAAAGTATCCATAGGACTGCATATGGAAGGTTGGCCATTATGTCTCTTCTGTTTTGTTCACTTTTCAACAACAAGCAAAGTATTAAGAAGGAAAAGGAAGGAGATGAAAAGAGGAGGAGAGTCTTCCCCAATATCCTGGGACCCCCAAGGAGACCGAGCCGCCATGACAGCTATGCAAGTATGTCAGAGGGAGAGAAATGTTCCTTTTCTAGCTGGTTTTCTGTATTTTCCCAAAAGATTAACATTGCTACTCTAGCCTTCCCCCAGTTATTTCTGTAAGTACCACAAATGATCTCTCTTACGTTTGCCAACTGCAGTGGTCCACTTTATTTGGAACAAGCCCCTTTTTATTATAAAAAGAAACAAGGTTCTTCTGCCCTTCATTTTCAAGATCTAAGCCTGTGACTTAAGTTAGAGCAGCACAGCTGACTTCTCCGCATCTCTCCAGTAGGCAGAGCCATGGAGTTACAAAAGCAGCGCCACCCGAAGCACTTATCCGCTCCTTCCTCGGTCAGCCCAGAGCCACAGGATTCTGCAAAGATGCGCCAGAGCGGATCCAGCGACAGCACGGATGCGGCCTACCCCCCTGCGAACCCCATGTCTCCACTAGCTGCTGGGACGTTCACTTCCCAGGAGGGGAGTAAGGACAGCGAAACAGGTGAAAAGATAAACATCGTTTTAAAACTACACTGCAGGTGGGACGTGCCGTTCCTGTTGAAGACAGAAAGTTAAACCATCACCAGATTTGCTCAGTATTACCATAGAAATCTCTTCAGGTTGCCAGTCCCTAGTTGCTATAGGCTGTTTCCTGTTGCTGGAGATGAAGTGGCACAGATCAGCAAGGTGGGAGATACAGAAGCAGATCTCATCAGTTTAGAAAATGGGCGTGGCTTTCAGCGCTTGAGGAACACTGCATTAATCCCCCCCCTCCCCATATTTTTTAGGATCAAAGCAAGTAGGAGAACCTCCATCTTGCAGTGACACTCTTGATGGCACACCTCGCACGCCGAACACCGTCTTTGATTTCCCGTCTCCTCCCCTGGACCATTTGCAGGAAGAAGAAGGAGAATTTGACAGGTGCTTTTCTCAAAAAACCATTGACCTGTCTTTCGTGTAGTGGTTAAGAGCGTGGGACTCTACTCTGGAGAACCAAAACTTGAAGCCAACTGGGTTACCTTGGGTCAGTCACAGCTTCTAGGAGCTCTCAACCCCACCCACCTCCTAATATATACTTTGTAAACGGCTCTGAGTGGGTGTTAAGTCGTCCTGAAGGGCGGTATATAAATCAAATGTTGTTATTACTATTATTCTGTCTAGGGAGGGGGTCAGTAAAGCCTAGAAACCTGGAAATATAATGGGAATTGTAGAAGGCCCCTCATTCTTATAGCGCGAGGCACTCGTGGGCCATGGATGCAGCTCTGCTATATTAATAGGACATGTGACCATTTAGCCAGGGCCTAGAACTTCATTTTGGACCCTAGCACAAGAGTCATGTTTAAAGATGACTTTGTCTCTTTTAGGTTAGCGGACTTGGGAACGCCAAAGTCTTTCCGCAAGTAAGTGCAAGTATAACTATGTTTAAAGGTACTGCTGCCTAACATGGATGGTAGCTGGGTTGTTTGAATTAGTCACCAGCTTCAGTGCACTGGACCAAAACATCTTTCCTCATAGCTTAGATGCCCTTGTGCCCTCCAGACAGGGATAGCCACAAATCCTAATAAAATAAAATGAAGGGCTATGCTTTAATACCTAAGTAGAATGCAGACCAAACAATTCTCAGGCTGTTTATATGTCATTTGTGTGGTGTCTTTGACCTATGAATGCACAGTGCTGATGATAGCGTCACTCTGTGGCTTCAATTTTTCCTTCCATCTTGATGTAACTGAATGGTTAGGTCTCCGCCTCTTTTTGTTATCCTGTGCTGCTACTTTAGATAAACCATTTACTCATTTTAACCAGAAATATACAAGGGAGACTGCTGAGGTAATGACAGTAAAGGCCTTCTCCAGTCCAGATGCTCAGCTGGTCCCTGGAAAGGCCACCTACCAGATTGCATTCCTGGCCGTCAGGTCAGCTTGTTGATGAAATCTCCATAGCATTTTGTTGCTAGACCGTCTCCTCCCCCTCCCTTCCCTGAAGTCTCTTCCTGAGTGTAAAAGAAAGTTCCCTCCTCTTAGGATGGATAGCGTGGGTGCTGGAGACAACCAGAGTGAAGACGAGCTGTTTGATGTTGACATGGAGACAGACTTGCCCAACTGGCAGCAGCTGGTGAGCCGGGAGGTGCTGCTCGGCCTTAAGCCCTACGAGATTAAACGCCAGGAAGTGATTAACGGTAAGGTGGTGGGGCCCATCTCTTGGTTTTGTTTTATTTTTTAATTTGTTCAAAATGCGTATGTGCCTTTTCTTCAGAGACATGATCGAGGCAGCTCACAAGGTAAAAACAATACAGCAACAAAACCATGAACGTAGGATAAATATGCTCAACGTTTAAAAAATCAAACAAGAAAAAAGCTCTGCAGGGGACATAAGGGCAGCGTTAATATTGAGAAGCGTAAAATAGTATTCCTAAAACAGGCCTCGGGCTAGTAGCAGGCCATAAAACAACTAAAAAAGTTGGACCCCTTGCATTGAAATCCTGGCTCAAGGGAAATGTTTTGGCTTGGGACCTCCTAGTTATCTTCAGAGGTGCCCTTGCTGTCTGAGCCTAGATGGGGAAGCAACCTGAGAAGAACAAGCCTTCTTGGTCATGGTACTGAAACTCTGGAACTCCTTCTCCAGGGAGAATAGTCTGCCTCCCTCTATTGTCTTCCATTTGGTGTTCCCTCACGAACTTGTATCCGCCCTCCTTCCTGCTTGTCTATTTATGTGTGTTTGTATTTTGTTTGATTGCTTTAAATATTATATATATATTTGCAGGGCTTTTTTCCTGGGAAAAGAGGTGGTAGAACTCAGTGAGTTGCCAGCACAGGGGGCAACTCTTGGCGGGAGGTGACGCCCCTGGTACCACATATGCTCACGCAAAGTGCATGCATGCTCCCAGGGCCAATGGCGTCACTTTGGGTCAGCTGGAATGGGGGGGGAGTGTTTAAAAGTTTAAATCGCCCTCGGTGAAAATGGTCACATGGCTGCTGGCCCCACCCCCTGATCTCCAGACAGAGGGGAGTTTAGATTGTCCTCCACGCCGCCTAGTCGCGCGGAGGGCAATCTCAACTCCCCTCTGGCTGGAGGTCAGGGAGTGGGGCCACCAGCCATGTGACCATTTTCAAGAGGTTCTGGAACTCTGTTCCACCGCGTTCCAGCTGAAAAAAAGCCCTGCATATTTGTATCTAAAATGCTGTTTTTAATGTTTTAACATTCACGGCCTTGGGGTCAAAAGGCAGCACAGAAACATTTTCAATAAATATAAAAAGGAGAGTAAAGTAGGCAAAAGTAGAGCTGCAAGTGGGAGGGCATTTAAAAGGTGACGTCCCACTGGCTGCCACCTGCCTCATCGTTGCAGGCGAGGGCACAGAGAGCAGGGTTCAGGAGGCAGATCTTAGCGGGGAAGCTGGACAGCTCAGGAGGAGGCAGTCCTTTCAGTGCCTCAGTAGCAAGTAATTTAGGGCCTTAAAGGTAAGAACCAGAACTTTGAATTGTACCTGCAAACAGCTGGACAGCCAGTGCAGATCTTCAGCACAGGGGTAATACGATCCCTGTAGCTAGCCCCTGACACTAGTCTGGCTGCCACCATTTGAACCAACTGAAGTTTCTGGACAGCTTTCAGAGGCAGCACAATGTAAAGCACATTATAGCCATCTAAGCTGGATGTAATCAGAACGGATGGTTCACTGTCCGTCTTCTGTGCAGCCCCACATGGGACTGCGCCTGCGCAGGCCTGCCGACCGGATTTTTCTTTCTAGCAAACGTCCACTAGGGGGCGCACGTCCTTCCCAATGCGCATGCACGGCCGTTTCCCGCCCGAGCGACATTGGGTGACGTCGCCCCCTTTCCCCTCAGTTTCTTCTTTGCCGCCGACCGGTAAAGATCTAGCTGTCCGCTTGTGAGGAAACTTTTCCTGTGAGGATCCTACGAAGATGTCTGAGAAGTCGCTGTTCAAGCGCTGCTCCAACTGCTCCACTAAGATGACAAGGACGGACGGTCACGCCGTTTGCCTCGAGTGTCTCGGCGAGGGACACATCGTCGGGAAGTGTGAGCACTGCCAACGGTTCACCCCGAAGGCCAGGGCTGAGAGGGCTAATAGGCTGAACGCCTTACTGTGGAGACGGGCGATGCGGGTTTCGGGGCCCCCCGTTACCCCGGAGGGACCGCCACCGGCTGGTGGGACGGGTGACACCCCCCCTGAGAAGGGGTCCCAGAAGACCGCGTCCGCTTCGCGTTCCCGCTCCCCGGATCGTCGCCAAGCCCGGCAGTTAACCCCGGATCCGAAGGGGACTGCGAGTTCCGCGTCGGGTCGCAAGCCCTTGGCACCAACGTCGGATCCGACTCGGAAACGTCACCGTTCCAGGTCCCCGTCGAGGTCGGAACCGACCTTCACGCCGGCTCCGAAGGTGCCGAGAGCGTCATCGGAACCGAACATCCCGGCTGGGTCGGTTCCCAAACCATCGGATCCGCCATCGGCTCCGACTCCATCGGTTCCGAAGCCTGCTGAGTCGGCGCGCACCGACCTCACTCCGAAGACGGGCGCTCGGTCGGATCCGAAGACATCGGATCCGATTGGCAGGGACCGAAGCTCGGATCCGGCTTCGGCTGACAAGGGCGGTAAAAAGTCCAAGAAGAAGTCGAAGCACAGTCAGTCGGCTTCGGTCCAAACGGATGAGGTCCTCTGGGAGAGGCCTTTGACTCCGTCGCCGCACCTGTCGCCTCCGCTGCACCACTCGTCTGATGATGATGGTGATCTGCCCGACGCGCCACCTCCGGCCCAGCAGTGGCATGCGGGTGATTATGCGGACCGTGTGGACCGGCGTTACCACCTGCCGCGGGCTGCTTTTGACAGAGAGGGTTCCCTGTATGCCAGCTCTCCATCATTTGGCAGGGAGTGTTGGGGTGACACTCGAAGTGAGTTCTCCCACTATGGTTCTCCCAGACACGGTTCACCTTACTATCCTGCTGAACCCTACCAGGGCCCGAGTCCCAGTCCTCCATCTGACCCATCTCCAGATGACGTCATCATTGGGACCGGTCGTGTGTCACCATCTGAGGACTACCGGCTCTACTCTGAGCAGATGGTCAGGATGGCCCGTTCTCTCGACATCGAGATATCGGCCGTAGATCCTAAGCCAAAGGACAAAATTCTTCAATATGTCCAGTCCGGGAACCCTCCAACTATTGCCTTCCCATTCACTGAAGGCTTGGTGGAGATCATCCACGACATCTGTGAGAAGCCGGCCTCTGTGTACGCGACGTCCCGCAAGCTGGAGGCCCTGTATAAGACACGGGATGATGTTTGTGCATACCTCTTTGCACACCCGCCTCCTTCTTCCCTCATTACGGAGGAAATGCAGACCCGCCAACGCCAGGGGTCCTATGCGGTGCCCATTGACAAGGAGAGCAGGAAGTTGGATTCTTTGGGCAAGAAGCTATACTCTTCTGCTGCCCTCACGCTGAAAATCTCCAACTATTCAGCCATCATGGGGGCGTATCAGATATTCCTTTGGAACCGCATGGCGGCCTTCCTAGAGAAACTCCCAGCAGACCAGAGAGTGTTGGCGAAGGTGATCCTCGATGAGGCCCTGAGGCTTTCCCGGCAACAAATAAATGCGGGCCGTGACACAGTTGACACCTCTGCGAGGGCACTGGCTTCTTCCATCGTCCTGCGCCGGCACTCGTGGCTCCGCACAACTGCGTTGCCAGTGGAGACACGCAATAAGGTGGAGAACCTGCCATTTGAGGGGCAATCCCTGTTTTCTACCAAAACAGATGACTACCTGTCGCAGAAGCGCAAGGATCGTATTACAGCCCGATCCTATGGTATTCTCCCGGCCAGACCACCCACCGAGAATCGTGGCCAGTATCGCCCTGCCCAGGGTTATCGTGGACGACAGCACCGGTACCAGCCGTATCCACGCTATGGTTCCTACCGGCCATTCCAACCACCAGGCTCTTACCAGCGCCGGAAGCCTACCTACCGCCCTCGTCGCGGCCCTCATGCCGCCGATGCCAAAGAGTCAGCTACGCAACCAAAGCAGTTCTGACTAGAGCTCGAACAGGCTGTCGTGTTTGGAAACAGATTGGCTCAGTTTGCCTCTGCATGGGCGGAGATTACGTCCGATAGTTGGGTTCTTAAAATCGTTACAGTTGGATATAAAATTCAGTTTGATGTTTACCCAGTGTTGTCTCTTCCTGACCACTCAATACAATCCTCTTCTCATAACTTACAGGCTGAGGTTGTAGCACTGCTAGAGAAAGGGGCTGTGCGGGAGGTGCTCCCTCAGGACCCCCCCTTAGGCTTTTACTCCAGGATGTTCTTGGTAGACAAGAAGGATGGAGGGGTACGACCCATCTTAGACCTACGGGAACTGAATAAATTCGTTCTCGTCAAGAGGTTCAGGATGCTTACCTTGAACACGGTCCTCCAGTTAATGCCCGAGGACATGTGGTTCGCTGTCCTGGACCTCAAGGATGCATATTTTCATATTGCCATCCATCCTGATCATAGGAAGTACCTTAGGTTTCTATGTAACAATAAAGCCTACCACTACCAGGTGCTTCCCTTTGGTCTCTCAACAGCCCCACGAGTTTTTTCTAAGTGTATGGCTGTTGTAGTGGCTTATTTGAGGGAACAGGGTTGTACCATCTATCCCTATCTTGACGATTGGCTTCTAGCAGCTCCCTCTGCTGATGCACTCCTGGCCCAGATTCGTACAGTGATGCTCACCTGCTCCCGGTTAGGGCTTTTGGTTAATTTGCAAAAGTCTAACCTTACCCCGTCCAAGAGAATACTGTTTATCGGTATGGAATTGGATGGTGGTGTAAACAGAGGTTTTCTCCCCCGGGAGCGTGCATTAAGAATTGGCAGGATGGTGAACCTTTTTTCCAAGTGCAGGTTCCAATCCGTGACAGCGATCCAGAGGCTGCTGGGCCTAATGGCCTCTTCTACAGCAGTCACCCCTATGGCCCGGTTGCACATGCGACCTCTCCAGCTGTGGTTCCTGTCGGTTCATGATTTTGAACACGAGTCCCAGAGTAAACGATATTCCATCCCCAGAGGGATTATCCGGGCCTTACGATGGTGGCTTGATGAGACTAACCTCCTTGGGGGTGTGGCGTTTGGGTCCATCCAGGCCGAGATCACAATCTCGACTGATGCCTCCACAGTAGGATGGGGAGCCCAGTGTGGTGCCCTGAGGGCACATGGGATTTGGTCGGAGCAGGAAAGGAGAGATCATATTAACCTGCTAGAATTGAGAGCGGTCCGTTATGCCCTTATCGCATTCGCAGACACGCTGCAGCAGAAAGCGGTTCAGGTGCTCACAGACAATTGCACCACGATGTTCTACCTGAACAAGCAAGGGGGCACTACATCCAAGGCCCTCTGCGACGAGGCCGTTCGGATCTGGAACTGGGCCGTGGACAGAGGCGTGTTCCTTCAGGCGGTCCATATTCCCGGCACCACCAATGTCATCGCAGACAAACTGAGTCGGATGCGATTCGACAGCTACGAATGGACCGTAGCAGACAATTACCTGAGCTCCATCTTTTCGGACTGGGGGTTCCCAGACGTAGACCTTTTTGCGACGGAGGCCAACAAAAAGGCCCCGCAATTCTGCTCCAGGGGAAGGCTATGTCACCGCTCCCTGGGGGACGCGTTCCAAATACGCTGGACAGGGCACCTGTTTTATGCCTTCCCTCCGTTCCCACTGCTGTCTCGGGTCGTCAGCAAAATCCAGAGGGATGGGCCGCACTTAATTCTGGTGGCCCCCTTCTGGCCCAGACAAGCATGGTTCCAACATGTCATGCAGCTTTTGCAGGGGTCATATTATCGGTTCGCACTGAACCCGGACCTTCTGTCCGACAAAGGGGTTTGGTATCACGACCTGCCCAAACTCAACCTTACTGCTTGGCACATTCGGGCACGGAGGGGATGTCTGACAGGGTAGCTGAAATTTTGCTGAATGCCCGTAGGGACACCACTCGCAGGTCATACGCAGCTAAATGGAAGCGTTTTGAGGCCTGGGCTGCTGACACCGCAGTTAATGTTTGGGATTGCCAGTTGTCTTTTATTTTTGAGTTCCTACTGTCCCTAAAGGATGGGGGACTCTCTAATTCCTCTATTAAAGTTTATTTGGCTGCCATTTCAGCCTTCCACCCTAAAACAGATGGGAAGACGGTGTTCTCCCACAGTTTGTCGAAGTCTTTTTTGAAGGGGTTGTATAATATGTTTCCACAAGTCACGGAAATTGTTCCCCAATGGTCACTACAGGTAGTGCTGACGGGACTTATGAAATCACCCTTCGAACCACTGGCTACCTGTGATTTAAAATGGTTGTCCTGTAAAGTGGCCTTCCTGATTGCCATTACATCTGCCCGCAGAGTTAGCGAGCTTGCTGCCCTGAGGCGGGATGCTCCCTTTTTGAAGGTCCATCAAAATAAGGTGGTGCTGAGACCTGACCTTCGTTTTAGACCCAAAGTGTCCACTCAATTTCACACCTCACAGGACATTGTCCTACCTATCTTTTTTCCTGACCCTTCTGATAACTCTGAAAGGGCTTTACATTCCTTGGATGTGAGAAGGGCTATTTTATTTTACCTCCAACGTACATCACAGTTTAGGAGTGCCAAACAACTGTTTGTGTGCTATTATGGGCCCAGGAAGGGGAAGGCTGCTACAGCCCAGTCAATTTCCCGTTGGGTCACTCAAACTGTTAGAGCCTGCTACTCGCATGCTAAGTTACCTTGCCCTTTGGAAGTAAAAGCTCATTCCACCAGAGTGCAAGCTGCCTCTGCGGCCTTCCTTAGGGGCGTGCCCTTGCAAGACATCTGCAGGGCTGCGACGTGGTCGTCTTCTGACACGTTCGCTAAACATTACGCACTAGATGTGTGGGAAAGGAAAGAGGCTGCTGTGGGTCAAGCAGTGCTTCAGTCTCTTTTTCGGTGAGAACACATGCCCGCCTCCTGGGTAAGTGGCTTGTGAGTCTCCCATGTGGGGCTGCACAGAAGACGGACAGTGAAAACAGAGTTGCGCTTACCGTAACTACTGTTCATTGACGTCTTCTGTGCAGACACACAACCCTCCCTCCTACCCCGCTGTGTTCTTCCAGATAATGTGAAGACATTCGGCGGCAAAGGAGAAACTGAGGGGAAAGGGGGCGACGTCGCCCAATGTCGCTCGGGCGGGAAACGGCCGCGCATGCGCATTGGGAAGGACGTGCGCCCCCTAGTGGACGTTTGCTAGAAAGAAAAATCCGGTCGGCAGGCCTGCGCAGGCGCAGTCCCATGTGTGTCTGCACAGAAGACGTCAATGAACAGTAGTTACGGTAAGCGCAACTCTGTTATCACTGTGGCCGATTTTCCTTTCTGAGGAGT
Source organism: Eublepharis macularius (assembly GCF_028583425.1). NCBI lineage: Eukaryota > Metazoa > Chordata > Lepidosauria > Squamata > Eublepharidae > Eublepharis > Eublepharis macularius. The sequence continues at coordinate 7,632,631 of NC_072803.1, forward strand.
AGCTGCATCTTGCATATAAAATGAAGCAGATAAAAGTTCGTTGCAGACAAGATCTGAGTGTCCGCTAGGGTACAGCAGCACCTCCAAATTACAAGCCCCACTTCGCAAACTTCAGAAGATCACAACCCCACTCCACTCCACATCAGCCTGACTTCTCAGTCCTTGAAAGGCTTTGTAATGATTTTGCGGTGATCAAGATGTTTAGTCAGTTTAAGAACCTGTTCGCTCCCAGGAATTCAGTACTTCCTTTGTCCTCATTTAGACTGCCAGAAGTTGAAAATGTGCTTTTCCGTTACTTTTGGAGTCCATGTGCAGATATGGGTCTGGCTCAGCTTCTAGGGGGTAAGGTGCAGGGTAATCTAAAAAGGGTTACTCAGTGGAAGGCAGCGTAGCTTGCTTGCAATAGAGTTACTTAAAGAACGTGTATAATCTCAAGGCACCTGAATTTATAGCCCATTTTGTAAAACAGTGGCGCAGAGGGAGCAAACATGCTTCTTGGGATCAAGATTACAATCCATATCTCGAGTGATTCCGCAGACGTTGGATAATGCACTTCCAATCCTCTTTATAGATCATTTGGAACGGATTTTTTTGTGTGTGGAACAAAAAATCCATCTCAAATGATGGATAAAGTGCATTGAAAGTGCATTATCCAATGTGTGCGAAATCAGCCCTCATTGTCTTTATTTGCCATTCAGTCACTTGCAAGGTTCCTCGGAATCTTCAAAAGGCAACAGGCAGAGCATAAATAAGATCTAACGGATCTAAGAAGATCTTTCCCACAGATACAAACTCCTGAACGTTCACGTTTATTATTTATTTATTTGCAGTCTACTTTAGAGAATACTCGAGATGGATTATTCCTGTCAGTATTGTGTGCCCCTAAACCGCTGAATTACCCTCTCTTTCTGGGAGATTGTGTCACCAGTATTTGAACAGTTCGAGTTACTTCTGTGCTTTTAGATTTTTTAGACAAAAGCATCACAGCCGATTCTGTGTCTTCTTGCCTCCAGAGTTGTTTTACACTGAGCGCGCTCATGTCCGTACACTGAAAGTTCTTGATCAGGTCTTCTACCAACGTGTATCTCGTGAAGGGATCTTGCCTCCTGCTGACTTGAGGAATATATTTTCGAATCTGGAGGATATCCTTCAGCTCCATGGTAAGTGAGGTCACCTGGCTCAGTTTTCCTCTTTGCTAATTCAAGAGTATTGACAGGTTGAACCGAAGTCTTGTAGCACTGCACTGAAGTAAGAGTAACTCCAAGACAATGAACATCTATGTGCCACTCATCAAGCAGAGAACGTTGCCTGGACAGCTGTCCCGTGATACCTGTTCTTAGGCCTTCCGTTCATTGGCTCTCCCTCTGTCTCATCTAGTTTCGTCCAGCTTGTGTACATGCAGCCTCCACAATTTTCCAGATCTGCACACAAAACTTCCCTATGGTTATTAACTCTGAGACCAGTGTAGAGTGAGAACATAGCATGCATCTGTGGATACCTCTGAAAAGTAGATTTTCAAAGTATGTAGAGGCATCTACCTCTTTTTCTTCCTGAACTTATGGCAAATAAATAAATTGTGCTTTCAGAATAAATCGAATCAAACAGTTTTGCAAAACATTGATTTAGTATAAATCTGAGAATTTTCAGAATTCAGGGCAATGTATTTTGTTTCCTGAGTTTTGGGATAGAGGAAGGAGGGAGTGGATATATTGCCCCCACCCCACCCCACCCTTGCAGAAGGATGGCTACAGCTGATGCTACGGCCGTGATCCATAGAAGGTTCAAGTTTGAATGCTAGGAGTCTGGAGGGGTGGCCGGTGGGTGGGTTTTGAGCCTCATCCAAAGCTCTCTGTGCGAAGAGTGAAAGTTTCCCCCTCGTGTTTGGATGGCTCCATGCTCCCAATGTGGATGAGCTCTGAGCTGGATGTTGGGCATTGGGATCAGTGTGTAATTCTTGCCCTGAGGAGCTCGAGTGCCTTAGCGGGTCATCAGACATATTGAGGCAGTAGTACCACATCCATCCAGCCTTGCTGGTAACTTCCTCCTCCTCCTCTGTTTCCTTTGCTGTTTAGCTGGATTGAACGAGCAAATGAAAGCAGTGCGGAAAAGGAATGAGTCGTCCGTCATTGATCAGATTGGAGAGGACTTGCTAACTTGGGTAAACTGAATTTTGTTCACTTCCCCCACCCCGCATCCTTCTGGAAACTGATTTTTTTTTCTAGGGGGAAAAAAAGAAGAATGGGAATGAAACAGCAAGTAGGAGTGGTGGTTCAGCCTTGCCAGTTTGTCTTGTCTGAGAACTTATTATCTGAAAATGTTCATTTATAAAAAAAAAAATGACATGGAGCTGGGGGAGTCAGAATTGTACAAGATGAAGGGAGCTCAGGATGGTGTACATGTTTCATTTCTGTTGTGGAGCATTTATCCAGCTGAGTGCTTTTTTAATTCAATTAATAACAAATGAATGAGTCATTTAACTTAAAGGTGACCTGCAAAAGTGGGAGGGCTTGTTTATTTCTCCAGGTTGTCAAGTTAAGGGAGATCTTGGATATGATGGGGGTGACCAGGGAAATATAACCAACATAAGCATTTTAAGGCAATGGTATCACTTGGCGTGTGATACTCCCTTTTCTTCCAAAAAGATATATGTAGAAAAATTATATGCTGCCTCTCCAGAACTGCTTGGGGCAGCTTACAACAAACAGCCAACACAGTAAAAAATAAATAAATAAAACAATCCAACTTAATAAAAGCAATACCAATGCCGATGACCAATAAAAACCATCTCAGGGCACAACAACACATAAATGGAGTGGTCGAAAATGATATTGATAAAACAGTCTTTTGGTTTGGAGCAGACCATCAAACATCTGAAAATATGTAACCCCATAATTAGACTAGACACCAGGGTGAGCCTCAAGGAGGGTAGCTTAAAAAGTGATGTTTGAACTCCAGTCCTTCACCAAGTCTTTATAACTGGGAGTGTTGCACAATGGAAATGTACGGGTGATCGTGTTCAGCAAGCTACACCTGTCCTAAGCATACCACAGTTAAACTGAAAAATTATTCTGTGACCATTTGTACTGGACATAATTTGATCCTGTTATATATGTCATTGTTGGAAATTCACAGGAGTCTTTGGGGTGTTACATGTGGTGTTTGTTATGAAAATCTAGAATTTAACACACAACCTGAAATCTGGGTCTTAAATTTCTTCCCAGCATGACTGAACAGATTGGAAGATGATGGATGGTAAAGGTTACGAGAGGGTGACTCCTGTGATGTATTGACTGGTCCCTTTCTGGGCCCATCATTGCCTCCAAACTGTAAAGCAGCATCAGCACATGCTGGTACTGAAGCTGCTATCCAGTCTTTTGTGTATGCCACTGTGACATTTTGCTTTCCTGGGATTCTTGTCTCAGTTCAGTGGAGCAGGGGAGGAGAAATTAAAGCAAGCCGCTGCCACCTTCTGCAGTAACCAGCCCTTTGCTCTGGAGATGATCAAGTCGCGGCAGAAGAAAGACTCCCGCTTCCAAACTTTTGTCCAGGTAAGTCCCAATGGCTATTCGCTCTCGTTGACGACAGGACAGAGTTCTAGATTATGCCATTGTCTTTGGAAAAGCATCTTAATCCTGAGAATTGTGAGAAGTGCTCCATATTGTAGTCTAGGCCACCTCAGAAAATGGGCTAACGAGTTCAGAACCATAGACTTCACCACTATGTTGTATTGGTTTCCTGTTGATGCTATGTCTTTGTGAACTTGTATCTATTTACTCAGTGGCATTGCTTATGGAAATGTTCTTAATGTTGACTCTACTAATCTCACGCTGTAATCCTGCTTGAGTCTCAGTGAGAAAGGTGGACTATAAATGGCATAAATAAATAAATAAACTGAGAGCTGCTCTGTGGTGTGTAGTAGCAGCGTGCTCTTCTTCCAGGGCACCTGCATGATGGATACAGCTAGCTAGGTGTGTGGGCTCCCCTGGTTGTACTGGTTTGTGGGAAGCCATGTGGGCTGTGAAAGACCCTTATCATGGGTTAAAGTACCCCACACTTAGTGTTCTGACTCTCCAAAACAGGGCATGCAAAGAAGCTCTTAGAACTGTGTTCTGTCAGTAGAATAACTAGCGAACTAGAGAGAGAATACCAATCTGAGCAAATGGGAAGGGTGCAGGGCTTGAGCCATCCTTCTTTCGCTGAAGAAGAGCCTTTGCAACCATTGACTAGGGTCCCCACATTCTGAGAATTGATGGTGCTCTGAAAATGTTGTGCCCTTTCTCTGTTATGCAAGGAACTAAGATGTCTCCTCTTGAGTCAGTGACGGAGATTGATGACTGATGATACAGAATCCCCGTGAAGTAATGAGGGAAGGAAGCCACCGCGAGTTCTTGTGATGAGCCTTTCCTTTTTGTAATTGCCCACTACAACAGGACTGTGTTGTCTGTCTGATAAATCCTGGCGTTCCTTGACTTGTGTTTAATTGCCAGAAATGTGAACTGCCGAGACATTTATATGATGAATAGATGGAACGCATTCAGGTAATTACGGTCTTAATAAAAATGACAAATGCAGTTATTATGCTGTTTAAATTTAGGATGCTGAGAGCAATCCACTCTGTCGTCGTCTGCAGCTGAAAGATATAATTCCCACCGAGATGCAAAGGCTGACCAAGTACCCATTACTGCTGGATAATATTGCGAAGTACTCAGGTACCATGAAGCTTTTCCTGAGACTGGGTGGCAAAATAGCTTGTTATGTTGGATTTTAAAGTATCCCAGGGAGTTAAAAAATAGGAACTCCCCCCCCCCCACACACACACAAGTCTCTCTGTGTCTAGTTTTGTTGATGCTACTGCCTTTTTTTTTTTTGGTATTTCTACAAGCCCTGAAAATATACATGGACACAAAGACACAAAAAAACCCTTGACTAAATCTTAGTTTAAAATATAGCTTTATTTTCGTGTTTATTTTTCATCAAACTTGATGACTTCTTGTTCTTCACAACTTGTCCTATTAGTAGCCTTGTTCACAGAACGTAAAAAATGTAAACCGTTTACTGTTGACAGACCAAAACTTTATTTCGGCTAAAATACAAGGAGGGACTGTTAGAAAGGCCTGGGCGGTCCCATGGACCTGTTTGGCCAATAGTAAGTAGCACTGGTCCCTCAGCACAAAGAGGGTTCTGCTAACACAAGTGCCACTGTTAGTGGAATAGGTTGCTGGAATCCAACCCCTCGCTCTTTTCTGTTTGCACCACATTTGATAGTGAGCCTTCTCTGAGCAAGAGGGATGCGGGTGGGGCTCTAGAAGAATCTCTGCCATCTGCGTCTTGTCTGGAGCTACCAACATTTGGCTCTGACAAGAAGTTGATGCGTACGTGGAGTGACTTGGCATCTTTAGATTGTCACATGGGAAGGAGCCCATCCTAAAGAGGGGGAGCAGCAGATGCACGCAGAGCCCCTGGCAGGTGACGCTCTTTGAGCCAGGTGGCCTGTAACTACTCCCATATGTCAGTCTGTGGGCTGCTCTTTTGATCTTCCTCTCGTTTTAGAACAACTTGAGGAGAAGGAGAAAGTGAAGAAAGCAGCCGATCACTGCCGGCAGATCCTCAACTATGTGAACCAAGCTGTTAAAGAAGCAGAGAACAAGCAGGTAAGAGGAGGGGAGAGAACTGGCTTGCGCAGTGCCGCTAAGAAAAGGGACTGGAGCGGCTTGCTTCTGAACAGATTCTAAATTGATCAGCTTCTTCGCGGAGCTGGTGCTTGATAGCAGCTGGTAAACCACAGCCAGCACAATGGGATTTATTCTATTTCACCTGCAGCATTTGGAAGACTACCAGCGCCGGCTGGATTTGTCCTACTTGAAGCAGCTGGAAGGCCCCATGCTGGATGAGTTCAGGGTGAGCAAAGAAACTGTGCGAGGAACCCCATAAAGCTTTCATCTGAAGGCTGTTTTTTAAATATCAGGGTTTGTCGATCTTCTTGTGGCCAGTTATCGAACAAGCCATATCATCTGCATCTGACCTTTTCCCCGTGCCGTGTTTGTAACGGGGTGTGCGTATGTGTCGCCCCATTTGAACCCTCAGTTAATTAAGCTGAAGAGTCCTTGGAGTTACGGCTCTGCTTTTTTCTACTGCAGAATTGCCGTTTGGTGCTCCTCTCTTAGTGTAATCTTGCAGGCTTCCCTTTCCACAGAGGCCAGTTTCAGTGGGTGGCCAGTTCAGTTTGCTTGCACACTTAACGAAAAATAACTGGCTCTTGCCACATTTTCTGCTCACTGTGGAATCGCCTGAAGAGAGGTGAAATTTTGAGCAATATTTTCAAGGCCTATGCAGCAAAACCCTGTAACCAAGGAAAATGGTTTCCTGGTCCTGGTTTCACCTGGTGGTTTATGGGTCAAAGATAAGAGCACAAAATTGTGTCTGACCAAATGCTCAAAAAAAAAAAAAAGAACTTGGTACAGACAGCAGCTCTTCAGTGAAGCAGCTCTTGCAACAAAAATAGGAGTCCAGCTGGCACCTTAATAAAGGCCATCAGTTTATCTCAGCATTTGCTTTGTGAGTCAGAGCTCACTTCATCAAATGACTTCCAGCGTACATCCATTAGGCACATACAGTTATACTAAAAATGGCAAGCAGCAGAATGATAGGCCAGGTGTGGGAGACGTTGCACAGAGATGCCCGTTTAAAACAATATCCAATCAAAGTGGTGATCATCCCTCTCAGAATGGGCGAGAGCCATTTCCAGTTGTTGATAGATAAGCACGGAAGGAGTAACGTAATCTAGGAGAGTGTGGGTTGAAACGAGTAACTTTTTAGCTAGAAAATAATTTCTTAGTACAGGTACCAAGCTTGCCCTTCTTATAATAATCTGTAAAAAGTCACCATAGGTGACCATTTTTGTTCGACGATTCAGCGATGCATATATTAGACTTGGGATCTATGATAAGGTGGTGGAGCTCAAGAATATGTTTGCCCCTCCTGATCCTTTTCTCTGACTCGATGCAGAAACTGTGGGAGTTGCTCATAGCCGTAGGAATTACGAATGTTAAATTTGTATTGAGGCAAAGTCTTCCTGCATCCAACAAAGGGGATTCTATCACTTTAAAGTTTATGCCACGATCAAATCATTAGGTACCAAAGGACTCTGGGATGCTGCCCTGGGATTGGCTGCCGTGTTCTCATTATGCAAATACGAATGTGTCATATTTTGAAACATCTCTGCTAGTTTGCACTGGTAAACCTCCTGTGAACCCCTCTCTCTTCCCTGTATTGTATTGGCAGAATTTGGATTTAACCAAGAAGAAGATGATTCATGAAGGCCCTTTGACCTGGAAGGTGAATCGCGACAAGACCATTGGTGAGTCGCGCACAGTCTTGCCAGCCGGGTTTTGCGACGGTAGTGGAAAAATTAACAAGTGTATTTGCATGATAAGTTTCTCCGCTAGAATGATAATGTGCGTAGTTTTCTTGGAGCTGATTAAGATATTTTTGTGCATTTTGAAATGTGCCGGAAGATCATTAAGAGCGTGCAAGGACACAGCCATGATCCGTGAGATGACTCAGCCCCATCTGTAGCTCTCGAGGTGAATTATTCGCCTGTCTGCTGAGAGAGCCCGTTGCTGATTGCTATATGGGTGCAAGATGCAGCCTTCTGTGTGCCGTGGATAGTTGGCCGTAACCCATTCCTCACCATATTTTTTTATTGCTGACTGCAGATCTCTACACACTCCTCTTGGAAGACATCCTAGTGCTGTTGCAGAAGCAGGATGATAGACTGGTGCTGAGATGTCACAGCAAGATCCTGGCTTCCACCGCTGACAGCAAGCACACTTTCAGCCCCGTTATCAAACTAAACACTGTGTTGGTTCGCCAGGTAGCCACAGGTTAGTGCAACGGCAGAATCCAGGTGGCTGCAGGGAAAATAGAGTATCTGATTTTGTTTAAATTCGGCATCCCGTTCTCTGTGTGCGTGCACATGTGCACACATGCAGTTTTTTATGTAATGGAGAAAGAAACACATGAGCTGCAGGAGATCACTAACTGGATCTCCAGGTCATTTTCTTCCTTTTAAAAATCAGGGGTGGGGTGCGGATGGTAGCAGGAGTAGAGACAAGTGTGTGTCCAAGCTGCAGCTGGGCGGAAAGAGAGCTTTGAGAATGTGCCTGTAAAAGGGGGTTCTGGGAGGGGGGGGTCCTTTCTGTTTGCTCTAGACTCCCTTCTCTGTGGTCAGGCAACCTCTGAGGGCTGAGTGACATCTTGCACCACAGATGGTAGGAACACGGTCAAATATTATCAGGTATCCCATGAAGCCAAGAAGGCTGCTGCACAGGCGATAGCTTCCTTTTTAATTTTCTTAAGCTGTTCTTGGCCAAGACTGGAACAAAGGCTGCTTGCAGAGTCAGCAGTGTAGCAAAGCTTCTGCCACCACCACCCGTCATAACAGCAAGCGTCTTCAGGATCAACAGTAGCGACTGCTCCTGTTCAACGGCAGTCCCCTGCCCCACCAAGCAAAATGTGATGTAGTGGTAAGCGTTTCAGGCTAAGATCTGGGCGACCCACCACACAACCTGGCTCAGTGGCTGGCAAGGGAGGGACAGCTCTGTGGTATCTTTGCTGTGACCCTGTTCATGACAGTGCAGACACCAATGCCATGATCATACACTAGACATTACACAGCTTGGATTCCCAGTGTTGTGCACTCAGTGAGTAATCACTCTGTGCCTTTGAACAATAAAGATGTGCAAGTTTGGATATGTCTTCTGAGACGATTCAGTAGCGGAGTGGGCAGGACAGATTCCAGTGTTCTGAATGCTAGCCTAGCCCTGTTGTTCTCCCAGCATTCCGTAGCAGGGCAGTCAAAGCAGACCGGTAATGACTGCTGCCTTTCTGACTCCCTTGATAATATAGTCAAGAGGTATCTTAGTGGATAACAACATGGCCAGGGCAGTCTTGGTTCTGTCCCAGAGAAGCCAGTTTTTGCTACAAGCCAGGAGAAGAAGCTCACTGGCTGAGCTGAGGAAATTCATTAAGATTGGGGAGCAGTAACCATGCTCTGTTATATCAGGTTTTTATCTCTGAAAATGAAACCCTCTTCTGAACTCATGCAGCTTTCTGGTAAAGTTATTTCTCATAATTCCTCGCGCCGCCACCAGCCCTAGCTGAAGTTCAAAGTTTTCCTGAATCCCAGGTAAAGTGAAATAATACACGGTGATATATTTAACTTTAACCTGTGTTTCCCCCAGATAACAAAGCTTTCTTTGTCATCTCCATGTCGGAAAACGGAGCCCAGATTTATGAACTAGTGGCACAGACGGTTTCCGAAAAAACTGTGTAAGTAGTGTGTGTGGTTGCCTCAACCACCGTGCGCGGTGTTGATTGCTTGCTAAGGAGAGAGAGAAGTCTTGTGTACAGTATCCGTGAAGCAGTTTCATTCTCACAGTAGAATTGCTGGCAACATCACTTGAGCCCCCCCCCCTCCACACTTATTGGAGCCTATATAGGACACCCCCACAGGTAGAGTTCCTCTTGCTTGACTCTTCTAAGTCTGCAGGGCAGAGTTTTTGGGATCAATGATGGTGATAGACCAGCTAGTTTGCGGTATTTATGCCCCTTTAGCAGTAAAGACCTGTATACCACTAAGATGTATGTGGCACACGTCTGCTGTCGATAATGCACAGTGTTGTTTCAAGATACATCAATTAGGATTTGGTGAGGTGGGCTTGGGCCCACCTCATCCTCTTGTACTTCCCGGTTGCCACCTGCCATTGTTCGTTGTTTTGCCCAAGCTGCAGCTTGGTCCAGTTAGAGCTGAAAACCACAAAAGCCTTAGTTTCCCCTTTAGACTGAAGCAGCAAGTTACGGTTTTTCAACTCTCAAGAAATGCAGGGGGACACACAAGACATAGTATGAGTGTCAGCTTCTTCTCGGACTTCTGCCTCAGGCATTCAGAAAAGTGCACAGGATAAACTCCTCTAGAGAACGGTTTTGCTGACCAAGCGTACTGTTTACTCATTTGCGTATGCAGCATCGTGTGTCCTGAAATAATTAAGCAAGGTTAATGGGACAAGCCTAGATTTGCTAGCTTTTCTATGCAAAGGGGGAAGAGGCTCAGGCTGCCCATAGAAATGGGCAACAGGAATAATATTTTGTTACCATGCTTTTGTCTTTTAAAATGACAGCAGTTGAGGAGGGAGAGAGAGATGTGGCTGATAGATTTTTTAGGCTCTAGAGAATAGGTTATGAATCAGGGCATCTCCTCCGGTTTTGTTTGAAACAGACCTCAAATTTCTTATGACAATAGCTTGCCTTTTCATCCTCTATGATCCACATGATGTTTAATTTAAGTCATTGTATGACCCAGGATTCCAGAGGTGGTTTGAAGTGTTGCACTAAAAAAAAGTGATTAAGACACTATCTTTAGAACCGAAGAGTACTTTTTTCTTATCTCTGCTAATTCCGTGTTCTCTCTTTGCCTTAATTAACTTCACTGATTTTGGTGCTGGTTGTTTTTAATTGAAATTTTCTGAAAACAATACAGGACAATGTTGTGAGACCATACATTTAAAAGAACTCACTCAATGATACCTTAGATTTCAAATCAACTTAAAGTGTCTCAAATCATCTTCTTGTGCTGAATGCGTTGCTATTCTGTACCGTGCAATTTGGCACCAACCTTTGCTAACAGATTGAAACTTCTTCAGGACTTCTTCTCCAGTTTAATAGTTTCTTACACTTTCTTATACTTTCTGTCATGAATTGTATACTAGCGGCCAGCAGAGATAGTGGCTCTGCTTTATCCTCATCTGCCCCTCTGCACGGAGAGAAGCTGTTCTCTCAAGCATTAATTAACCACCTGAATGTCCAAAGTTTCAGGTGAGGTAGCCACATAGGTCTGCAGTAGAATAGCAGGATTTGAGTCCAGTGGCACCTTAGAGACTGACAAGATTTTTAGCATCTAAGCTTTCCGAGAGTCAAAGCTCCCTTCTTCATGTTCCTTCTTCAGGGAAGAAGGGAGCTTTGACCCTTCCTGAAGAAGGAATGTGAAGAAGGGAGCTTTGGCTGTTGAAAGCTTAGCTGCTAAAAATCCTATTTGTCTCTAAGGTGCCTCTGTACTTGAATGTGCCAGCAACTCTGAGGCTGAAGGAGTGAGACCATTGCAGGGTAATGGATTGTGGCGAGAAGCTAGGACGCTGACCCTTCGCTGCCTGCATTCCCCCCCGCATTGTGGTCACCTTAAGGGGTCAAGGTACAAGGACAATTTATTTAATTTATATTCTTCCTTTCTCACTGAGACTCAAGGAGGATTACACAGTATGAGACAACATGATCAACGGTTGTGACATTCCATAATGCAAGACAAGAGTGTGGAATTGCAGAGATTTAAAAAACAGAGCTGAAACAATGCTGGAGCAAACCTCCGAGGAGGAGTTTGACCAAACATATTAAACAATGTAGAGGCTACCTAGCAGGAACATACGTACCTCAACAGACACATCCAGTTAGTATAGTCCATATTCCCTTATTCCCAAGACATTACCTCACAGCACACCCTCCTGAATCATTCTGTTTTGCATAGTCTGCTAGGAAGATACTGGGAAGACCCCAGTGAGGGGCAAGGGGCTGGAGAAGAGATTTTTACTTCCACCAGCAATGGATGCTTTGAAGATGCAGTAGCATGCTCCCCCTCTCCCCTTCAGCTGGGACTTTTACAGCCTGAAGCAAAGCTACCCCTTCCCTTTCTTCCCTGATGTAGCGCTGGCTGAGCAGTCTAAGGGTGGGGACTGAAGCCTTAAGAAATGAACACTGTTTCTTCCAGATAAGAGAGCTGTTTGTTTGTAGGGGAAAGTTTTGAGTATAGGAGAAGTTGAGTGATGTGTGAAGATAGGTACAGTTCCTTTGGCAAAAGAGAACTAAAACATACATATATCAGGATGGTTACAAACATTTCCTTGCCTTAATCTAGAATACCTTTAAGGATAAATGCTGGGATTTGGCCCCCCTTGCTTCTCCAGCAGTGGTCAGGAGCAAAACAAACAAAAGTGGTTGGGGAGTCCAATCCAGTTACTTGGTTCAGTTCCATCAGGAAAGTAGGAGCTTATCCTCTCACCTGGGGACAGGTGGCTTTTCATGGCAAATCTTGAGGGCTGGGGACCGTTCAGAGGCAATTCAAGCTAGGCGGCCAAGGATATTCTGTTTCCTTTGCCCTGCCAGACTTCTTTCCTGCCAGCTGATAGCCTCTTGGGACTTTGGTAACACAGATTAACAGTTCCAATTTTAAACACACAGAAAAGGAAAAGGTAACGATCCCTGTCACCATATATCATTTCACTTGCGACACTCGCTGTGCATGAGGCTCAGGTAGAGAGTCATGTGTTAAAATTATCATGGCCTGATCCTTGGAGGTGTTGTGTTTTTCACCCTGTGCCGCATTTCTCTCCGTCAGATAGCTTACCCAGAATCGGATTGCACTAGAGTACTTGTAGTGGCTGCTCTCTTAGACAGTATGGAGGAGGTGGCTGTCACTGAACTGAGGGCTTGGGTTTAGAGGGTGCTCAGTTGAACTGATGCTCACGCAGCCCTGCAAATGCAGAATATTATAAATGAGAAAAGTTCACTACAGAAATGGGAATGGAGAGTCCCGCATGCAATTAAAGTGACTTCCTCCTGGTAACAAAAGACTTCACTAGCTTGACGAGGGTCTTTTTTGTTGTTGTTGTTGAACTGCTTGGTTTCTCAAATGAGCTATTAAATTCTGAAGTGCAGGAATTAGAGCTGTAGGTTTAGAAGAGTTTCTGTTCCCAGTCACTCTCTGCATTTTTATTAACACTGCCTAGAGACACAAACAGAGAGAGTCTTCAGATCGCTGCTTTTCCTCCTCACAACACATCCACGTAGCCCATTTCTTCTTAAGCAGGTGGCCCTACCATAATAAAAAGTCTTTTCTGCCTTCCTTGGCCCACCTGGCTGCTTTTCCCTGATGAAAGGTTGCACATTCTGTTCTGATGTTCTGCACAAATCCCTCTTCTTTCATTGCCACACAGGTCTGGTTCTGTTTGGTCTGTAGAATAGAGCAGCACGCGAGAAGCAGTTGCTTTTCCATGGCTCCTGCTTCCTCCCCCATCCCCGGTGCCTCCTTTGGACGGTTCCTGCTTAGAGCTTTGGTGCTGGTTTCTGGGTGTGGGGACGTGCTCACATTTCTTACTTGTGTCAGTAACTGGATCTGCATGGGCTTTCTCTTGAGTCCTACAGCAAGTTTGCCCCTTGACCAGTGTGATGCTTCCAGGAGTCTTCATCATGTCATTCATGTGAGTCTGAACAGACTGAAGTGTCCTCCAGGCTGATGTCTCTTCAGTCTGTCTCCTTTGGGAGGGGAAGGGAGTGAAACAACATGACCAAAGGTTCCCATACAGCAGCCCCCTAGCAATCAGTGGCAGTGTTGCCTGTTTGTGTGTATATACATACATGTTTGGGAAAGACTGCCTCGGTGGCTTTGTTGTCTTGCAGAGGTACTTTGCTGCCCCCCCCTTGCCATGTCTTAGTTGTTGTTTCTCCCCTCCCCGCCACTGCCAGTGATAGGACAGCATACTGTCCATACCGAACAGTCCTTTGTTAATTAATCCAATCTGCACAGCAGCCCTGAAAGAAGGATGCACGTGCATACTAAAAGCTCCTGGAGCTAATTCAGGCTGAGAAGGGACAAATGGAAATGAAATGTGACACAGGAATGTTGACAAAACTGAAGCCTGTTGTCCCCTTGAATAAAACTCAATTTGCTACCATGAAATAAACATGAGAGATGCAGAAACGACCATCTTGGGGGTCGATGACAGCCCATCCTCCCACTAGCAACAATACTAAATTTGGCAACCAGTTTTTCTACAGAATATCGTTCTTAGGATGTTCTTCTTGCTTACCTGTAGGTGGCAGGATCTCATAGCACGGATGGCAGGAACAGTGAAGGTTGCAAGAGGCAGGAGGGTGATTCCGTTACCGCAGTCAGGGCCCTGCGAGTAAGTTGCCATTCTTGGTTGATTGTTTTGGGACTTTCAGCATAGCTTCCAAAGCCGCATGGACGCAACCAAGGAGGATCCCTCAATGGAAAAAAATGAGGATATTGTCAAAGCATGTGATTGATCTTGTTCTCCTCTCGCAGGGAAGATCATGAAGAGGAAGACCAGCAGAAATTGAAGGAAGAACAAGCAACTCCTGACAGCAGCATGCAGAGTCCAGGTAAATTACATGTAAATGGTTTTTTCATTATGTTTACTGCTGAAATGCGTGTTATCATTTTGTATTGTTTCTGTGTAATCGGAACCTTTTCTTGATTTGGAAAACCCTTTTAGGAAATCTTGTCTGTGTGTGTGGGGTACCAGAACCATTCTGGAGCCAAGTTCCTCTTTCGTCTCAGGTTTTGTCATCTAATCGTCAAAAGCATGTTAAAGGCTTTCCATCTTCTGGTCCCTCAGGGCTGGAGAACACTGTGAATTTAGCATATCTAATAAAATGTTTTAGTTTCTCTAAACCTGTGAGCTTGGGGTACAAATTTAACCAAGATCGCATTAAACGCCTCATTTAATCGTGTGCTGATTCTGGCGGTGATGGTTTGTTGGATTTGTGTCTTAGATAAGGATCTGGGACTGGAGTCTCCACTGATGCCGAAGGCTCAGTCTCCTTCTACAGCCATGTCTGAGAAATTGGAAGAAGAGGAAGAGCTGCTGGATACCAACAGACAATTTGGAAAAGAGCCACCAGCAGACTTGCTGATCAAAGAACCCTCTGAGCACTATGGCCACACAAGTTCAGAGCACTCTTCCCAAATTTCAGAGGAACGGTGGGCACTGGATGCACTAAGGAACTGTAAGTAATTGGGTATACTCGGGGCAAAAGGGTCCCAGAAGGGACTGAATTTGGAGATGTGTAAAGTGTCTGAGATCATCCATTACCCCTTGAACCAAATAAATATTCCCTGTCTTGCCTGTCTAGTGATGTGGCAAGATTCAAGTCCAATAGCACCTTAAAGACCACCAAGATTTCCAGGTTATAAGCTTTTGGGACTCAAAGCTCCCTTCGTCTGACGAAAGGAGCTTTGACTCTTGGAAGCTTATATCCTGGAAATCTTGTTGGTCTTTAAAGTGCTAAGGGACTCAAATCTTCCTCTTCTGTTGCAGACCAACATGGCTACCCACCTAAGTTTTGTCTAAACTTTGTCTAGCGATGGGGGCTTCCCCTGCTTTCAGCAACAGTGGGTCATGGGCAGGTAAGAGGTTAGGTAGCAGCTGCAGTGATGGAAGCTTTTAAAGTAGCACCACCTCTTCAGCTGAGTGGTGCCGTGAGGGCAAGTGGGGCAGCTTCAGGACAGCACTAAGAGACAAGACCAGCCTCTTGTGAAAGAAGCCGCCTGCAGTGATCTTCAGAAGGGCCAGGAGGCTGACCGTGGAGGACCCCCAGCCCCCCACTCCTGGAAGCATAGGAAGGGGGTCAGCAGAAGGGAGAGGAGTTGAGTGCTGTAAACTTCCAAGCTGAAGTCACGGAGCAGAACTGGGTATCCACCCAGGCCTGGACGTAGCAGGTTCACCAGCCGATGGATATCCTTCCCTTGATGTTCTTAGAAACGTAGCCCAAGGTAGGACCAGGGGAGTGAGTAGGCATGGAGGGACACATGGAATTGTCACTTCCATGTTGCCTTGCTGACCGTTTCTTTCTCGGCAAGATAGATGCAGCTCTCTGAATCATGTTTATTTTTTGTCTAAAAAGCGTTTGAGGCGAAGTAGTTGTGTAGCGCAAACTGAAAGTGGAACTGAGCACCCTTTGTGGAACTGCTTACTAAGTTCCGGGTGCAGCTGGCCAGTGGAGCTTACGGCTACAGGAGTAGAATTTATGTGAAAATTGTTGAGCCTTCTTTTTAAAAGATGGTGTAACATCTTAGATGGCCAGTCAAGTCGTGTATATGTATATTCCAGATTTATGAACCACCTTTTTCAAGAGGAGGCAGATTCTAACATGGAAATGTTTATATGCGCAAGAGGCAAGTGGGAAATACTGAGACCAGATGATAAGATGTGTGACAGTTTTGTGTTTGTCTTCAGTGGGTTTATTGAAGCAACTGCTGATGCAGCAGCTGGGCCTGTCCGAAAAGGAGCCCCTTGAAGACCGCCAGCGTTTCCCCAGGCATAGGACAGGTTCCCAGGGGGCCCAAGTAGAAGATGGAGTCCAGAGAGGGTCAAGACACTCTTACAGCAAGACATCCCCGTCTGGGGCTAGTAGGACACCCTCTGGCGTGGGCACAGGCAGCTGCGGACCTTGCTATGGTCACCGGACTTCAGGTGAATTTGTGCAGCTGGGAGACAGCCCCTCAAGTAGCAGTCAACCAAGGGACCCCTTGAGCACAAACCCAGACACCCCAGTCATGGCGCTGGAAGGGGTGGGTGCTGAGGAAGGCGGAGAGCACTTTTTTGACGCTCGTGAAGCCCACAGTGATGAGAACCAGTCAGAAGGTGAAGGGGCAGAAAGGAAAGAGGAAGAAGAGGTGCAGCTGCGGATCTCAGGTGAGTCATCTTGAATATGTACCATTGTGGCGAAACATTCTCACGGTCTGGTAGAGCTTGGAAGTTCTGAGTTGTAATGGTGTGTACAGGGCTTTGTTTGAGCCAGGGCTGAATGCCCTGGAACTCTTGGCTAGTTCATGGCATTTTGTAGCCCCAGGCAAGGTACAGCCGCCATCTCCTTGGCCTGTGCAGTCCCAGCTGGGTGTAGGCCACGTCCCTATTGCCACACTACAGAAGCTTGAGTTGGACCCAGCTTGCTGTCCTGACCCAGGAGGAAGACCCAGTCACCTCCCAGCTGCTAATGGCTGAGAGTGAGCTTGAGCTCTTCTGGTGCATCGGTTTTGTCTTTGTTGTGTCATCCGAAGCAGTTGCTCGGGTGGCCTGGGTAGAGTACCAGCCCTTCCGGAATGTTGAAGTAACAGAGTGCCTCTAAATGCTTATATCTTACCATGCGCATAACCGGAGGCCACAGACAGCAAAGGAGAAGGGCCTCCCGGCAGACTTGAGCCCTAACACCAAGCTCTTCAGCTTTTGTGACATTCCGCGCAATTGAGGGTGGGGGGAGAAGCTTTGCAGCATTGCCTTCTAAGCCATCGGATAGTGTTGAGATGTTCTCTTAACAGGAAATTATTTGATCCTTGATGGATACGGCACAGTGCAGGAGAGCTCCACCGATGAGGAGGTGTCTTCACTCGTTCTGCGGTCCACTGCAGGCAGTGGTGCAACGGACTCTGCCCACCAGCCACCAGCATCCCTGCCGGACACCCAGTCAGACAGAGGAAGCTCACCATTCGGGGAGGAATTCACAGCCCCCCACTGGGAAGCCCCAGAGGAACCCTGCTCAGGTGTACTAAGCCCTCCCTTTTCGGTAGAGTCACGTACCCAGATAATGCGTTATATCCAGAAGATAGAGGCTGACCTTGAACGCTTAAAGGTATGTTATGTTCTGCTGTGAATTCCATTAGGGCTGAAATTCTTTTTCATTGAAGTGACAAATTTGTGTAGAAGGTGGGGAACTGGGAGTTGAACGGTTGTCGCAACGGGCGCTGAGGCTTGAGGATGAATATATGCATATTCTTTCTTGACTGATTTCCACGGTAGCTCTTCAGACAGAGATTGGTGATGGTTCATGGGCCATAAATTCCAAGTCCGAGAGGAAGAATATATTCTTTAGAAGTATACTTGTGCCTTTAAATTACGAAGATTGCAACACAGAAAGATTCAGCGCAGTTTTCCAAAGGCAAGGAGATAAAAAGCAAAAAGCTTGAAGTAATCCTGACGAACAAGCTGTCTTCCTGATGTGGGGATGTGAATTGATTTCAGGGAAACTTTTAAGACCAAACACTTGTATTATGATGGGTCAGGTAAATGCTGGGGCTGGGGGGGGGGACGGGCAGAGAATGAGCAGTCTGGCTTAGATTCAGAAACTTTTGTGGCGGCCGTGGTTTAATACAAGAATTGTGTGGGCCTCAGAAGCCGAAGATGGAACAAGATGGGTAGCCTTGTTAGTCTGTCCAGTAGTACTAGTAGCACCTACAAGACTACCAAAATTTGTGGTTGGACATGAGCTTTCAAGTGAGTCCCGGCTCACTTCTTCAGATACCCGAAGCAGGTCTGTGCTCTCTGAAGAAGTGAGCTGTGACTCACAAAAGCTCCTGCCCTACCACAAATGTTGTTAGTCTCATAGGTGCTGTTGGTCTCTTGCTCTTTTCTACAGAAGCCGAAGAGTCAGTGTAGCTCTCAACTGGGACGCTGAGGCAGGTGTGTGTCTTTTGAACTTGGGTGAAGCTGCCTTCCCCAGAAGAAAAGCGTCTTGCATCAGGGGAAGGTTCTTTCCACCTCTGCTGCTGAAACGGATCCATGAGATCCCGACCTCCTGGGATGAAGCAGCACTTTATTTACGTACTTTCCCAGGGACCAAGGGCTGGTTGCTTCATGAGCCTCTCAGAATTAAGGAGAACTCATTAGAAGCAACTGCTTGTGGTTGTTTTGAGAACGATGTTGATCAGCACCCCCCCTATCGGAAGTGACGGAGTAACAAGTTTTACGGACTGTAGCCCTGCAGCGTAGATAGTGAGCAGCTCCTCTCCTTATCTTACCGACCGTCCATCCCTGCTGCGAAATCCGCTTAAGGAGCAGACCCCGCAGGATCCCCTGATGAGGGAGCTGGCCCTGCCTTCAGATTTGGGTCTGGCTTCCTGCTGTCCTGCACACCAGATAAAGGGGACAGTCCCTTAGCTGGTGTTACTGACTTCTCTGTGAGTGATCCTTGCCTGGATGTATTTATATACGTGGCCTGTTTCCTTGTCATCTCTGCCCTCTCATCAAGAGGCGGTCTGCTTAGAAGCTGCCAGGGATTCAGTTTCTGTGGCTGCCCTTCAGGGGTCTTGATCCCCGCCCACCCTGCACATCTCTCTTCCATCTGGCAAATGAGCCTTTCGTTGGTCTTTCCGTCATGGCAGAGGCTGTTGCTTAAGGAAGACAGGCTGTTGCAAGTGGATGATAGGCTCATATGTAAAAACAAATCCTGTGGTGCAAGAACGATTTGGGGTCTCCTCGGGGGTTTGTGTCCTTGAGAAGGGCTGCAGCAGTTGCTGCCATCCTTGCGAGACAGTGGCTGTATTCAGCGAGACGTCAGCTTCTTGATTAGTAACAGCTTGAAGCCAATTAGATACGTTCCCTTGGCACAAGAGCCTCCCTGTGATCGTTCAAGAGAGAGCGCTGAGCTACTTTCCGAACCTGGCCAGTCCTAGTTCCAGTCAGTTTGAGTCCAGCACCCCTCTGTAAGTGGACCGTGGCTAAACTGTCCCCAACGGGCTGTGTTTTTCAGGAAGTGGAGGAGAATTATGCCACTCTTCTTCAGCAAAGGCTGGCTGGATCAGCCCCCGCAGATGAGCACTCAGGTATGCCTTCCCTATTCCCCACAGCACGTTTCTAGGTGGTAATGTAATGTTAAAATATTGCTGGGCCTTGGCACCAAGTGCCGCAAGGGAAGTCAGCTGTTAATCTTCCTCGTGTAAAAGCATTCAGAGCTTTCGCCGTGGCTTCTGCTTCTTCAGAAGAATCTGCTGGTTCCAAAGTACCGTAAATCATTGCTCAGTTTTGCTGATGGTGCATTCCTTCCTCTGAGTCTAAGCAGATGGTTGCGTGGCACGTGAGATGCTTTGCTTCCGTTAGTCCAGGACTCTGCAAGTTGGCTGCGTTTTCTGATGTCAGCCCTACTGGTCCGGTGGTCCCAAGGAGTCAATAGATGATTGAGCCTGGGCCAGTTTCAGCGTCACGTTTCCATATGCAGGTTTTAGAGACTGATACGAATCTGGGTGAGAAGAGCTGAAGACCAGATTCGGTCACATTGGAAGCAGTAGGAGGCAGGTCTGCAGCCTTCTGTGTGTCAGACTCGTGTCTCTTTTCCGCTCTTGATGTGCATCACGATCTCTGCAAAGCCACAGATATGGATATTCTGGAAATTTTGGAGGGCTTATAATGTATAGGAGCTGTGCCTTTCCCTTGTCAGCATGCACTAGTTTGCAGTGACTGACTGTGGCTGACTGGTTAAGAAACGCCACTGCTCCTAGCTCAGTCACCTCATTTTTTTTTTTTGCCCTGCCTCTGCAGTGAGAGCAGAGAGCAGAATAGTCTTAGTTTCCATAGATGTATCTCTCTACAGGACAATAAGAACATCTTCCCTAGGAGAAGAGTGATTTTGTATACACAATTCCAAGAGCTGCGAGTGGGGTGGGTGGGTGCAACCTCAGGATCCAGTTGCAAGCCACCAGCTCCCTGGAACACGTGCAGCATTAGGCAGCAACCACAGTTTGGCAGGAGCGTGGCCTCTCGTGTTTGGAGGACGGCGGGGTGTGTCTGAACTCTGCTGCCCGTGAGATATTTCAGCTCTGCTTTGCTTCTTTTGTCCTCAGATAAAAGTTAGTCGTGCTTCCTGGAAGTGGCTGAAGATTGGATGGGAGCATCGGCCCTTGTACTGGTGCCCGCGGGCCTCTGCTCGGACTGTGTAGCAAGAGAACTCTGTTTCATCCACCGCCCAGCCCTGATTGCTCCAGCAGGAGGGGGGATGAAGGGGGCGGGGGCGGCACTAGGCCTCTGCTCTAGCCTATCAGGGAGGGATGGCGTTGCTGTTCTCGCTTCTTCCTCTTGCTACCAGAAATTCTTTTTTTATTCAGAAAAGAGGAAAGGAAAAACAAAAAACCAAATGTATAAAGCTTTGGGTGTAGGATATAAAAAAAATGTATTTAGACATAAAAAGAAAACAATCAATGTATTTATTTGACTTCATTCCGTGTACTGAAAGCACACTTTAATTTGTATTTTATTTTGCTTTTTTTAAAAAAAAAATATGGATAATGCCAGTTTTGCAGGCTCCCTTGCCACGAGGGCCCCTGGAACCCTCTGCTCCTGGAGTCCCCTTCTGGGCTGCGACAGGCGTGCACAGGCAGACCTCGGTTTTCACTGGATTGCATTCTAAGCAGCTACACAGCTTAGTTTCCAGCATCGGGGATGACCTCAGCCAGACCCGGGAGAGCTGGTAGTTCAGTTTCCCTTGGATATCATTCCTCAGTATGTGGGGGTTTAATGAGGAGAGGGAAAAGCCTGAATGGTTGGTTCATTCCCTCTCACACTCCTGGCTCTGCTTTGACCTTGATCTCTCCTGTTGACAGTAATGACTCGGCATTGACGTTTTGTTGAAATACACAAAACAAAAAAAACAAAACCCCTACTTTTTTCAAATCAGGGCAACGATGTCAGAGCCACAGTGTGCATTTGCTGAGTTTGCTACTGATGGGAGCAGTAGTTATATATGCCTTGCTGACCTGTGTGTGTGTGTGTGTGTGTGTGTGTGGTTGGTTGGTTGGTTGGTTGGTTGGAGGGGGGGCTGCTTTGGTTGTGTGTTTTGTTTTTTTGCACTGTTTGTGCCAAAGTGCTCTGAAATCACATGGAATCATTGAAACGAGTGCTGCAGTGTTTCTCTAACCGAGTGCCGGATTTTAAAGTGAGCTGTGTTTGAGAACGGAAACGGTAGCTCCCACATCACATATGTAAACCTGGGCTCTCCAGCTTGAATACTTGTATGGCTTAGTCTAAGACGAGTGCACCTTTAATCCGATGAATGCTTTGGGAAGGGGAGTCTCCCTTTACAAGGGATTGTTAATGCCTTTTTTCTGTACCAGTACTCAAATCTTAGGCTGTCCTTTTTGTTGTTGTTGTTTTTATCAGCCCGATCTAAATGTGCCAAACTCTAGAACAGTCTCCTCTATAACCCTCCCCCAGTAACGCGTGGCCATCCAACTGTATGCTCTGTGAGGGATGAAGAATTTTTCTTTCTTCCTTCTCCTTCTGGTGTGAAGGTCACACTGCCTGCCCCATTAACACACAAGTACATTTTCCCTGTAGCTATAATGGCAGAGAATCAAAACTGCTGTTCCCTAATCATGCAAAACACAAACCTCTCCTTCTGCTTACAGAGAGACTGGTAGTATTTAAAAAGACAGACAGAGCTGAGAAAAATATTCAGTCTCCATTCAGAAAGATGCACACTGAGAGTGTGTGAGCTGGCCGCTCCCCCAAACCAAAGTCTCTCTCTATACTGTTTCAGCACCAGTCTGAATGTGACTCAGGGTTCTGCTTATTTCCATTTCTTAAACTTTGCCAAGCATTGAATCCTAAAGTTTAAATTGTTTTCTACGTGAAACCTTGCCCCCTGCCCCCCTTGGCATTAGGAAAACAGTGTTCCCAAACTGGCATGGCAAAAAGGATTTTAGTGCCCCTCTTCTCTTCCAGGAGCCATTTGTCTGGCCTTGCAGTACCAGGCACAGCCTTCTTTCCTGGCTGCATCCCCAGCTATGTCTGTCTAGACCTTTCACAAACCATGTCCTGGTCTCTCCTTTCCTGAGGAGCAGCACAGCACCTAGAGGTCTCTTTGCACATCATTATTGCTGGTCTCCTTTTGGCCACTGCTGTTTATGGCTGGAGATCTTGGTCTGCCTTCTCATCTCCACTCCAGAATAGCAGAGGGGCCTGCTGAGCTGTTGCTTCAGAACTGTACACATGACAGTGAAATCCTAAACAGAATTACTCCAGTCTACGCCCATTGAAATGAATGGAGTACCTCTGCTTAGGATTTCACTGTGAGTCTCCGATGTCAAAGTCATTCGCTATGATCACCAGCCTCCCCACCCCCCTAAAAAACAGGGCAGAATGCTGGTTTAGTGGCAGATCTTTCAAAAAGCTTCCTCGTCTTCTGTAGTGAATGTAACATCAGTGAGCTGTGTGTATGATGGCCTTTTTGTCTGGGAAGTAAAATTGAGTACGGTGCTGCTGTGCTCTTCTTTGGGGTGGGGGGAGTAGGCTTGTTTGTGCCATAGCATAGTATTCCCTGTTGAGGACATTGTTCTGCTCTTTGAGGGAGGTGAGGGTGGAGAAAATGTGATCATCTCTTGCTCCTTTCACCATAATCGCAAACACTGGGGCTGTCTTAACTTCCCCAGTGCTCCTACTGTACCACAGACCCAAGGCACAAATCTGTTATTGTGCAAAAAGGCCAACACTCAAATGCACTTTGTGGGGTTCCTGTTGTTTGTCCATAAATGTACTAGAGTAGCCATGATGAAATTCCAGCCAAAGAGACCTTTTCTCTCCTTCACTGCCAGCTGTGAACATTCCCTTCTTTGGACTATATGGACAGAACATTTTACGTTTTCAAAAATCTCTTCTCTCCCCCCATGTCAACTCCACAGCACTTCTTAAGAAATGAGTGTGTGCCTGTTCATGTGTGTGTGTGTGTGTGTGTTTTAACTAGTGTTTATGGAACCCGGTTTACTGGGGCTTTGATCCCAAAGCCAAGATGACAATTTTTGAAGGGCCTTCACTCGTGTGGCTTGGAGCTGGCCTGCACCTGAAGTAAATTGAGGAAGGAAACCCGTGAGGAGGCAGTGTGGGCTGGGTGATGGTTTTGCTTCATGAGCATTTGGGACCACAAGCAAAAAGAAGCTTGAGACAAAGGTGATCTCTTTAAAAGGGGACCCACCATCAGTGCAAGGGCCAAAGCAACCTTCCCTATTTGGGTGTGTGTGCGCGTCCATCTGAAATTCTGCACTCTCTCTCTCTCTCTCTCTCTCAGCACTGATTCTACCAGGGATACCTGAGCTTCGGATAAGTCCGTAGTTGAGTTTTTAAAAGTAGTGCCTAAAGACCTGACAGACTGCAACTCAGGGATCATGTTTTTGAATACCTTCCCCCACCTGGTTTGAACAGCCCAGCAAGGGGAGAGCTCGCATGTTAAACAGGTTCTAGCCCAGACTGTTCCTGGCCCAGAGCCAGTTTGGTGTAGTGGTTAAGAGCACGGGACTCTAATCTGGAGAGCCGGGTTCGATTCCCCACTTCTCCACTTGAAGCCAGCTGGGTGACCTTGGGCGAGTCACAGTTCTCTGGAGCTCTCTTAGCCCCACCCACCTCACAGGGTGATTGTTGTGGGGTAATAATAACACTTTGTAAAACCGCTCTGAGTGGGCATTAAGTTGTCCTGAAGGGCGGTATATAAATCGAATGTTATTATTATTATTATTATTGCTGGGCTTTTCTTTTTAACACAAAGGTTCTTTAGAAAGACAAGACTTCCCTGACCTGCAGTCTCAAGCGATCCAGACCATTCTACCATCTCCTTCTATAGCACGTGTAGATCAGATCTTAAAGACAGGACATGTAAGAAGATGTAATGGAAGGGGAGATTCTGTGCAAGGGAGTTGTCTTTTCCCCTGCAAATAATCCCAGGCCAATCTTATTTGGACTGTACCACTTGCATTTTACACTGTTAGCGATTCCAGGTCCCCCGGTGGGGGTGAGGATCCCCCGTTCCACCCCACCACCAGTCACCTGATTGGTTTTCTGGGCACGCTCCTGGGGTAGAGCAATGACATCACTCTGGGAGCGATGTCATCATGCCACCCTGGGAACACTTCCGCTTCACAGTGGGCTGATTTGGGCCCCCGGTGGGCCAAATTAGGCTCTTTGGAGACCCAAATCGGCTCACTGCAAAGCATGGGAGTACCCCTGGGCCCTACATGATGAAGTCACTTCCCAGAAGTGATGTTGTCATGCTGCCCTGGGAGCATACGCACAGACGAAGAGCAAGTTGCGTGCCAGGTCCCCCTTGCTTCCACTGGGAGGGTAAGGGGACCTGGCAGTCCCTATACGCTGCTGATTTCCCCCACTCCGCCTGCTAGGAGTAGGATCAGAATGGACAGGGTCCATACAGACTCAGCGTTGCTTATGGATACTGAGCATACTGGATCGGTATGCTCTGTTGCTTGCAAAAAGATTTGGTTGGCTCCCTTGACTCCAGTCAAAGCTTGCAGAGAGCCACGCGGCCCTAATACTCGCTTATTAATGATTGCTCTGATTTGGTGGCCGTTACCTTTGTGGATAAAAGCAGGCCTCAGCGTTCCTTTTTGCCTCTCCTTCAGTCTGAATGCAGCTTCTGTCTGGTGGGTGAGTACGACCTCTCCACACCCGATCCTTCCTTTGGGTCCCCCCACCCCACCCACGTGCCAGCCGAAGGAGCAGATTATACTTCAAAAGGTGCACTGCGACCAGCACAATATTTAGCCTTTTCTTTCTTAATTTTGACTTGTTTTTTGAGACTCGGAACTACTAGATTTTCCTCCCCCTTTGCTACACAGTACAATCATGTATTCCGTTTAACAGATTTTACTTTTTAAGAAAAACAGAAAAACTCAATCTGGAAATATTCTTTTGAAAAGCAACACACACACATCCTTCCTTTTATTAACTATCCTGTATTTTTAACTGATCATGTTTGAATGTCTAAAAAAAAAAGAGTTTATTGTTCTAATTATCCAGATGTATGTATGTTTGTAAAATAGCTCTCATTAATTAGCTGATAAGGTTGTATGTTTTTTGGAACAAAATATCGGTCAATAAAAATGATTTTTGTTGGAGGTTTTTTTTGGAATCTGGGAAATAGAAAATTCAAGCATTCAAATATCAGTAAATAAGCTTAAAGGAACCAACCTTTTGACTGTGGCGTGTTGTGGTTTTTTTGTCGTTACTGATTTGCCTGGACCTTGGCAACACAGGCTGGGGGTAAAGGGGAGCTTGCTGGACAAGTCATACTGTCTAATATTAGGTGTGACTGAGGGCCAGACCTTCTTGCCCATTTAATGCTGCCATTTTGTGCTAATTTGGCAGCTGTGTGCTGCAAAGGACCCCTGTTGGGTACCTGTAACAGGAACGAGGTACTGTTTGTCCCCTTCTGTATTTAGCTCAATAGAGAGCACCTGACAGTAACAAAAGAAAGCACAAAAGTCTCTACCAAATCTCATGCTCAGACTTCATTTTGTTCCTTGGTTTGGACTGTTGATCTTTCAGTTGGGAAAGGTCCCAAACGGATCCAAAAACTTTCCTACAAAACTTGGTTCTCCTGACAAGCATCCATATTAATTTTGTTTGCCTTTCATACTGTCTCCTTACTCGCTCACAATTGCTTCGTTAACTGTGAAATCCTAAGCAGACTCATTCCAGTCTAAGCCCATTGGTTTCTATGGGCTTAGACTGTAGTAAGTCTGTTTAGGATTTTACTGTAAATGTATCAAATATTGTTCAATAAGGCTTGCTTTAATCAGCCATTCTCACAAAAGGCTGTTCAGTGAATGGTTGCTGGATGCCACCATCTCCTGGGGGAGGGGACTTTGAAAATTACAGAGTTGTGAAAGCAAACCACAAGGGTTGGGGTCGAACCAGGAGCTTGGATCTGAAGGAGGCCTTCTGCTCACACAAGGCAATCTTTTGAACCTTATAGTTTGGCTCCATCCCAAAATGTGTTCTTGCGAGAGAGTATCTGTTTGAATAGAACAGAATAGAAATACATGACAGGCTGGGGAAAGGGAGTAGCGAAGGAAGGTCTTGGTTTATTTGCAGGTAGCACGTCCTGCCCTAAAAAGGTGGATGAGGCAGGGCCAACAGTTTCTAGAGTGGCCGAACCTGGAGGTCCTTTCACAAAATAACCAGCCACAAGCCTGGATCGTACGCACCAACAGGAAGACGCAACCGCCCCCACCCACCCCGGTGAGTGCACTAGTATGGTATATGTTGTTTCCAAACACTTTATTCCAATCGTAACTTATATTTTTGGATGCTCATGTGAGGAAGCTCCAGGATCCACGCACGGCCATTGGAGCCCCTTGGATGTGTGGGCCAGTTTCCCCTGGGGATGGAACAATGGGAGATCTCTGGTTCTGCACACAGGACTGAAGCATTGTTCTTGTTCATAGGGAAATTTAATACATTTTTACTGCCTGTCTCACCCCACAGACAGGGCCTAATTTGGGGCAGATGGGATTAATTTGTGTTCCTGAGGAAGGTTAAAGGGGAACTCATTGAAATGTCTGTGCTGGAAGTGCCACATAACAGGAGGCTGGCTGGAGTGCTTTGTGGGCTTTGCATTCTTCATGTCTGCTTATTGTTGCACATTTAATTGTCCCCATATTCCCCTGCCATGATGGAGTTCAGATCCTATTGAGCAAAGTGCCACATGTTTAATTGCCAACATCTGTGCGAAGGTTTCTGTGCCAGGCATTGTTGTACGGATGGTGTTTTGTTTTGTTTTTTGCAGGGAGGGGTGGTTTCAGAGGGTAACCTAAGAGTCCTGCTCCCTGTTTGCCCTTCTTCATCTTAGTTTTTGAATATTAACAATTCATCTTTCCCTCCAGCAGCAAACTCCTTGCTTTTATCGCCTAAATCTTTCTGTGCCCCCTCCTCCTAGCTCTGAAATGTGCATATAAAACTCTGGGCAATCTCCTTTTTATTGTAATTGCTAATTTGTGCTCTGTTATGCTATCCTGGTGATGATTTTTTCCCCTGTGTTCTGTTTTCTTGAACATTGTTTTATAATTTTTTTCTTCTAACTACATGGTTGTAAATAAATTATTCCAGCTAAACAAAAATGCTGCCTTTTGGATTCTTCTTCATCCGAATCCTGGAACCTAGACAGGAGGATTTATTCATAAAAACTCTTTAACTCATTTATGTGGCAATGATCTCATTAGAAGAGAGCTTCCTTTCCATATATGATGCTCATAAAGAATTATGTCATGAGCGTTTCAGACAATGGCATCTTTTTCTATATTAGGCCCAAACTGTCTGGTATGTCTTCATCCCAGAGCACTGGATCAGATGCAAGCATGACACAGAGTGTTCATAAACATTCTAACTTCTGAGGAGAAAGGGTCGGGGCAGAGCCTGTCTGGCCACACTCTTGATAGTTTAGCTTCGATGAGAAAAGAAGATGATCAGTATGAGAGAGTAATAGAGGGGAGTAGTAGAATAAAGGCAGAATATAGAAAACCCCTATGGGGAGGGGCGGGGAGCATAAAACAGTGGCCCTTTATGAAGACTGACACTTCTTTTCTTAAATATTAATGCTGGTAGCGCAGCAGTGAAAGCTGCTTGGCATTTGATCTGGCACCGTGCCAGCTGCTCCAATGATTTCCTGAAGCAGGTGCCTTGTTGAAGAAGCAGCCCCAGCCAGCAAGAACCAGGCAGCTCTGAATGTCTCCCAGTTTTTAAATGTTATTAAATATTGATGGAGAGAAAACAGCTCAAATGCATGACCAGCGGGGCATCCGTGTACTCTTCATTTTGATGTTGCCAGATGTCGAGGCTTCAAAGATATGTGGAAAACGGAAGGAATTAGCAGGGAAGACTTGGGCTTGCGTACCTTTTGTGCCCTCCTCTTGAACCAGCAAAGGGGGAGTGGGGGACGAACCACAATAGCAGGAGAACTTCAAAGGGGACTCGAAAATAAACGTTGACTGTATCCCGCAGCATTTTGAGATTATTGAACAAGACTGTGGGAGGACACTTGCGAATGAATGCCTTCAGATAATAAAACTTCCTTGTGCAGTCTTCCACAAGGAATATTTTCCTGTAATGGCATGATTGTGAAATGCCTTGAGAAAGAATTCACATTTTATTCTTCGGGAGGATCCTTCTCCGTTCATTCCGACTAAGCAGCCAGTGTGGTACTGCAGTTAGAGCGACAATCTAGGAATGCAGAAACTTCAGTCCAGATCCCACTCTGCCTTGAAACTCAGTGGGTGATTAGGCCTCATCCGCCTCATAGGGCTGTTGTGAAGGGGAAAATGAAGAGGGGAGATCCTTAGGATAGTGGCTCTTGGCTGCTGCTGTGCTGAAGTTCATGGCCAGCCTCAAAAGATAAAAGTGCCTGCTGCAGATGTGGGGTCGCTTGCTCTGAGTGTTCAGGAGCAGGGAGACTTCAAATTATTGATTTCACTTGTAAACCGCTCTTAAGAGTTGAAATACTGGAGCTGGGTCCTATTTTACCTTCACAGCAAACCTGTGAGGGAGGCTGAGGCAAAAAGGAGTGACTTTGCCTGAAGCCACCTGCAGGACTGTGCTGGGCTTTGAACGATGCCCCCCCCCATCTGATTCACACACACTGTCCTTAACGGCAGGACAAACTGAGCACCCCCGCCCCCACCCGCTATGATAGTTTTCTGTGCGAAAGGGCTTTATTGAATGTGCTGAAGTGCTGCACAGTGAGTGCGGAGGCTTTGCTACAGCCCACTTGTACAGGAATCAATCGCAAGGGGAAAGAGCAGCGGCCGGAGCAGGCAAGTCTCTCCTGTGTGACCTTGAAACGTCTGAAGCCCCTCTCTGCAGGTCTGCCGCCCCTCTCTGCTATTGCAAAGCTCCCGAACTTAGTCACTTCCCCTTTGCAAAGTCTCGTCTCTTGCGGCGTGCTGCTGTGTCAGTGGCCTCTTGTATTGGTTCATAAAACCAAGCAATAAACCAACAGTTTGTTTCCCTCGACGCTCTCTCTTCAGCCGGAGAGCTTCTGTTGTGCTCCTCTTCGCTGGGAGCCCAAGGCAGCTGTGGCTTTACAGCTGCAATGCATTCATCATGCCTTTGGAGAAATAAAACACTCCTAAACCTTTCCGGTGACTTCTTTTAACTGGTTTGTTTGTTTCCAGATGTCTGTGGTTTGTTCTGTGTGAAGTATTTTCCCTTCTGATCAGTCTTTTAACCTTTATGTTGATATTTACTCAGGGTACGGACTCAGTTGCAGTAATGTGGCTCTCCAGCGGACGGGGGCGTTAATCTACGTGCCTAGCAAATAATTCATCTCTCAGATTATGATGTTAAGAGGTTATATTTTTTCCCCTGCAATTGCCTTTCAATATTGTCCTTGCTTCCTCCTGAAGCAGTTACTACAGTTTGGAATTTGAATGACAGCGGATTTCTATACTTTCTAGGGACCCACCTGTGTTAGAATCAGCTATTTTATATAGGATTATTGACATCCATGGTACTTTGCAAAGCAATGCATTGAAAACATTTAAAAACCTTCTACTCCAAGATCTTAACCAGTTCAATGGCAACAGGCATACAGTTTATTTTTTAAAATATCTCATTTTCCTAAAACACAAGACAGCTCGCAAGCACATTTAAAACAAATGCCAAGTCGCTACAAAACTTAAAATCTTCCATGGATGAATTTGTAAGAGGAAGAAGTTTTAGAACTTTAAAAACTTGGCATACCAATGCTATTTTCCCCTTCACAGAGCAACAAAATAATTATGTTAGCTCCATCAAAACTGGAACAAAATAATCCTATCTTCACTTGTCAGTTAAAGACAAGCAAGGAAGAGGCAAAGGGAATTACGGGAAGTGTGTTCCATAGCTGGGGTGCCGTGCTGATGGCCCCGTCTTGTCCCCTTTTATCTCCGTTCAGAAGCTGGAGGCACATGAAGGCAGGACCTCTCCAAAATGTCACAACCAGCAGGCTCAGATGGGAGAAGGCATTTCAAACCTAGGGTGATCCTTGAGTGTCTGAACATCACAGAGGCTGGGGAGAAGGGACCAAACAGAAAAAAAAACAGAACAGAATGGAAGAGAGTTTGGTAACAGACAAAGTCATTTTACTGTACTTACTCGAAGACAATCCTGAATGTAAGATGACCCCTTTAAAAATGACACACACACGTTATTACTGGACATAACCATAACTGGTGTGGCATACCTGTGGGGAAAAAATCTAGTTTTGCATTTGGGTAAATACTCGGCTTTTTTTCAGTGGGAACACGGTGGAAAGGAGTTCCAGCACCTCTTGAAAATGGTCACATGGCTGGTGGCCCCGCCCCCTGATCTCCAGACAGAGGGGAGTTTAGATTGCCCTCCGCGCCACTTGCGGGGAGGGCGATCTAAACTCCCCTCTGTCTGGAGATCAGGGGGCAGGGACACCTGCCATAGGACCATTTTCATCAAGGGCAATTTAAACTTTAAAAAACTTCCCCCTTGTTCCAGCTGACCCAAAGTAACATCATTGTGCGGTCCTGAGTTCCACCACCTCTTTTCCCAGAAAAAAAGCCCTGTAAATACTGTATTTAAGTACAGATTCTCTGGCTTTCTTCTAGCTTAGAGCAGAACCTCAAGGGGTTATGGCTTTTTCATAGGAAAGGGGACAGAGTGAAAAATGGCTCCCCAGAGAGATGTTCTTGGAGGAAGTTTAATAGGTGTAGTGATGTAAAGGGGACAAGCATGGGGGCTAGATTAGGGCAATTAACCCCTAGCAGGCAAGTGC
The DNA here is from genome assembly GCF_028583425.1 of Eublepharis macularius. Lineage (NCBI taxonomy): Eukaryota > Metazoa > Chordata > Lepidosauria > Squamata > Eublepharidae > Eublepharis > Eublepharis macularius. The sequence continues at coordinate 7,663,807 of NC_072803.1, forward strand.
TGCGTTACGTTTTAGGAGACCTTTTTTCCCCCTTAAGATATGTTTAATCCTGTCCTCTTATTAAAATTTTACAATGTTATGTTCATATATAGTAGAAATAATGCTAATAAAGTTAAACCAGCAAAACAATAAAACAAAAGCCAGCAGAGGAACAGTCCGAGATACGGGGCTGAATCCAGCCAGATTTTCTACTGGTGAAAAGGGAATGTGGAATCTTCCCTTGACCAGTGAAAAAGGCTATGCTGAGAATCATGGAAACGGAATATACAAAAGCTATGTGGGCTGGGAGCTGTAGTGTGGAGTGGAGTTGGGTCAGATTGAGTGGGAAAGCTGCCTTGAGCTAACCTTAAACAGAATCTGCACTTTCCGTGCCCAACAAGCTCGACTTTGGCATTAAGCAAACCTTAGTTTTCTGTTCCTGTATAAAAACAAAGGATAGCCCCCTTTCCAGCATTCTGGAAATCTTAGAAGTGTGAACATAAGCAGATTTACACCCTTCTAAGTACATTGAAATCAGTGGGCTTAGAACCGAGCAATGCTTTTTATGATTGTGCTGTTAACCAGTCTGTGCTGGAATGTCACCCCTTCCAAGCCCACCATGGCCCTAAAGACTAGAAACCTGATACTGGGGATGAATTCTGCTCCCAGTCCAGATGTGGTGCTTATCCAGTGTTTGGGGTTGAGAAGCATCCTCCAAGCCATATGTAAACCCATTGCAAGATACGCTTCTGGTCTCGTTTCTTGAATTTTCTTTTTTTTCCCCTCCAAAAAGTCTCGATTCTTGTGTGCATTTCAAAGAGCCTTATAAAAATGACAGTTTTTATTTCCTCTCATTACATAAACGAGGCAGACAGAAGTAAACATCTTTTGATGGGAGTAATTACAAGGCAGTCAGCACCAGAATAAGAAAGATTTGTACAGATGTCGGCAGGGAGAGACTTTTGCTGTGCTACAACTGTGCTGACTGCCTGCAGCTCAAGTCTCTAATTCCTTCTGCGGCTTTAGGCAGTCTGTATCACTTCCTCAAAGGTAGGTGATAGATGACTGTTAATGGCCTCATTCTCACAAGCAATGCATGAAAGAGCAAAACTGTTCCTGGACTATACCGTTTCCAAATGCAGGTATGGAAATCACCTGATTGAAAAGCTGCTCTCTTTACAAAAAGCACTTACTTGCAAACAGAGAAACTGCACGTCAAGGGCAACTCTTCCAACCAAGCTTTCTTCTGTCGTGCTAGGTTTAGGTCCAGTAGCACCTTAAAGACCAACTAGAATTCTGGAGTATGAGCTTTTGAGAGTCAAAGCTTCTTTAAGTCACTACTGGACCAGAATCTTGCTCTTTTACTACAGATCAAGACAGCTACCCACCTGAACCTTCTATCATGCTAGTTTTCTTTGTGCGAGGGTTTTCAAAAGGTTCGAGGAAACAGCAATGAAGTAACATTCATTCTGTCTAAAAGTGTGCATTGCAATACCTAAAAGAATGAGCCACATCAGAACTGTCCCGGGTTCAAATCTTGCCTCTGCCACAAACCCATGGAATGGTCTTAAACAAGTTGTTCTCGTTCAGCCTCAAGGCCCTCCCTCTCACCTGCAGAAAGGTGTAAATACTGCCACATCAAACGGGATTGTTGTAAGGACTGCAGGAAGTGTGGCGAGTGCTTTATTAAAGCCTGAGAATGCAGTATCAGTGCTAAGAACCACATTGTATAATGAGAAGTACCCCAGAGCTTGTACAGAGTGCCCATCCCTCCTTGCAAAGTGTTGGCAGCACATCTCTACACACTTAGAACTAAGAGCCAAGCTACAAGAGACGAATTACATGAGGAGGCGCACGTGAAGGGAGTCACAATCTTTGCGGGAAGCTGAGTTTTAAAAAAGATCAAAAGGCTTTGTCAATTTCCCCTCTCTACAGAGCCAGGGAGATGGCTGCTCAGAGGGTGTGTTAATTTCCTCTTTGCCTCCTGAAGGCTCTGTCAGTTTCACCTCCCCTTCTAGGTGGCCAAGAGGAAATAAACCTGAGCACCAATCTGTAGAGAGGGGCAATTGATAGAGCCTTCCAATCTCTTTTAAAACTCAAGCTTCCCAGCTAACATTGTGACGCCCTTATGTGCTCCTCCTCGTGTAATTCATCTCTTGTAACTTAGCTCTAAGTGGTTATGATTCCATTCAAGGTGGATGTCAGTCTTTGGGCAGATGTGGCAGCTTTCCTTTTAGAGACTGAGTGCGCTCCCATCTTCCTGGGAAGCTTTGTGAAAACTCAGCCCAATTTTAAAAGCCAACTCCTTTACCTGGCCGCGCTTGCTGACATCCATCATTGTTTCTAACCCTAATTTTCTGTAGAGCTTGCAGAATCTTATTTTCTCTCTTTTTCAGTCGGATGAAACATCTCTAAGCCATTTGTCACAAAAGCCACTTCATGTCTGCATTCAGTCTTTCTCATTCATCTGAGCAGGCTGCTCCACTCTGAGAAATGCACATAATTAGGAAGGGGGGGGGGCGTTGAGAGAGGATGGTTGGTTTACAATTCCTATTATGTACTTCACTGCACCACAATGGATTCCTCAGGGCTGTTCCTCTTTATAAAAATCATGTAATTTGGCTATGCTGGCAAGAAATCATTCTGAATGCTGGGGGGACGGACCACAATACATCACACAATAGATATAATTTCAGTAATGGGAGTTATCTTTTTCCATGTTCTAAGGACTGTTGGCCTTGAAATAAGTGGGGGCTGCTCTGTAGCCTATTGTTTTTAAATAAATTTGCATGTTGCCCAAATCTCATCGTAGGTGTCCCTTCCAGAGGGGTGGGCATTTTCAGGGCAGCGGGGGATGGTGACAAAATTTCCAGGGCCTTGCTCACCGTCGAGACCTGTGGAGCCGTACAGTTTGCTTTTGTTGGATATTTGGGTTGGGTCTGGGGCCCCAAGGGGTTCTCGGTAGCCTTGGATATGTTAGTCTATTGCAGTTAAACTAAACAGAGGTTTTGCGCCACCTTTATAGGTTATTTTTATTCTATCAAAAGTTTTCCTGAAATAGATCTGACTCCTCCAGGGCTTAGATGCATTGTTGTCTGGGATCTGGAAGGCACTGGGAGACGAGTACTAAAGTTACCCTGGAGATTTCTGTAGCAAAAGTAACATTGCATAACCAAACTGTCCTTCCAAAAAAAAAAAACCCCACCTGATACTTGGCATGCCTTCTGTATCCTACAGAGCTCCTAGCCTTTCTTTGCAAATTGAAGTGTGTGCATTTTTAATGCAGAATAGATCGTGCAAAATGAGACACTTTTGTTCCACATAGATTGCAGGATTCTATTTATTTTTTATTATTTATTTGATTTGATTTATATCCCGCCACCCCCATGAACAGGCTCAGGGCGGCTCACAACATTCATAAACTACGAGTTAGTCATAAAATGATGAAATCAATAATAATCTTAAGTCCATCATTAAAATAGTCCTTGTCTCGGTGTGGAATTTGGATTGCCTAAAGACAACATAGATTTTATTTTTAGCGCTAAGTTCACCTAAGCCTTGTTGGCTGTGAATTAAATGCTAAGGGAGCCCACGGTGGGGCTGTCGGGAAGAGGGTAGAAGCCAGCAGCTCGGAGGCAGGCAGAGGAATTTGTTTCTATAGAAGAGTCCCATTCTAGCGATGCTATTCCTCCTCCCCTCGTTTCTCTGCTTCTTCCCAGCAGGAGAGAGAAATAAGCAGCTCACGTAAAAACTCATTTCTGTTAATGCAGGAGTCCAGTTAATAGAAGGTTTCAAAGCTTTACTTTCACTTGCCATTAAAAAGAAGAAAGAGAGAGAGAAACCCATCTTACCACTGTCTGTGGCAACACTCCAAAACATTCTATCTTGCAAAAGCGTAAAAAGCAGAACAGTTGAGGGTGGAGGGAGAGAAGAACATATTTGTTACAACAAAAGGCCCATCTTTGAAGAACAAATTCTGTGGCTGCTCGTATTTGATATCAGTGATAACGTGTCTTCTAAAGCTGCAACCGCTTGGCTGCTTTACTCTCCTTTAGATGGCTGCCAGTTTGGCTTGCCAGAATCCCACCCCTTCCTTCCACTAGCAAATGGTCGAGTCCCTGTTAGTGGGACAGTAAAAGGGGGAGACCCGGGGCTTTTTTTCTGGGAAAAGAGGTGGTGGAACTCAGGACTGCACAATGATGTCGCTTTGGTTCAGCTGGAATGGGGGGGGAGTGTTTTAAAGTTTAAATCGCCCTCGGTGAAAATGGTCACATGGCCAGAGGCCCCACCCCCTGATTTCCAGACAGAGGGGAGTTTAGATTGTCCTCCGCACTGCTGAGCGGCACAGAGGACAATCTGAACTCCCCTCTGTCTGGAGGTCAGGGGGCGTGGCCACCAGCCATGCGACCATTTTTAAGAGGTTCCGGAACTCCGTTCCACTGTGTTCCCCCTGAAAAAAAAGCCCTGTGCATACCTAAGCAAAACGTTTCTGCATATCTTGATAACTCCCTGGGAATGCAAGGGGGGGGGGGGAAATCAGAATAAAAGATCAGAGACTTGCTCTTATTAGTCCCCCAAAAACATTCTGGAGGACATGAGGAAAGCTTCGTCCTCCTGCAAGTTCCCCAAATGCTCCTACGTTGTGGAAGGAGGGGAAGTGAAAAGTCTCCTTCCAGCCATGCTTTGTTCCAGCTTGGGATCAGAGCATCTGCCACTTTGCATTTGGGGCACCTATGCCGTAGGAGTAAACTGCATTTAGGGTCATGGCTGGGTGTGGAGGCCATGCCCCTAACTCCAGAACTCATCAGTGCCATTTCACGAGGACAGGAAAGGAAATCTCAGTGTTTCACCCACAATTCCTTGTAGTCCCCCTACTTGTTGCATTTCATAACATTCTGATCAGCATCAATTTAACAGGTGAAGTTCTTCCTCTTGACATTTTTGGGCCAGGAAGACTGTACAGGAAAAAAAGGAAATTAACAAACAAAAGAACTATGTGAAATTTGGTTTCCCCAGTCTCATTGGCTCCCTTGTCTATAACTGCCCACAGTCCGCCCCTGTCTCCAGAATTTATCCTGCTTCTAAACTCCCATCCTGCAGCTACAATAAATTGGTGTTTGTTCTTAAGCCCCATAAGACGCTCATTTTCTCCCAGCCAAATTAACAGTTAACTTCCTGCAAAGGTGGTGAGTGTTCTACTGCTGATGTCTTCATCCTGAGCAGTTAGAATGTCTATGATGATTCCATGGAGAAACACAGCAGCTTGGGCTAAGGGCAAAGCTGGGTTCCCAGGCATATGACAGAAACGGTTGTCTATCCTGTTACATATACTGGATGAAGTTCTGTTGAATCCCTAAGCAGTTACAAATAAATAAATAAAGCCTTTGGGGGAACAAAAATCAAATAAAGCAAAGCTAATGACTTAAAAAACAAAACCCCAAGCATCTGAAAGACACAACTTTGTATTAGACAACCGAGCAATCAATAGCTGTGCTGGGAGTCAACACAATTAAATGGTTAGTTTTAAATGCTTACAGAGATGTAGAAGGCAGTAATTCTTCTGGGACTGGATCTACACATGTGGTGGAATGAGTTTGTAGAATCCTAATGTGGTGGAATGCCCTTCAAAGTGCAGGTAAGGGAAATCTCATTGTAAATGCTCCCTATCTAAAAAAAAACTATGACAGTATAAAATCAGAACATCACAGGGAAAAAGCTTAAGTGGTCTCCCAGTGTTGCTGGTTCTGTTTCCAGGGAGGTTTTTATTTTAACATTGGTTAAATGTTTATTTTAACACACACACACCCCAAATTAAATAATCTGAAGCCGCACCGCCCTCTTTGCTTTTCAAAATCCTGTCTTCTCATTCCTTCACTGAGGAGGTGAGGTTGGAATGCCATGTGATGTGAATGGTGGTGGAGGGAGCCAAAGCTCAGAAAGGGAGCTTAGCACGCAGGTGGCCCTGGGTTCAATTCCTGACATTTTCAGGCTCTTCGTTTCCTGGTGTTGGGAAAAGACCCTCCTTTGCCTGGGAATGGGCAGAGCTGCTGTCAGTCAGGGTAGACACTAGATGGACCAAGAGTCCCAAGTGTGTATGTTACATGCCGTCAAGTTCCCTCCGACTTATGACGACCCTGTGAATGAAAGACCTCCAAAACGTCCTATCATTAACAGACTCGTTCAGATCCTGCAAACTGGAAGATGCGGCTTCTTTTATTGAGTCCAGCCATCTCGTTTTAGGTCTTCCTCTTTTCCTACTGCCTTCCACTTTTCCTAGCAGGAAAGGAACATTTAACAATTTGAGATATGCAGATGAGCCGACACCATGTTACCAGCAGAAAATAGTGAACAGTCCGAGTAGGTACAACTTAAGGAAGCTTTGTTTCTTAGGAGCTGATGGCAGAAAGGAAAAGCCAGGCAAAGAGGCTGCGGCACAGGAGACCAAGGGGCATACACTGAGGTAGGGCATACACAGAGCTACTGGTGGGGCCCACTGCAGCTGACCCCCACCCATGCACCTCTGCCACCTTCATGCCCTTTCCCATCTGTTTCCTTGCAGTATTCCACCACCCATGCTCCCAGCTGCCTGGCGTTATTGGGGAAAGGCATGCAGGTGGTGAACTGTGGTTGGTGTTCCTGGGCAGCAGTGCTATCAGCTGCGTGCCCCAGCCAATGCTGGGGAGAGGGTGGGCAGCAGACAACTGAGCACAAGGACTTGTGAGTAGAAGCACAGGCAGGTGGGGGGGGCAGAAAAGAGGCATGGGGGAGGGCTGGGGCACTGTTGGCCCAGGGCCTCCCAAACCTGGAACCAGCCCTGGCCAGCCCTCTCCTGTGCCTTCAAGATCACTCTTGGGGCCGCTTTTCCTATCTGTGCAGCATTTAAAAAGGTAAAGGCAGTCCCCTGCGCAAGCACCGAGTCATTACTGACCCATGGGGGGCGAGGGGGACACGTTGCATCACGACGTTTTCTTGGCAGACTTTTTGTTATGGGGTGGTTTGCCATTGCCTTCCCCAGTCGTCTACACTTTACTCCCAGGAAACTGGGTACTCATTTTACCGACCTTGGAAGAATGGAAGGCTGAGTCAACCTTGAGCCAGCCACCTGAACCTGGCTTTTGCCAGGATCGAACTCAGGTCGTGAGCAGAGCTTGTGCTGCAGTACTGCCGCTTACCACTCTGCGCCACGGGGCTCTGTGCAGCATTATGTTGGGGGAAATCCTGCACCTCCTTGAATCCTGCAGTATAGGGACAGGCAGATCGTCTAGATCTGGAAATCTAAAGTTGGGGTAGACTGGGAAGTTAAAATTGCCCAGGACCAAGCCAAGTTGAGCCACGGGGGGGGGGGGGGATTCAGCTTTGCAAAGGGCTTCCACTTCCCGCTTGCTTCCCCCTTCATGACCACCATCTTGCAGCGAGAGGAGGCCACTGCCGGTGCTGAAGGACCTCAATGAAGTGCCCCCCTCCAGGGCAATAGCCTGGCAGGAACTTCCCCTGCTAAATGTCCAGGTTGCTCATCAGGAAGGGCCAGAGGAAAAATTTGCCAGCAGATCTCAACTAACCTGCAGTCAGAGGGGCAGGAAGGGGTGGGGAGGCAAAACTGCACAACACATTGCAAGCCCAAGGACAGCCAGCTCAGAGTCTGGGGAATGGAGCCCATTGGCTTTTTCTCTTGTACTTCTACATGAGTGAAAGGCAGATGGTATTCCCAACACCCATTATTTTTCAGGCATTATAACCAAACATATGAAAATGGAAAACACTGATGTTGCTCTTTATTACGTTACTTGTTTTCCGATTCGCCTGGTATAGCAGGTACGTTTACCGATGCCTACAGTGCCTTAATGGAATGATAGCCGTACTGCACCCATAAATTGTTTTTTTTAATGTATTCACTGGCAGTTGACTGTTTCCCTCCCCCACTATTCAGTGAATCAGTGATCCTTTTTTTGTTCTTTGATACGCATTGATTATTCAAGGTCTCCTTTTCAGTTTTGCTTCTCTCCTCTATAGAACTTTTAATAACATATTGCTATGTGGAAATTGACTGTGGGAAGGTTTTCTCACCAATTATGCACAGGCCAGAAAAACCCTCATTCGTGAAATGTGACCAGGGGGTGGGGGGGGAGCTGTGATTGTGCAAGTTATCGCTGTTTTCAAAATATTTTTATTTAGGTATTTATATCCTGCTTTTTGCCCCAATGTTGACCCAAAACCGTTCACAGCATTGTTCTCCCCTTCTCCATATTATTCTTGCAACAACCTTGAGGTGGGCTAGGCTGAGAGGGCACAATGGATCCAAAGACACCCACCAAGCTTCCAGGACAGGGCAGGGGTATTAACCTGGCTCACTCAGGTTCTAGTCTGACTCTCTAACCACCACATCACACCGGCTCTCTTTGTCCCTGTGGATTTTGCATATTTTTCTCATGGATGCATACAATTTTTATATGCTGTTGGTATGGTATCTAATGTATGTCATTAACACGTATATATGTATAACAATATACACATAAACAGGGCTTTTTTTCAGCTGGAACGTGGTGGAACGGAGTTCCGGAACCTCTTGAAAATGGTCACATGGCTGGTGGCCCCGCCCCCCGATCTCCAGACAGAGGGGAGTTGAGATTGCTCTCCATGCCACGGCGCAGAAGGTGCTCTAAACTGCCCTCTGTCTGGAGATCAGGGGGCGGGGCCACCAGCCATGTGACCATTTTCTCAGAGGGCAACCCACTGAGTTCTACCACCTCTTTCCCCAGAAAAAAAGCCCTGTGCATAAGGCTGATTTATTGACACGTACAACACTATTTATATATGTATACATTAGGGGAAAATTCAGTGTGGGGAAACACAAAATGGTGATAAAAGAGTGAACAAATGTTCAATTTGCACAAAGAAGAAATTAAATTGAACCAGGGATTTTTAGGCTGAAACAGGGGAGAGAGCACGGAGGAGTGTTGGACCAGTTCAAATCCCCACTGAGCAACTTCCAAACAGCTGCAGTTTTCTTTCCTCGGTGTAATAACAACATAATAACTCACTTTATATACCCCCCTTCAAGACAACTTAATGCCCACTCAGAGCAGTTTACAAAGTATGCCATTATTATCCCCACAACAAAACACCCTGAGGGATGGGTGGGGCTGAGAGAGCTCTGAGAGAGCTGTGACTGACCCAAGGTCACCCAGCTGGCTTCAAGTGGAGGAGTGGGGAATTGAACCCGGCTCTCCAGATTAGAGTCCTGCTGCTCTTAACCACTACACCAAACTGGCTTAGCAATCCTACTTTCCTATCTTTGCATGGAGGCTGGACGTAGGGTTGCCAAGTTCAGTGGGGCCTGGTAATCTCCCACAATTACAACCAACTTCCAGAGATGTGTTCCTCTGGAGAAAACGGCTCCCCCTCCCCCAAATTTCCGGGAATCTCCCAACCCAGAGCTGGTATCCTATCCAACCCTATCCAAATGATCAAGATTCGGGTTCAGTAGAACCATAAAGACCAACTAGATTTCCAGGGCATGAGCTTTTGAGAGTCAGAGCTCCCTTCGGCTGTACTACAGAGGGTTATGGCTACCCACATGAACCTAGCCAGAAGAGAAGGGAGGCAGTCTCGGTGATCCAGTGGCAGGAAAAGAAGTAAGAGAGAACGATGGAGGCTTTCTGTTGGGGTCAGGTCCTTCTCTGCAGGCTGGAAGATAGAGAACAAATCGGAAAGAAAATGTGTCTCTTGAAGTGCAGCCGTACGCAATGCCCCTGCCCCTTGGGGTTGCTTGTCTTCTTACTGGGGCAAGGAAATGCAGTGGGGCAGAGTGCTTTAGAGAGGGTGACGCCATTTCCGCCACCCTGAGCCCCTTGCAAAAAGGGCAGGATAAAATGCTTGAGAATTTCCTTCCTCCTTGGAGACGAAAAGGTGTTTTCTGTCCCCCTCCTGCCATCAGCTTTTCAAGAGTGCAAAGGTAGCCCATGCTATTTTCTCTTTAGCCCTGCATGTCCATTAAAAGGTTAGAATCTACAGCTTAGGGAGCAAAAGGTCAGACAGCGTGGGCAGTTAGTAAAGTTGCTCCCATTTCTTTTCTCGAGATATTGCTTGTAGTTAGGGGTTATAGGTGACCCTCCCAAATCCCATGAAAAAAGAATGCTATTTTCTCCATTCCCCGAGAGGGACAGGCGTCACCCAGTCTGCGACTTCCCCCTTTGCAGCAACACGTGGTGGGGGGTGGGGGTTACACAAAAGGGCCGGCTGCTCCCCGCCAAGCGCCTTCCTTGGAAACATTTTCTCCGGCTTGCCTTCGTCTCCTGTCGACCGCCAGGGGGCACCCGCGGTCCTCTCCACGCTGGATCTGCCCGCCCCGGGCTGGCTCTGCTCTTGCCGTGGCTGTGTTTGGGGGTCAAGTCTAGGGAACACAGCGGGCAACTGGGGGGAGAGGCTCCTCCGTGGCCTGAAACCTTCCCGACCCCCAAAGCCTGAAGGAGGCCGTAGCTTCTGTCCCTCGCTGGCAGATGTGCAGAAACGGGGGACTTTTCCCCGCTGCAACTTCTCCCCGGCGCGACCAGCAGCGCCTGCTTCTCTACTTGTCTCTTTTTTGCAGCCGGCCGCCCTCCAGACCCGCGTTTCCCCCATCAACTCAGTCCAGGACCGAAGTCGGTTGCTTTGGATGGAGCAAGCAGCAATTCAACAGGGGAGGCTCCCCAACCGGGGTGTCGGTTGGGTCTCAGCAGGAGTTGAGGCCGGCCTTGGAGTTGCCAGCTCCGGCTTGGGAAATTTCTGGAGAGCTGGGGTGGGCAGGATTTGAGGAGGGTGGGCATACTGCCACAGAGCAGCCGGAGGAACTGATCTCGGAGATCAGTTGCAATTCCGGAAGATCTCCAGCCACCACCTGGAGGTTGGCAGCCTTGCACATTAGCGACCGACCGGATTTTTCAGGGCCTAACCGTTGAGAGTTTTGAGTCTGGAGAGCTCAGCCCTTGAGAATCTTGTTCTTCTTGAAGGTGCCACTGGATAAAAAGTTGCCTCTCAGTTTTCCCGCGGCTGGTAAAGGCTCAAAAGTCCTTTAAGAAGAGACCTCCTCCCGTCCAGCGCTCGAGGGCAGCCGCTCTGTCTGACCCCTCCCTGGCTCGTCATCTGCAGTGCTCCCCCACACCAGCTCAACACCTCCACCTCTCCCAGGAGGGATGTTCCAGCGTTGCCAATCTCCCGGGAGGGCCTGGAGCTCTCCCAGAATTACAGCGGATCACCACCAGACGACAGAGATCAGTTCCCTTGGAGGAAAACGGCAGCTTTGGAGGGCGGACTCTGTGGCATTATACCCCGCTGAGGTCCCCACCCTCCCCAAACCCCGCCCTCTCCAGGCTCCATCCCCAAATCTCCCGGAATTCCCCAACCAGGATCTGGCAACACCTAAGTTCCCCTCCTGTGCCTTTAACAGATTAACATTCGGCAACCGAAGCTGTCCCGGCCGCCCGACCTCCCTGCTTCCCGGGAAAAGCTTCACCTGTTACAGACTGGGGAGGGGGGGCCGAGCTGCTCCTGTTTCTCGGGCCTTTATTGGCTGGTTCCCCCCCCCCGATTCCCTCTCCGCCCCTACAAATCTTTGCTTCTAAGCTGCACCAAAGGCGCCCCCTCCCAGCTCATCACATTTGCATCTCTCCGCCCTGCGATCCTGCAGGGTCTCCCCCCCCCCAAATCCCTGCCTCTCCTTTTTTGCCAACATCTCCTCCTCCTCCAGGCGCGATCGCACCCCGCATTCGACGGGCAGAGACTTACCAGTTGCTCTCCCTCGACAGGACGGTTCCCTTGAACGCCAAAAATGATCCTTGCGAGATTTTTTGCATTTTGATTTTCTGTCACGCGCATTTGCAGAATTTCGTCCCACCGTGTGTCGGAGTTGCTTCCCTGGGGCGGGGGGTGGGAATATCCCACCCGGGAGATTTTTGAGCATTAATTGCAAGTTCCGGCGCTGACTTTGCTTTTCGAGCGCCCCCCCCCCCGCAGCGCAACAATCCCGACCTCCCCACCCAACATTTGACCCCCCCCCTCAATTTTGGCCCCCTGCGATCCCGCCGCTCTCCACCTGGGGGCGCCCTCCCGCTCCTCCCGGCCCGCTTTCGCAGCTGCCGCCGCCACCGGATCGCCGCGCGTCGCTCCTGCTCCGCTCCTCGGACCGCCCGGCGAGCCGCGCCGCCTGCCAGCCTGCGGGAAAAGCCCGGCAGCCCCGCCGCCCCCCAGCCCCGCGGAGCCACTCAGGTAGGAGACGCCGCCGCCGCCGGCACGCCGGTCCCCGCCACCTGGCAGCCGCAGCCCGGCAGCCCCCCAGCCCAGCCGCCCGCCTTGCTGCAGCAGCCGCCTCTCCTCGGCAGCCCCGGCCAAGCCCGGGGGTTCCGATCCGCTTGGCAGAAGGGGAGCTGCCAGCCTGCCTGCTTTCCCCGGGGGTCCGGACTGTGCCCGGGTCTTGGCTGGCTGGCTGGACCCTCCCTCCCTCCTGATGGGAGGGGGGTCCCCTTCTGCAGAATGAGGTGGGATGCCCACTGGCCCTGGGCTGCCAAACTGCTTGGCTCCCGGGGTCCCCTGGCAAAAGGTCAGGTGCCTGCTTCAGTGGGTGGCATCCCTTCTTCCCCCTTTAAGGTCCGGGACAGCCAGCCGGCACCTCTTCCTTTCCCCCTCCCAGAACTCCCTCTCGGCTCCTTCCCTGAGTCCTGGCACCTGGCAATTCCTGCCTCCCCATCCCAGGCCCTCCCCATTTCTGACCCCCCACTTTTGAGGTGCAGGATCCCTAAATCCAAGGGTCCCACTTAAGGCAAAGGACCTGTCAGGAGGGCATATCTGAGCATCTCCCTGCCAGCTAAGGGGATGCGTAAGGGAGTCTCAACTCCAGGGGCCCCGTTGGGATTCTCTCTTTTGAATGCCTGCTGCTAAACTCCAGGGTGGGATTCTGGCGTGCACGAAATGACTCAGGTTTGGACTTGAGCTTTTAAAGAGAACTACGACTTGCTCCGAAGAATAAGCGTTGTGGATCGAGGGGAAACTGTTCAGAGAAGAAAGTAATCCTCCAAGCCAGGATAGAGAGCGAGGAGGAGGGGAAGATGGTAGTGTGCGTGAGCATCGTCTGGGGAAAGCAATGGCATGTGGGGCAGGGCTTGGAGGAAGGAAGGGTGGAAAGGACTGGGGAGTGACAGATGGGGGTGGCGGAGTAACTGTGGCCGAGCTGGAAGGGCAGTTTCAAGGAGGAGGAAGGGTTGGATCGGCTGGATAAACAATGGGCAATATCTAAAAGCCCCAGAAATGGCATGGGAGCTTTTTGTTTTGCAGGGGAAGTGGGGGAGGCGAGAATGCCTCCCCCCCCACCCCAGGTCTTCTACAGAAATCTCTGTGGCCTGCATCAGGCTTCCCAGAAAAGCTAATTGTGGAGTTGAGGCACATTGTGGGTGTGTAGGCGCTGTGGTCATTAATTCATAATATTAGTGAGTGTTTTTCCCCCCAAACTGTTTCTAAACATCACTGTTACTCATCCATCCATTAACACAGGCCTAGGATTTTCCCACGATGCACTGCTATGTGTATCCACTACTATATAATTGGAGTTCCAGTTCCAGCTTTTGACCGAGTAGAAACTCTGGGAAGGAGAGCTGTGACTGTGGAAAGTAGTTTCCAGAGCCTATATGTGTGAATCGGTCGCATCCATTCATTTCACAAAGTTTTATTGCAGTTGCATCATTGTTACTAGAGTGGGCGGGATCAGGTGCCGCCCAATGTTCTTCTAAATCAAAGGCTGATGGTCCTTAAAATACCCCCGGGATGGTGTCGTCGTCTTTCCCTTTTCAGTTTGGAACAAAGAGGCGTGTGTCAAGGTGGCAGACGGAAGCCCAGATGATACAGTCCTTTGGTGGTTGGCTTGGTGAGGCTAGCAAGCAAGGAAAAGGGCCGCTGTTGCGACTTTCAGTTTGCCTGCCGTCCAAGCTGTGCTCACAGCCGAGCACAGTACAACAGTTGTGGAGGCTGAGTGTTGCTGACCGGGGTGGGAAAGAGAGGCACACAGCTCTCGTGCATTACCAATCGTTGTGCAAAGTGTATGCGGTGTGTGTATGAGGGTTGTGTAGAAGACCCAGGCGAGAGAGTGGCTAGCTGTGGTGCTGTTGACTTCCGTAAGCGTTCTCTAGAAACTTGCTGATGGGTTGTGGAGTGTGTGTGTGTGTGTGTGTGTGTTATGTGCCGTCAAGTCGCCTCTGACCTATGGCGACCTTATGAATGACAGACCTCCAAAATATTAACAGACTTGCTCAGATCCTGCAAACTGGAGGACGTGGCTTCTTGTATTGGTGTGTATATAGGCAAAAAACATCAGTCATACATTCGTCATAGAACATGTGGAGGTATGTTGGGTACAAATGTTATTTTATCAAGAGCCATGGATATGAACTGAATGAACACAATTCTTCCAGCAGCGTTGCAAAGGATGTGTTGTTTATACTGAAAACCCAAGTCCATTAAGACTTACTAAATATCAGTAAGCCATATGCACAGCCTATGCCAAGTATTCAAAGCACTTTAGGCATATTATTGCACTAAAATGCTCACAACAGCCTTGCATGGTAGGCCACTGTTATAATCCTCAGATTGCAAGGGGCAAGGAGAGAGAATGGAGGTTTTCCTAAATCCATCTCCCAAGTCTGTGCTTGAGTTGAGATCAGAGCCGTGGGGAGGGAGGGCTTTGTGTCTTGTAGCCGCTGCGCGGCACCAGCTCTCCCGTAAAGAAATAGGCATGCTGCGAGTGACGGCAGCACGGTGACGCTGTCCTTTTAGACTTGTTTTCTGCAAATGCTTCATATTCCTCGCCATCAGTCAGCTTTGTTATTTTCCCAAACTGGCAGGTTTCATCCTTGAAGGTCGTGACCTCTGGGAGAGTTAATTTAATATGCACACATCTCGCTGCCAGCTTTGCTTTAATTTTTGCTGTTTTCTTCATTTCCTGGGGAGAAGCAAGCGGCTGCCCAGAGATCCAGCCCTGTCTTGTCTCCCAGTCCTTGGCGAGAGACAGCCAGCGCTTGCCCCGCCGTTTCTTGCAGCACCAGCAGCCGCTGCAAACTGGCATCGGGGAGCAGCTTCCAGGGTTAGACTTCTTGGATTAAGCATGTAACACGTAGCTGAGGCGATGTTAAAAGGTGCTGTTATGATATAGGCATTTTAGGGTATTTTTTAATGTTGAGGAGGGAGGAGTCAGGGTTGTTCTGACTTGGAAAACATGCAATGATTGGTACGAGCTCGGAGCAGAAAATCTTGTGTTTAACTTTAGGATCAGCAGAAACTTAGGGGATGACAAACCCCAGCCTCCCATTCTCAACCCCTGCTCATATCCCCTGATAATGGGGGTAACAACAACCCAGGCCGGTTTTAAAGGTCCAAAAGATATTACTCAGGAGGCCCCAATCCTGTGGAGCTTGTGGGCATTTGGGGAATTCTGAAAATGGGAACTGGGCACCTCCACAGTAGGGTTGTATTGGGGAGGTAGGGCCAATCACAAAATGTTGGCGATTTTCAAGTCATGCATCGTCCTGCTATGGAGCCAGCCATTTCTGACAGATGATACCTTCTAAAGCACCTTCCATTCTAGTGCAGTGGAAGAAAGCCAGGACCGGCTCTTTAATTTGGGAAAGAAACAAATGGGTGGCAGGAAACCCATTCATGGGCAACATAATACCTGCGTGCAGTGCAGTATGTTGTGTGTGTGGGATGGGGTGGGGTCACTGATATTACTGAAGTTATGTGAATTGCATGGAAATCTGGGTGCTTGTTTTTATTTATTTATTTACATTATACTTCTTTTTCTCCCCAATGGGAAACCAAAGCCGCTCACGTTTTTCTCCTCCATTTTATTCTCACAACAACCTCTGCTTCCACAGCAGAGTCGGGATTCAAACCTGGGTTTTCCAGATTCTAGTCCAACACTGTTATGACCCTGGACCTAGTGAGGCCTAGTGGCTCTGGGGAAGCCTGCACTAAAGTGACTGCAGGGCCTACATTTCCCAGGTTCCCTTTGGACCTTGGGATTGGGTAAGAGGGGATTTGGCAGTAAAAATTGCACCAATAGAGAAGAGAAGGGATAAAAGGCCTTGCCCACAGTGGGAGAGGTTCACTCCTAGGGAGCAGAACCGAGGAGAGGATGGTGCAGATGGAGGGATCCTTTTCGTACAAAATTTTGAACGCCAGTTGTTACTAGACCTCTTAAATAAAGTTGCTTATTACAAAGCCTGGGTCCTCACGCCTCATTCGGTCACATATAAAGGACAACCTACTGGAAGAGAATAAACAAAAGGGGTCATTCGGGTGTTCTGGGCCCTTCCGAGGAAACCTGTACCAGAGTGGTGGCAGCCTACAGAGAGCTTCCCTGGTTCCTGCCTGCTGTGACAGGCACCCTAACCACTACACAACTATGGGAACTAAAGGATATGTGTCCAATCCCCTTCTTTTCCAGTTCAAAATCCCATCAAATGGCATCTGGAATAAACTTCTCTGTTTCTGGCTCCGATTTCTCCATCATTTATTCAAATTAGAACCCCCTTCCCACCCACACTCTTCAGTTTTTCTCAAAATTAATTAACGTAGGTTCAGTCTTAGATCTGGGTTGTTTTTAGGGCTGACTGAAGTCATCTGTTCCCTAAAGTAAAATTAATCTGCCCAAATGTATTCTTAATGGGTCAGCCCAAGATTTCTCACTAGGGTCCCCAGTGGTAACAAAGAAGAAAAAGGGGCGAGGGTGGGAAACCCTACAAACTCAGCCCAAACAAGCAGCGGGGGAAAGATGGAGGGGTCAAGTTACAACCTAAAACGTAAAATATATTCCAAGAAAGTATTTATTATGAACGTGCACAAAATATAGGTTAAAAACAAGTTAAAAACATAAGGCCTGAATGCAGACCTAGGACTGGACTCACACAATGCTCTTCATTTGGTATTGTATTCTGAGGCTTGGTTTCCAATGTATTTGAGTGTGTTTCATCAATCTGCGGTTGAAATAGAGTGGCCGCTGCAGATGGATGAAACACACTGAAATACAAGAAATGGCAGGGCAAGTGCTGGTCTGCAGCAACGTTGGTATTATACCACACAATTCAAGAGTTTTAGGTAAAGCATTTCTATATCGGTTTCTGAATGTGCAGGTATGTTCGATTATAAATGTTGTACGGTTGACCACTGAGGAAGGCCTTTGTGTTACCAGAACTGCTGGTTTTATGGGGAAGTTAGCTAGCAGTCTGGGACTAAATTTGGCGCGGATCTTAACCTCTGTATACCAGGGTCCACTTCCGCTGTAGCAAGAAAGAAGAGGCGATTGCTTCAAATAAAATGTTGTTTGAATGCAATAATGTTGCATGTGACTACAATAATACACACTCAATCAAGAACACGCAAGTACTAAGAAAGGTAGTAAGGAAAGAATAGAGCCAGTTGCATGAGCAGGTTTCCACATGGGTACGACGGAACTGGGGCTATGATACGAACCTGTCACGGCGAGAAGATAGAGGTCAGCAGCGAAGCGTGGTCTAACGGCCTGCACTAGACTAACAGAGAGATATGCATAGGCAACATTCGGGCCGAAACGCATCTGGTCTGTCTCCGTGTTGGTCATCGGACTGTATCATCATCTGTGTATGGAGAACGTTTTAGCAATTTTTAACGTATTCCTGTAGCCTGCCATTCAGGCCTTAAGTTTTTAACTTGGTTTTAACCTATATTTTGGGCACATCCATAATAAATACTTTCTTGGAATATATTTTCCATTTTAGGATGCAACTTGACCCCTCCATCTTTTTACCCCCCAAATGGTGTCAGCCTTGAGACCAAGGGAAATGGCGGCAAGACAAGGACACCCTTTTTGTGCACTACAATAATATTGTCTGAAAGTGTACAGAAAGTAGTAGCCGTGGAATAAACGGGATGAAAAGAAGCATATTGCTCATTTTATTTCTGTGACACATCAGTGGTAAATGCGGAGCAAGGGAATGGAGGACCGGAGAAGCCGCGTTTCTCAAAGTTGTTTCTGAATAAATCCATTGGGGAGTGTTTATAATCTTAATTTGGGGAGGTGCTATGGCTTAGTGGTAGGGGCATCTCTTTGGCGTGCCGAAGGTCCCTGGTTCAATCCCCTTTATTTCTGGTTAAAAAGACCAGGAAATTTCATGTGTAAGTAACTTTGTGACCCCCACCCCTGACTACTAAACCAGCTGATTTTTGAAGGGCAAGAGGAAAGGACTACTACTTCCCTGGTAATTTTAGTTTAGAAAGAGGCGATTAAAGGTGGGCAGAAGACCTGAGAAGAGTTCATAAAATTAAGCACCGTGTGGTGTGCTTGGATGGGACACTTGAGAGACAGCATGGTCTAGTGGTTAGAGTGTTGGACGAGGATCTGGGAAACCCAGGTTCAAATGTCCACTCTGACCTTGGGCCAGTCTCTCACATTCAGCCTAACCTACATCGCAAGGTTGTTGTGAAAATGGACAAAAGGAAAACAATGTAAGGAGCTTTGGGTCCCCGTTGGGGTCAACGGTGGGATAGAAATGAAGTAAATGAGTGAATAACTAAAAATGTCTCCCTCTCCTAAAACGTTAGCGTAAACGCATCCTGTGAAAATGATTCGGTAGATTCAAGACACAAATGGGAATTAGCCTTCTTTATTTAAATCCATGAAGGGATTAGATAGGTCTAGCAAGGGCTGTTAACTATGATGGTTTGATGGAACTTCCATGTTTTATGGTAGTGTACCTCTGAATGCAAATTGTGGGGGGCGCAGGGGGAGGTTTGGAGCTGCTGCTGTTGCTTCTGGGCCTTCTGGGGCACTGGTTGGCCATGATGGGGTCAGCATGCCGTGCTAAATGCGCCCTTGGTTTGATCCGGCTGAATGGTTCTTACGGGTGGATGGGGACTCCAGTTGATCTAAGAGAAGATCAACTATTAGTGTCGTTCTGCGATGAACAGGGCTGCAAACCAGGCTGTCTCTGATCCTAGTATTTCTTATCTCTGCAACAGACCCCCGGCTTTAGGCAAGCTAGTCTGTCTGTCTAAGCCCTATCCCTTCTGCAGCATAAGGATAGTAATACTGACCTACCTCACAGGGCTGTTGTTAAAATGACTGAGAGAGTGTATATGTGAAGTGCTTTGAACATTCTGAAGCGCAATGGAAATGCTGGCTTGTTTTAGCATTCAAATTACCTGTTGGCTTTGATCTGTATTGATATTTCTCAGAGGCCTTCTTTGTGCACCACTTTTATTTTTTAAGGTGTACACCTAAAATGTTGTATGTGAACGAGAGAAGCGTTTTCTTAGAGACTGATTGGATAGACCAGAGAAAGTGTGACAAAATGCAGAATTTACTTCTGGAGTTTGTTCCTGTGAGGGAATGGAGGGCTGGTAATGACCAGTGCCTTAGAAGCAGACAGGTCTGTCAATGGCTATTGGCAGGGATTTTTTTCTGGGGAAAGAGGTGGTGGAACTCAGTAGGTTGCCCTCAGATAAAATGGTCACATGGGCTGGTGGCCCCGCCCCCTGATCTCCAGACATGGGGGAGTTGAGATTGCCCTCAGCGCTGCTCCAGCGGCGCGGAGGGCAATCTCAACTCCCCCCTGTCTGGAGATCAGGAGGCGGGGCCACCAGCCCATGTGACCATTTTCAAGAGGTTCCAGAACTCCGTTCCACTGCGTTCCAGCTGAAAAAAAGCCCTGGCTATTGGACATGATGGCTAAATGGAACCTCCATGTTCAAAGGCAGTGTACCTCTGAATTCTAGGCAATGAGAGGAAAACAGCAGGGAAAAGTGGTTGTTTTCTGCCCAGCTCGTTGATGTCCTATTGGTATCTGGCTGACCTCTGCAGAAAATGAGATCAGTTGGTCTTTTGCTCTTCTTGTATAGATGTATCTTCCAGACGCGCACCGGTTATGGCTTCCTGGCAATTCACTAAACCAGATTTGCTGCCTGGTAATGTACGGCGTGGCCCATGTAATCTCTGTTTCCCATCTGCAACCTAAGAGGAACTGCCTTGATTGTCCCTAATTCTCCCCTTCAGCATTTTCAACTGTCAGACATTGATGTGAGTTCACGCAGCCCTGGGATAACAACTCTAAGCTGCCAACAAATCTGTAGGACAAAAAAATGTCCTTTGCGGCCTCAGCTCTTGCAGGAAAATTTAGAGGGAGCTTACTGCGCTGGCAGAGGCCCTGTGCTTCACCAGCTGTATGGCAAGCAGTGGTTCAGCTGCCACAGCTTTTTTTTCCTGGCATGGAAATGCCTCACCTGTGGAATTCTTGCCCATCGCGCATCTGTTAGAGGTGCTGGAGCCCTGCCAGGAAACAGATAGCTAATGTGCCTTCTGAATTTTGGTAATTCCAGCTGTACAAACACTGTGTGACCTCCTCCCCCTTCCAAAAAAGCCCCCGGATCTCTTAACCGTTTGACTCCTGCCCTTTTGGTGTGCCGCCCCTTCCCTGCTTCAGAGGCAAGATTTTAAAGAAGATTGAAAGCCCCTCCTGAAATAACAAGCCCCAGGCTGGGATCAGATTAATGTGATTCACAGCTCCTCTGGTGGAGGAGAAACACAGGAGATGCATTCGGATGAGGAAAGGGGATTTATGCGCCAAGCCCTCCTCTCTCAGAGCCAGCTGCCCATCAGCAAACTTTGTGGATGAAGGAGATTTTGTGGCCAGTGGCTGTCACTGTTGATTGTGAATGAAGTGAGGAGCAGAACTTTCCCTACCCTCCTTTGAGGCAGAGCGCAAGAGAGATGACAGCAAAAGAAACGAATGCAGTAGTTAATCTCTAAACATAGAGGTGCCGAGACTGTCTCCTTTGAAACCCCATTTTCGGACTTAGAGTCTCGCTACATAAGACATCTCACACGGGAACGCTCAAGTGTAGGGAGGTGCAATGTTAGCCGGGAAGCATGGTTTCAAAAAACAGAGCCGGTGGAGATCACTTCTCAGAGGGTTAGTTAATTTCATCTTCGCCTCCCCAAAGGCTCTGTCAATTTCACCTCTCTACATGAGGGTAGTTTAAAAAGACAGAGCCTGCGGAGATCACTCCTCAGAGGGTTTGTTTAATTTCATCTTCGCCTCCCCAAAGGTTCTGTCTATTTCACCTCCCCTTCTGGGAGGCGAAGATGAAATCAACAAACCTTCTGAGGAGCGATCTCCCCCGGCTCTGACTTTTAAAACAATGCTTCCCAGCTAACACTGAATCTTACACTTGAACGTCTCCGTGTAAGATGTCTTGAGTAGAGAGACTCTTAGAATGCCTGCATTCCAGATGTGTGGGGTATGTGTGTAATGGGGGGGGGGGGTCGCAGAAAGTGTGGAAAGCCAAAGACCAAGGGTTTTCAGAGTTCTCTTTTCTTCTCTTGTGTGACGCCTGTCAGTCTAGTAGAGCAGGGAGCAGTTTGGCCACGTGTTTTTCAAACTGGCAAGAAATAAGCATTGCTTCCTCGGGCTGTGCTATGGCCTGAGAAGTCTGTGTGTTCCTGCAGTTCCGACATTGTCATCTGAGAACATAAGAAGAGCCCTGCTGGATCGAACCAGTAGTCCATCTAGTCAATCATCCTGTTTCACACAGTGACAACCAGGTGCCCTGGAAAACTAACAATAGATCGGAGAAGCCGAGGTCTTTCCCTGGTGTTGCCTCCTGGCTCGGGATTCCGAGGTTTACTGCCACTGAATATGCCATTTTCCTTTGCTTACCGTGGCCCGTAGCCATTGACGAGTCTCTCCTCCATAAAGCTGTTTAATCCTCCTTTAAAGATGTGGGGGTCAGAAAGGATGCCACCCTTGGTGGTTCGTGATGGATGTTGTGAAATCTCCAGATTCTTACAGGATAGGGTTGCCAACCTTAAGGGAGGGCCTGGAGATCTCCCGGAATTACAGCTGATCTCCACGCAGCAAACATCAGTTCCCTTGGAGAAAATGGCTGCTTTGGACAGTAGGCTTCATGGCATTGTAACCTATTGAGCTCTAGTCCCTCCCTAACCCCCCACCCTCCTCAGACTCCATCCTCCAAATTTCCAGCTATTTCCCAACCTGGAGCTGGCAACCCAACTTCTTGCCTGTCCTCAGGGCTCATTTTGAGGGGGAACGCACAGGAACGCAGTTCCGGTAGTTCTTCAAAGAGGTCACGTGTCAGGTGGCCCCGTCCACCTGATTTTTGGCCATTTGGGGCCTGTTTTGGCCTGGATTGGGCCCCAAATGGCTAGGATTGGTCCCAAAACGGCCAGGATTGGGCCTCTGACAGGTGTTGGATCACTCTCCTGCTCAGCAGCGGCCCGATCCTCACCATTTTGTGCCCCTTTTCAGTCATTTTCAGCCCCCTTTTGCCATTTTTGGCCCAATTTCGGCCCTGAATGGCCAGGATTGGGTCCAAAACAGCCAGGATAGGTAAGGTCAGGGGTGTGGCATATGCAAATCAGTTATGCTAATGATGCCCAGTGCCGTCAAGCGGTATGGCATATGCTAATGAGTTATGCTAATGAATTCCTGCAGCTCTTTTTCTACAAAATGACCCCTGCCTGTCCTAGAGGAATCCATGGAAAACCCTTTCCCTGTGATTTCTTGGGACCAATCTATTGTGTCCATTTTAATTCCTCCTGGGAGTGTGGGGCATACATGGTTTTCCTTTCCTCCATTTTATCCTGACAACAACCCTATGAGGTAGGTTAGGCTGAGAGAGAGGGACTGGTCCATGGTCACTTGAGTCTCTCAGATACTTGCCTGACACTGCAGGGACTATACCACACTGGCCCTCAGGGCGTCCTGGTGATTGGGTTGCCAACCGCCAGGTTTTACCTGGAAATTTCCCAAAATTTCAGTTGATCTACAGGTGACAAAGATCAGTTCCCCTGGAGAAAACAGGGAAGGAAGGTGGTCTCTGTGGCATTATACCTGCTGAGGCCTTTCTCCAGGTTCCACCCCTCAAATCTCCGGGAATTTCCCAACCCAGAGCTGGCAGGTTTACCTGGTGATGAGGCATTCTTGGATTTCACGACCTTCTTGGCCTCCTTCACCTCCAAACTAGAAATTTCCAAAATCCGGAGCTACGTATCGGCCCGAGAGAAAGCTCTGCACCTGGGCAATCAGGCAAGTCCTGAAGCACAGCGACGATGTCTTCAAGGGTGTCTGTGTTTTTGATCTTGTGAAACAATAGTGAAGAAACAGAGTTTTACTGTCTGTGGTTAAAGTAGCAACCCAGCGGGATATTTCTTCTGTTGATGAAGCAGAAAGAAAGGAGATAGCTGCCTGGAAGCAGCAAGAGCTCCAAACGATGGAAGCGGAGCGGGGAGGAGATGCATGCTTGGAATTAGTGCGGAGGGCTTAAGCAGAGGAGAATTTAATAGGATAAGAAATCAATAAGGTAGGACGGGCAGTTGAAAATTTAGGGGCAGCAGCCACCAGGAGAGTAGTTAATAAGAGAGTTTAAATAATAGGGCGAACAAGGAAGCGAGGTGGTGAAAATGAGTTTGCTGTAGGCCTGATCCTGGCAAATGGGCTTCGGATCAAGAGCAGAGGAGAGATTCTGAGTGCTGATAGAATTTGGTGGTGGGGAGGGGGAGGCGAAAAGGATCTCGGTGCTTCGTCAAACCAAAATTAATCTAAGAGCTGAAATATACCAGCAGCAGCTTCCTAGGATGTCCTTGTCGGGATGTATCGCTTCAGCTTTGAAGAAATAGAGTATTTGGCTGTTCCTTGCGCAAACAGATTCTAGTGCGTAGGAAACCAGAGCATCTGAGAGTCTTATTTCCTGGACATGATTGCTTTGAGTTTGCGGGGTGTTTCCTTTGCACAGGAGAGTGTTCAAATATCCAATTTCCTCCCATATCTGCGACTGTGCATTCCAGGGACAAGTGCATGCAGCTGCTGATTTTGTGCCACTGCTCTCAACTTGGCATTGTGACTCCTGAGTAGCCAGACAAACGGCCTGGGGAAATTCACAGGTGGGACCTGATGGTGGAGATATTGCTCTCCATATCTGTTAATGGAAGACTGCTATGTTTGCTTCGAATGGAAAGGGACAGTGTGTGGGGATTTTGGGAATTGATTAGTCTAACGCCCAAGGATTAATCAAATCCTTTTTTAACATTCTTGCAAAATCCGGTGGCAATGAGTCCCATAGGCTGATTGCCCAAGATGCAGAGTAGTAGCACCTTTCATTTATTTTTGGTCTCGGAGTCCCCAACCTTTGCGAGGCTGAGGGCACCTTTGTAATCCTGACGTAGCATGTTGAGTACAGGTAGAAAATGGCTGCGGCAGGAGGTGGAGCCGTCTACAAAATGGCTGCCACAGCTTCGCTTCAGTCACACAGTGAAGATTCTTGCGGTACAGTGACAGATGTTGCCAAAGCAATGTTTTTAAAAATCTGCCCAATCGTATTCTCAAGGGCCAGTCAGAAGCCTTGCTTGGCAAAACTCCAACCTGGCCCTGTCCACTTTCTAAAAATATCTGACAATCACCAGTGAAGGTGCTGGCAGGTACCCACGGGCACATTGTTGGGGACTCCTGCTCTTTGGTTTTTGATTTGAAACTCTCACAGAAACAGAAATTCCTATTTTTCCACATCCCTAGTGGAATTGGGCAACTGAGCCAAGGCACTTGCTTTGGGGGGAGGCTGACACTCTGTGGGAACATTGCACGTCTCCAGCTAACCACTCTTGACAATAAACTGCTTGATTGGAGGACCAGTGGTCTTGGTGCACTCGAGGCTTGCCAGCCTTCTGATGGTACCAATCCAAAAGGGCTCCCCCGGAAAGAGCAACCTAAATCCACAAAGAACACCAGAGGAAAGAATCACAGACTCCAAGCCTACAAGACTTAACTACTAAGACTTAACTCCATCTGCATTAACCGACTTGGTGGTGAGCTATAGTATTATTGGTGACCATTATAAAAATAATGCCTATGAGGAAGTTACAGTACGAAACGGGAATTGCAAATATGCTGGCAAAAACCCGTCGGCTGATTGTTTGAAGAAACATTCAGCTACAGTTCTTTTCAATGTGATTGGTGGTCACTCTCAGGAATTTTGCATAATGGAAAACATCACCTCTTAAAGAACAAAGGAATATTTATCGGTTCATGAACTTCTCACCAGTTGGACTTTTATAGGAATTATTTATAACCAGGGCTTTTTTTCAGCTGGAATGCGGGGGAACGGAGTTCCAGAACCTCTCAAAAATGGTCACATGGCTGGTGGCCCCGCCCCCTGATCTCCAGACAGAGGGGAGTTTAGATTGCCCTCCGCACCGCTTGGCGGCACGGAGGGCCATCTAAACTCCCCTCTGTCTGGAGATCAGGGGGCGGGGCCACCAGCCATGTGACCATTTTCTCCGAGGGCAACCCACTGAGTTCTACCACCTCTTTTCCTAGAAAAAAAGCCCTGTTTATAACTATTTATTGATTGTACTATTTATTGATTGTGCTGGTTTATTGATTTTGTATGTCTATTTATACTGGATTTAGAGTGACTTACTACTTCTGTAAATATATTCAAAATTATTACACATTATTAGCACTTTGCACTTTGATATATATATATATATATATATATATATATATATATATATATAAACAGTCTTTAAAAAATGTAATATTCGTAGTTAAGTCTTGTAGGCTTGGAGTCTGAGTGATTCTTATCTCCGGAGTTCGTTGTGGATTTAGGAAACTCCAGGTGGTGGCTGGAGATCTCCCAGAATTACAACTCATCTCCAGGCCACAGCGATCAGTTCCACTGGAAAAAGTGGCTGCTTTAGAGCATGGACTCTATGGCATTATACTCCGCTGAGGTCCCTCCCTTCCACGAACTCCACTCTCTCCAGGCTCCAGCCCCCAAATCTCCAGGAATTTCCTAACCTGGAGCTGGCAACCCTAGTGTACCCACTGTGGTCACCTTTGTACTGTGACTTATGGGGTGTCATTTGATACTGGAAGGAGACTCGTAGATTCCCCCTGTCAGGCACTTTGGGTGCAGAAATGGCCACAGATTTCATTTTATTTGGTTATAATTCCCGGTTAATGAAAATATTGTCCTAATTGTGGGAGTTCAGCTCAAGGCCTTAGACCAGGGGTGGGCAAATTGCGGCCCGCGGGCCACATGCGGCCCGCTACAGAGTTTTTTGTGGCCCGCCAAGACAGTCAGAAAAAATTAAATGTGCTTGCAGCTATAGATGATATGAAATTAGCACAATAAATAAATTGAATAAAACTACCACTATTTTATTTAATTTATATTTATTGATTTTCATGATACAATTTATACCTTTTCTGAAATGCAAAGTTAACTAATGAATGCAATCATTTTAAAAGGTGCGGCCCTCCGCTAGCCTCCGCTCCCACTAAGTGGCCCCTGAGCCAAAACAATTGCCCACCCCTGCCTTAGACCATGCATAAGGAACTTGGTGTGCTTCAAGAGATTAGCGGAGTTGCGAAATCTACTTGCTTCTAATGAGCTCTTTTAACTGCCCGGATATTAACTTGCTGTACGGTACGCTGGGCACGGATTGGAGGAGCAATTTATGAGATTAATAAGAGCTGCTTTTGGTGCCCACAGAATAGTCAAGAACTCTAAATTTAGTTGTCTGGGGGCGGAAATAAGAGAAGGGTGTGTGTGCTGAGGAGGTATGCCGGGCCCGTTCAGTTTTTCTGCAACTTTTCCTCCCATTGCTAGCAAGCGGGTTTCCTTCGGCACAGTCCACCAGTGAAAACTTGCGGGGAGTAGTAACAGTGAATAAGGACGCCAGGAGCAGTTGGAAAATAAACATGGCATTTCTACATATGATCACAGCGGCAAGGCTTTTATATGTGCAAAAATGGAAAAGTACAGTATTGCTTTCAATGGATGATGACTAGATTGTGAAAATGATGGCGTTAGCAGAGACGGCTAAACTTACAGCTCTGATCAGAAATAAAATATTCTCTGTCTTTATAGTTGAATTGGAAACCCCTTATTGACTTTCTGTGTGAGATGAGAAAAAATGAACTGATGATTTGTGGATTTGATTTTTAAGAAGATACATTTGGGGAAAATAAATAGAAGGGGGGCAGTATTGAAAAGGTAAATTTTGGAGGTATCAAAACTACAAGTATAATGTTTGTAAAGATATGATAGGTGTTGTCGAGAAAAATGGAAAATGAAATACGTATTATTTTTCTTTGTTTTTCTTTAATTTTTGTTCTTTTCTTTTTCTCTTTTTCTTTCTCTTCTTTTTTATTTCTTTTTTTCCTTCTCTCACTTTTCTCTGCCCTTTTTATTAGGCTTTTAATCTTACCGATAAAATAAAAAGTATTTTAAAAAAGGACGCCAGGAGCACTCAGCTTGCTCCCCGGAGTATCATTCTTGGCACAAGTGGTGCCATCTTGGATTCCCCCCCCCCTCAGCAATGCCGCCAAGATGGCGCAACTTGCACACACATTGCTGATGATCTTAGTACTTTTACAGACTGCTTCGGAAGACTTCTACAATACTTCTGTGTCTCATCGACATCTAGAGTTGCCAGGCCCCCACAATCTCCCAACCTCTCTTCTGAGGGTGGGTGCGTGCTCGTGAAGTGCGCGCATGCGCTCCCACAAAGCACGATGATGTCACTTCCGGGAAGTGATGTCATCATGTGACGCCCCCCCCCGAGTGCCCATGCTCCGCAGAGGCTTATGTTGGGGGCTGCTGTGGAGTGCAGGAACGCTCCTGCACTCCACAGCAGCCCAAAATGCGCCCGTGGATCGGGCCTATTTTGACGCACTGCGGAGCGCAGGAGTGTTCCTGCGCTCCGCAGCACCTCAAAATGGGCCTGTTTTGGCCCGGATTGGGCCCGTCTTGAGCTGCTGTGGAGCGCTGGTGCGCTCCTGTGTGCCGCAGTGTCCCAAAACGGGCCAAATCCGCGCCAAAATGGGCCCGATCCACAGGAGCGTGCAGCTCCGCAGGGGAGCATGCACAGAGGATATACCCCCCTGCTGGCCAGGTAAGTTGGGGGCAGGGTGTGGGGGGTGAGGGCGGGGGATCCCCCACGCGCACCGAGGGTTTGGCACCCCCATCTACATCTCACTCCAGTGTTTTATACCCAGTCTATCCCCTCTGAACATCAAATTGTTCATCCAGCTCAGAGCAGACATGAGTTAACACAGCCACAATGAGGATCTAGAAGGGGCTGGTTTGGGGCAGGCCTGACATTTATCATAAGCTCCAACCACCAGGATGGGCAGTTCTTACGTGTTCAGGAAAATCTTTTTAAACTCCTTGTGATTCCTCAGGTTCTGTTGCATCCGTGGATATGCTCAGTGCAACCACCTGCCTGCCTTGATTCAGGCAGTGAAATCCACGCGCGGTCTTGTGTATAAGCCATCGATGAAACCATGCTCCATTTCAGCGCAGGGTGCTGCGCAGAAGGTATTTAATGAGGAAGCCCATTTGTCTGGGCTCAGCCGTGCAGACGAATGGTGCGTTATCTACGACGTCATCTCAGAACCCATTAGGAAGTCAGGAAAAAGTACGTGCATGGTTTACAGCCATCTCGTTGGCACGTAACACTCTTGGGTGGGACATGGCTCCTATTAATGTTTGATTAAAAACCTGTATTTTGGAAGAATGAATCGATGGTGTCCGTGAGCTGGTTCATGTTTTGAGCCTTATTAGTCGTATTGCCGCAACTGGAAAGGTTAATTAGGTGCAGAAAAGGGACTCTGTATCATGCAAGCAGCTTTCAGTATGACTTGCAGAATTTGGGTCTCCTGTCTGTACTCTCTAGACAGGACTACTCTGTGTGAAAAGGGATACTGGACTAGGTAGACCACTGTTCCAATCCAGCAGGGTTTTCTTATGTTCTTATGTGCCAGTGGCTACCAGAGGCAGTTTGGTGTAGTGGTTATGAGCGCGGGACTCTAATCTGGAGAGCCAGGTTTGATTCCCCACTCCTCTGCTTGAAGCCAGCTGGGTGACCTTGGGTCAGTCACAGCTCTCTGGAGGTCTCTCAGCCCCACCCAACTCACAGGGTGTTTTGTTGTGGGGATAATGATATACTTTGTAAACCGTTCTGAGTGGGCATTAAGTTGTCCAAAGGGCGGTATATAAATCGAATGTTGTTGTTGTTATTGCAGTGCTCATCCCTTGCCGCTTGGGTCTTACTGAGCTGCTGTGACCACGGATGTGTCCCAAGGCTACCTTAAAATGGTAATAGCAGTGGTGTCATGGAAAAGTACAAGGAAACATATTATCATCTCGTTGTTGTTGTTGTTGTTGTCGTCATCATCGTCATCATCTCCCTTTCTCACTGAGATCCAAAGCGGATTGCACAGTTCAAGTGAAAACACAATATAACCAACAGCTAGGACATTCAGTGAGCAAAGTACAATAATGAACAACAATGAGGACATTCTGTTGGCACTTTGCCACAGAGTAATTTTTGCGCAGTAGAATATAAGCAAAATGGACTCGGTGTTTTAGCTTCTGTAAAAAGCGTTTACTACATCTAAAAGGAAGAAGGTTGCATTGGTTAGGAAATGAAGAATAGCTAACTGACCCCCTCTTGTTTCTTTTGTCTTTTTCTCTAACTTCTACATCTCTCTGCTCTAACTGCTATTGGACACTGAAGATGTGCAGGCATTCTAATTGCGCTCCAATAAAACTCATCACCCAATAGTGAATCTTCGGTCGCTTCATTAAGCATAAACCTCCCCTTTTCTCTAGCAGTAAGAACTACTTTACATCTAAATGGCTCTATGCAAACTAGCTATCTCTTAGCGGATTATAAATGACATAAATAAATAAATAAAATAAGCATCTGCTTAACTCTTTCAGGACAGAAGGGCTGGCACTTGCTAAAAACCCATTCCTATGTTGTGATTAATTTCCAAGCAGAGATGCCAGAATTGAAGCCTTCAGAGAATCCATGTCTTTTCCCCACTGGAGACCCCCAAATCCCAGAAGCATATTAGGACAGACTGTGGTATCTCAAGGGGGAAGGACGTATATCCGACACATGCTGTCTTTCTTCTAGCCTTCCAAGTGCCATGACAGGCCTCAAAATCAAGTCCAGGCATAAATTGATGCCTGCAGTAGGAGGCTACATCCTCCTCTGGAGATCCCGGGGCTCAGCGACAGAACACATCCTTTGCATGCAAAAGGTCCCTGGTTCAATTCCTGCCCTTCCAGAGGATCTTGAGGTGGTGAAGGCTCTTATCTGAGAACTCAGAGTCAATTCCAGTTAGACCAGGCAATATTGCCTTTTGGCTCAATGCTCTCACTCAGTATAAGGTAGCATTATGGGTTCATAAGCTGAAGCTGAGTCCCGGAACAAGAGCTGCGTTCTGAATTCTGCTCTACCCTGTCCATTGACGGTCTCCTACTTGGCCTCTAATCTAGTGTGGATATAGTGGCAGGTTGTCTTCATCTCTGTGTGTTTATCTAGACGCCAGTCCATGGGCCTGCAATGGGACTTGACTCCCATAGAGTGGTTAGAACCGTGGCCAGAAGTTGCAGCCTGCGTTTGTCGCTTTTAATTTAATTTATTATTATTATTATTATTATATTTATATTCCGCCCTCCCCACTTTCGCAGGCTCAGAGGGAAGTTAGGGTGACCTTGTGTTTAGAGAGGGAAGTTAGGGTGACCTTGTGTTGCATTGTGCCTAATGGTCAGGCAAGGCATCGGTCCCAGAATACATGTGCTGAGAAGCCGGTGGGGGCTCAGAGCTAAACTACACATTTAGCTCAGAGTTAAATTACAGAAGGATGCTCAAGTGAAGGGAGACGCTATTTAGCTGGGAAGCGTAGTTCGAATTTCACCTCTCCCTACAGAGCCGGCAAAGCTCGCTCCTCAGAGGGTTTGTTAATTTCACCTCTCAACAGAGCCAGCAAAGATTGCTCCGCAGAGGGTTTGTTAATTTCCTCATTGCCTCCTGTCAATTAAGATCAAACTCTCTGAGAAGCAATCTTTGTGGCTCTGTAGAGAGGTGAAATTAACACATCCTCGGAGGAGCGATCTTTGCCTGCTCTGTAGAGAGAGGTGAAATTCAAACTACACTTCTGGGCTAACGTTGTGTCTCCCTTTATTTGAACGTCCTCATGTAATTCATCTCATGTAGTTTAGCTCTCAGTTGATTTCAGAGTAGACTAGATTTAAGCGGGTGAAGATCTCTTCTTAGCCTTCTAAAAATGGGAGAGGGAGAGTAAAAAAATCTTGGACTAGTTTCAACAGTACTGGAATGGAGGTCAGGGGGAAGCAATTTGTCAGAGGCAGGGCTTTTTTTCTGGGAAAAGAGGTGGTGGAACTCAGTGGGTTGCCCTTGGAGAAAATGGTCACATGGCTGGTGGCCCCGCCCCCTGATCGCCAGACAGAGGGGAGTTGAGATCGCCCTCCGCGCCGCTCCAGGGGCCACCAGCCATGTGACCATTTTCAAGAGGTTCCGGAACTCTGTTCCACCACGTTCCCGCTGTCAAAAAGCCCTGGTTGGAGGTGTAACTTTTTTGCAAGTTGTTATGCAAGCATGACTCCCATTGTTAAATAGGATTTCTGGTTCATCTTTTGGTCCAGAAATATCCCCAGTGTAAAGTGTAAAAATGCAATTAAATTGGGCATCTTCTGTAGCCACGCCACAGTCCTCTAAGGCGATCGGGGTCGGGCAGACTGTGAAAAGGCCCAAGAACAAACCAAAGCTGAGCAGCCCTTGCGGCCTTGCAGCACCAGTGATACGTGCCAGTTCTCTCCTTGCCTTCTCTGCTGGCAGCGGTGCAGGAGGAGAAGACCAACACCAATCGCTGTCCCCAGGGCCCATGCCAACAGAGCCTCTGTGGCAGTGGTCCATCAGGAATTTTCCCAGGTAGTTAAATGGCCCTTCTGCCCCCAAGGACATCTCTCCCTCCCCACCCAATTCTAAACTGGGGTGTTCCCATCGCATCTCAAGTTCCCCCAAAGTCTTCCAGTTGGGTGCTCCATCATCTGGCCAGGCACTCCTTCTTCCCCAGGAATAAGAACATAAGAAGGTCAGACTAAAGGTCCATCTTGTGTCCATGAGGGTGGTCAACCAGAAACTCCCAGAAGGCTTACAGGCAGGTCATGCAGGCCGATGCCTCTACCACTGGTATTCAGAGAGACTGCCTCTGAACGCAGAGGTTCCATTTAGGCATTATGGCTAATAGCCACTAGTGGTCCTACCCAAGTTTTTTTTGGTGCATCTTAGAGGTGATGGAGCAGAGAGCTTGGGAGCCCCAAACTCTCTTGTTCATATCTTGCCTCTGCCCCAAACTCACCAGGTGGCCTTAGTCAAGCCACATTCCCAGCTTTGCAAAGGGGCGGCTGCGTTAGTCTGCCATAGCAAAAGAAAACAAAAATCCAGTGGCACTTTAAAGATTCTGTGTGTGTGCGCGTGCGCGCGCATGCTGACAAGTCGCAATAGACTTACGGTGATCCCAGCAAGGCAAGTGAGAAGCAGAGATGGTTTGCCAGTGCCTTCCTCTGCAGAGTCCTCTTGGTGGTTGCCCATCCAAGTTCCAACACAGCTTAGCTTCCGAGACCTGATGAGACCATGCTGCCTTCCCTTCAGACCTGAAAGACTACCCACATTTGTTTCAATATGAGCTTTTGTGGGTCATAGCCCACTTTGTCAGATAGATACCACATATCTAAGTATCTGTCTGACAAAGTAGGCCGTGACCTGTGAGGGCTCATTATTAAAATAAATGTTGGTAGTCTTTAAGATGTCACTGGATTTTTGTTCTGTCATTATTCTGTTTTACCTTGCAAAGTTCTTGTAAACTTGTGAACAAAAATAAAAGTTATTTTGGAGGGAGTGAAAGCTTGTGTGGGTTGTGAGAGAAGCAAGAGTGGGCCTGGCTGCACCCCTAGGCAAACCTAGTAACCTAGTAAACCCTACGGTGCCGGATAGGGCTGCCAGGTCCAGGTTGGGAAATTCCTGGAGATTTGGGGAGGGGGGGTGCCTAGAGAGGGTGGGGTTTGTGGAGGGGAGGGGGCCTCAGCGGGGTAGAATGCCATAGAGTCCACCTTCCAAAGCAGCCATTTTCTCCAGGGGGACTGATCTCTGTCACCTGAAGATTAGTTGTAATTCTAGTAGATCTCCAGCCACTGCCTGGAGGCTCAAGATAGAGGTGGTCAAAGGACCATCGGGAAGAAAGATCCTGCAATACTATACTGCAACAGTTTATAACCCTTTCCAAGTGATTTTAACAATAGTGCATAATTACATCATATAACATATTTTTCAACATTTTCCAGCATTTTTACCATTCATTATACACAAGAACAAAAGTCCGCTGCTAGAGGACCTGAGGGTGTGACGGCAAAGCAACAGAAAAAGTCTTTTGGCGTTACTGCCTGGAGGCTGGCAACTCTAGCGCCAGAGTTTGAGGGGCACCTAGAAGGCAGGTCTCTCTGTCAGGTCTGAGCCACATATCAGCCATGCCAATATCGATGCTGTTGTCAGCAATGCCAATACTAACGCAAACCTGTTGTCCTGAACCTATGCTTCATGCTGTAACTTGCTATAACTTGATAACATATTGCCAATGCCATAACTGTTTCTCTCGCAGGCTTAGGACAGGTGCTTATCGAACGGACTGTAGAATCTTTGTGTTCATGACCTTGTATAATACTCACTCCCTTGTATTGCTATGTCTTGCTCAACTTGATAGTACAGAGATACGTACAGTGAAACGTTCTCACGCCAGGATCGTGCCAAAAAATCCTATTTACTGTTGGGAGGGGGGAAGGAGCAAACGTGTGTGTTAAGAGAAGGATTTTTCCACATATCACTATTCCTCTCAATCTTGCTCTTACTGCTTAGATGCTTACCTTGCTTCTGAGTAACCCTATGGACATATATATGGAAATGATTCGATTTCTGAATCAAACCATTTAACCAAGAGCCTGGAATTCTTGTTGCAATGGTACACGAATCCGTCTGCTATATCCTGTCATCCATAGCCTGAGAGCTTCAAGGGAGATTTGGCATTAACTACCTTCTTGAATCTCCAAATCTGTTGACTCTGGTCTTCTGTAGCTGCCCGGATGGATCATGGAGGGCTTTTGAAGGGCTCATCTATTTTGATTTCTACATCATTTATTTTGAATGCCCAGTAAAACATTCCTTCTAGAATTCTCACTTTTCTTTTTAGTTTCCTTTAGGCATCAAAAACCTTGAGGGACTGAGTCTTGCTCATCTTGGAGAAAAGGCAATCGGTGTTTCCCTGATGAAAAGGGGGAGGGGGGGAATCCAGAGCAAAAGAAAGAGATGTGATATACCAGATGGATTTAAGCATATTGGGGGGACTCAGCGATGCGGCAGCGGATGGAACGTTAAGTGTTATAAATGTGCAGAATAATTCGCCCTGGCAAATTGAGTTTTGAGTTTTCTCGACCAGCTGCCAGCAGACTAGCCCTTGCATAGGAAAGACTTCCCAGCAATGTAGTTGGGCGGTGTATGTCTTCATTGTAAGAAGCTGGGAAAGAGGTTGCCTGCTGGAGTGCGAGAGCACTGAGCTTTTTGCCAACTTTGTAGTGTCAGGGACAGCTTGGGGTATGGACTCCCACCTAGAGGGGGCTTTGCAACTATCCCCCCACCCCCCAATTCCCACTTCGATTCCACTTCTCCATTGCATGAATCAAACCACTCATTTTTATCCCTTTTTGTGCACCGTTTTGTCTTTCCTCGTTTGGTTTTTCTTGTAATAAGTATGCCTTTCCAACATCGTTCGTGCATCAATAAGTCAGTATTAAATGTACATTGTTTGTATGAATGACATACACTGCGTATATAAATATTGTATACATGGCACATAAAACCTGACGAGCGTGGTACACAAAACAAATGGAAGTACAAAAACAGTGGCAAAAAGCAGAAAATCCCACCGGATGACAAAAGAAGGATACATTTATTTTGATATTGGTTTATCGGGGAATGTTTGTTCCTCCCTAACAGAAAGGTGGATGGTGTGGAACATTGAAATAATGTGGGAAAAAATGGATTGCTTTCCTAGATCGTCTGGGTTCGGTCTATAGTGGGGTCTTATATTGAGTGTGAAGGAACTCTACTTGTAGATGTTGGGTTTAGGACCCAGCAGGAGTTGTACAATTGCTAAAAAGAGAGGTATCCAGTCACTGATGGCATCGTGATGTTCCTGGGGGCCAACTGAGAGCCAGTTTGGTGTAGTGGTTAAGAGCAGCAGGACTCTAATCTGGAAAGCCAGTTTTGATTCCCCACTCCTCCGCTTGAAGCCAGCTAGGTGACCTTGGGTCAGTCACAGCTAGTGTTGTCAGTCCGCCGTTGGGGGATCCCCCACTCCCACCCTCCATCCCCACTCCCACTTACCTGGCCAGTGGTGGGGGAACATGCCTCTTGGGACGCACTTCCGGGCAGTGCGGTACGCTCTCCCGCACCACAGCAGCCCAATTTGGGCCCAATTCACGCCTGAATCAGCCTGAATTGGGCTGGCTTTGGGTCGAATCAGGCCGCTGTGGAGCATGGGAGCACTCGCATGCTGCACATTGGCCCGATTTGGCCCCCTTGTGGAGCACGGAAATTCTCCCAGGATGGCACGTTGCCTGTGCGATGATGTCAGTTCCTGGAAGTAACATCATCGAGCTGGCCAGGAGTGTGCATGCGCAGAGCGCACATTTATTTATTTAATTTCAAATTTCTATTCTGCCCTCCCCACGAGCGGGCTCAGGGCGAATAACAACATATTAAAATACATACGTGAGAAGAACACCAAAAGGTTGGTGCCGGAACTCCAACCTCCCGCCCGGGGGGTTAGGGGACCTGGCCACCCTAGTCACAGGTCTCTCGTAGCTCTCTCAGCCCCACCTACCTCACAGGGTGATTGTTGTGGGGTTAATAATAACAACGCTTGTAAAACACTCTGAGTGGGCGTTAAGTTGTCTCGGGTGGTATATACATTCTTAGTCAATTAATTGTATCAGTTTCAGTCAATTAAACAGTGAAATCCAGATAGATTTGAAGGTGTATGAATGAAACAAATATCTATTTGACAGACAGTTTGGTGTAGTGGTTAAGAGCGCGGGACTCTAATCTGGAGAGCTGGGTTCAATTCCCCACTCCTCTGTTTGAAGCCAGCTGGGTGACCTTGGGTCAGTCACAGCTCTCTCAGAGCTCTCTCAGCCCCACCCACCTCACAGGGTGATTATTGTTGTGGGGATAATTATGACATACTTTGTAAACCACTCTGAGTGGGCATTAAGTTGTCCTGAAGGGCGGTGTATAAATGGAATATTGTTGTTGTTGTTGTTAACATGCAACTGCATCCAGTTCCCAGTCTCCTGTATCCCTGAGCCTCAAAGGTGGGATGTCACATAGAATAGTACTGTTAAAAGGTTGCATGCAGCACAAGAAAGTCTACCGTGGGTCTATGAATGTATATTGTCACTACCCATGGCAGTATATGTATATTGTCATGACACCTCTGCATGTTCAGTCAATGTGCAGAGAGAGTGGACACGAGTGTTCTGGCCTCGCCTTTCACATCCACATGATCATCAATCTCATCGGCGTTATGCCTGCGCAAGGAAAACGTGTGCATGCAAGGGGGGTGCGGCCGCTCTCCACCCTTCCTGGTCTCCACCGAAGGAGGGGGATGTACAGATTGGGGTCAGGCAATAAATGGCTGAGAAGGGATTACTCTGTGCACAGTTTGGCAGGCAGGACTGTCAGGAGGTGGCATCACCAAAGCAGTCTTCAAAAGATTAGGATTTAGTTTGTGCCGTGGTTGCTCCCTCTTAAAGAACAGGAGTTTGCAGAACAGGGCAATTAGAGGGTACATTGAACCCCTGGTAATTGCTACAGCATTGAGTAGGGTTACTAACCTTCAGGTGGGGCGTGGAGTTCTCCTAGAATGATGACTGGTCTTAATCCTCCATGCGCCCCAGACGTGCATGCTCCCGATGTCGACGCAAGTAACATCATCTCGCTTGCTCCCATGCTTCATTCAGGACCAATTTAGACCATTGGCGGGAGCTTGCCCACCGCCAGGCATGATGGCATCACTTGAGGAAGTTATTTGTCACGCCTGCTGGGGAGCGCACCTGCTGCTCACTTACCTGGAAGGTTCCTTGCATCCCTGGCCTGTTTTGCACATCTTTCCCATCTGTTTGCCAGGTGAGCAATGGCGGGCAGCAGAGGTTGTGAGCGAGGGATCCCCTGCCTCCACTGGGAAACTGGCAGTCCTATCTCCAAACTACAAATGTCAGTTCCCTTGGAGGAAATGGCTGCTTTGGAAGGTGGACTCTGTTGCATTATTTCCTGCGGAGCCCTCTCCCCTCCACAGCCCCACCCCCAGATTTCCAGGAACTAACCTACCTAGAGTTGGCAACCCTAGCAGTGAGCATGAAGGGCTAGATTTTCTCCATGCAAGACACTGCTGTTTTGTTCCTGTCCTTGAAAACTGGTTCAAGAGATGCCTTAAAACATCTGGGGAAAAGGCAGGGGCAGTGAACCTCTGAATAACAGTGCCTGGAGGCAACATCAGGCCTTGGTCTCTGTTGCTAGCCCCAGGGCTTTTTTTCAGCAGGAACGCGGTGGAACGGAGTTCCGGAACCTCTTGAAAATGGTCACATGGCTGGTGGCCCCGCCCCCTGATCTCCAGACAGAGGGGAGCTTAGATTGCCCTTTGTCTGGAGATCAGGGGGCGGAGCCACAAGCCATGTGATCATTTTCACCGAGGGCAATTTAAACTGTTAAAAACTCTCCCCTTGTTCCAGCTGACCCAAAGTAACGTCATTGGCCCTGGGAGCATGTGTGCACTTTGCGTGCGCACATGTGGTACCAGGGGCACCACCTCCCACCAAGAGTTGCCCCGTGCTGGCAACCCACTGAGTTCCACCACCTCTTTTCTCAGAAAAAAAAGCCCTGGCTAGCCCTCTTTAGTAACTGGTTGGCCACTGTGTGGGATGGGTAGACCACTGGACTGATCCAGCGGGGCTACTCTCGTGTTCTTATGAAATGTCACAGGCTCATCTAGTCACGAGGTCTTGAGATTGGAGCTGGAAGCAGCTGCATGGGGCATGGTATTTGTTATAATGAATATTCAGGGCCAGATCGAGGGGGGCAGGGGGGGTAGCCTGCCCCCGATGCCGCCAAAGAGGGGGTGCCGGGCGTGGCTGCCAGCTGCCTGGGAGGCTGAGCGCAGGGTTGGGAGACCCTCGCCAGAACCGCCGATGGGGTGGCTGGCTGGCTTGCCGCGCGCGCAGGACCTCCCAGCCCTGCGCTCAGCCACCAGCGCGGCAAGCCAGCTGCCCCAGCGCACGCCCTCGCTGCCGCCAGCTCTGCGGCTCACTGTGCGCTGGGGAGGTCAGCTTGCCTCGTGGGCGGCACAGGGCAGCAGGGCACGCTAACTGTGTGGAGGGCCTCCTAGCCCTGCGCTCAGCTGGCCGCGCGGCAAGCCGGCCACCCCAGCGCATGGTGAGCCGCAGAGCTGTCGACAGCGAGAGCGTGCGCTGAGGCAGCTGGCTTGTCGCGTGGGGTGGCTGAGCGCAGCGCAGGGCTGGGAGGTCCTGCGCACGTGGCAAGCCAGCCAGCCGCCCCAGCAAACGCCTGCGCCACCATCAGTTTCATGGCTCACCGGGCGCTGGAGCGGCCGGCTTGCCGTGCATGGCTCCCACCCTGCGTGATGATGTCACAAAAGTGATGTCATCGCGCAGCGCCGGGACCATGTGCGTGCTGCATGTGTGCGGAGCGCCCAGGCAAGGTTTGGCCCGGGCGTCCGCGCGCCTGGATCCGGCACTGGTTATAATGCTACCCTCAGAATCCCACAAGAAGACTCACTTGGGAGGCCTGAGTGTGGGTAAACTTACAGCTGGCCTGTGCTCTTTAATGCCCCTCAGAATGATGGTTGCAACCACACCCCAGCACCAGCATCTAGAAGGGGTGGTCCAGAGCTCTCCGCACCTGGACAGCTATTCGATGAGTATCAATGGAGAAGTATAGAGAAACTGTAAAGGAGTATATGTGTGGGATGGAGCAGAGCGTCTCAGCTGGCACAATCATCCTTTATTAATAATTATTTTTATTAGAGAAATGTGTAACATTACAGTGAACAGGAAAAATAATAATTAAAATAAATGTGAAGAGATTGTTTGATACCATTCGGTGGATAATGTGGTTAAGAACAAAGGATAAGGAGTTACTAATGGTGTAGAGTACAAAGTGTTGCGTCTGTGTGTTTTCCAGTTACAATGTTAGTATGAGTAATCTGAATTAAATCATGATTACTTATTTCCAAAGTGACTCTTGCATAGCAGGTGGTTTTGTGCTGGCAGAACAGTCACGAAAGAAATAAATGAATCCTGCATGTTGAATAATGACTTAGCTTAAGTTGGTTGCGTAAGTCACTGGGGCAGTTGCGGGGGGTAGTTGTCAAGTTCCTGCATTGTGCAGGGGGTTGGACTAGAGGACTCTAGAGGTCCCTTCCAACCATATGATTCTATGATTCTAAGTCTCCTCCCCCTCCCACATTAACACTAGACATGGGTTCATCGAGTGCTCCAAGAACCAACCCCCGTGCTTGGAAATATTGCATGATTCACTCCTCCTTCAAATTATAAGCTGCTCTGGTGCATTCAGATCAGAGGTGGGCAAACTACACCCTTGGGGGCCACATCTAGCTCACTGGACCGATTTCATTTGGCTCTCAAACTGCTTAATGGCTTCTGGGGAACATTAGCCGACACTCAGGGTCGGCGCCACGGGTGCCCTGGGGCCAGAGGGGGTGCTGGAGGGGGTGCCAGGGGTGGAGGCGCACACCACGGAGCTGGCACACCTGGCCTGCAGCTGCTGCTGCAGCCGGCCAGCCCCATGCTGCTGCCGCCACCGCCACTTGCTCCCGGCCAGGTGCAGCAGCCACAGGCCAGGCATGGCAGGCGGCCAGGGTGGCACGCAGAGCGCGGGCAGCCTCCTTGCGCCGCCCCAGGCCAATGGGCCTGGTTTTGCTGTGTGATGATGTCATCATGTGATGACATCATCACGCAGTCTGGGGGTGGCCACAGGCACCAGAAACCCTCATGCCGGCAGTGCCGACACTGGACTGCAGCACGGGCAATACTCACGAAAAATGGTTAAATAGCATAAGAGTTGCAGTGGGACAGAGAGCCCCATCTGGGTTTCTGAGCTGGAATCTTGCTCTTCTCTTTCTGGCAACCCAGATGTAGCCTTCTCACTTCTCAGCCTGAAACATTTGCTCACTGTTTTTTAGCTTGTGGTAGCTGCACCAGTTGGTTAGTTGCAAAGGATATGCATTAAAAAGTTCGTTACCAGAGTGAGTGTGCCCGTGTTTGCATCTTGCTTAAATCTTCCGTCAGTCCCAGCTTGCTTTCCTCTATACCAACCAAAGTTACTCCAGGAAGCATGACTTGTAGCGTGGTGTAGTGGTTATAGTATTGGATTGGATCTGGGAGATCTGGACTCGGGTATGGATTCAGAAGCTGGATAAATAAATAGATATTTATAGCCCTGCTGTATCCCTGAGCTTGGTGGGTTTACGTGGCCTGACCAGTCACCCAGTTTCTCTCTCAGCCTAATCTACCTCACAGGGCTGTTATGAGGATAAATGAAGGTGGTAAAGCCATGTATATCATCTCATCTCATCTACTTGGAGGAAGGGTGGAATAAGAAGGAACTAGATAGATAAGCCCCTACAAACTTTGTACCATCCTCTGGTAAGCCTTCACCAGCTGGCAGTCTGGAGTATCCACAATGGGGAGACCGCAAAGAAGTATGATTGGAGGTGGATGGACAGGGGTCATTTCGTAGAAAAAGAGCTGGAAGAACTCATTAGCATAACTCATTAGCATAACTCATTAGTATGTGCCACACCCCTTGCCATCACCAGAAGTGTGTCTTTAGCATAACTGATTTGCATATGCCACACCCCCTGACATCACCTATCCTGGCCGTTTTGGACCCAATCCTGGCCATTCAGGGCCGAAATTGGGCTCAAAATGGCAAAAAGGGGCTCTAAATGGCCGAAAGTGGCCATTTTGGGCCCTTTGGGGCCTGGTTGGGGCCGAAACGGCCCAGATCGGGTCAGTGCTGGGCAGGGGAGGGTTCCCCTGCCCGGCACCGATCCAGGCCAAAACGGGCCCCAAATTGCTGAAAGTCAGGTGGGCGGGGCCACCTGACATGTAACCTCTTTGGAGAACAGCCGGAACTGCGTTCCTGCGCGTTCCCCCTCGAAATGAGCCCTGGAGGTGGATGCTTATCCTTAGTATCTCCTTGAATTGTTTAAAGCAGAGGTATGATTAGGTAGAGACAGAAGTTATGCAAAAACTGTGCTTGGAAAAAAACTATGGGAAGGGGCATCTCCGAGGAGGCTACGTTGTGCTGAGAGGGAGAGGGAGATAAGCACGGCAAGGGTGACTTTTTCTGCTCAGTTGAAAACCCTCCTATCGGATCACATCCAGGTGATGGCAGAGACTCATAATATTTATTCTGACTATCCTTGCTTGGAAGGAGCGGCATAATTTAATTCTCAGCAAGGGCCGGTGAACCAGCTTGTGCCGTTTGAGGGTGGGGGTGGGGGAGAGGAGGCCAATTTGCATCTCGACTGAGATCTCCCATCTTCAGAGTCGCCTTTCTGTCTTTCATGGGGTGGGGAGGCGGCAGGACGATCATCCAGATACATAAATTTCTCTCCCTCTCCCCAGTTGTGTATTTGGTTAGCTGGACATCGAACAGGGCTGCAAGGAGTGCAAGCAAATGTAAGCATTGTCTTCATTTTCATTTCATATTTATGCCTCTAAACATACAGGGGGAATTTAGCATATGGGCAAAGGCTAAAACCAGGAGGAGATTTTCTGTGAGTTGGGAGAAGAGGTGGGGCGAGTCTAGCTCAAATGTTTACTTTTCCTAATTGTTTTTTTTGTTAAAAAAAAAACAGCATTCATAGGGTATCAACGCACCCAACTTCATTAAATTCTTATTTGAAGCCTTATCAGCAAGACTCAAGGTCAAGTTTTTGAAAGTGAATTTTAAAAACTGTTTTGCAGAGTTCTTGGTTTGAATTTTGAAACGTCACGTCGGGTTTCTCCGGACCTTCATTTCGGCTTTCGCAAAAGTCTTTTGCAAGCATTACAAACAAGGCAAGTCAGGATCTATGGGGTAAACAAGAGGCAGGGCCAGAGGATCAAATGGGGCCAAGCAGGCAAGGCAGGTGGAAGACAAACTAGTGGAATGGTCAGGGAATAAGCAGCGGCGCTCTCATTTTATCCCACCTTTCTTCAGAGGATCTCAGCGTGGCTGGCACATTCTTTTTTCCTCCGTTGTATCACCATAACAGCCCTACGAGTTAGGTTAGGCTGAGAGCAGAGGTCATTTCGTAGAAAAAGAGCTGGAGGGACTCATTAGCATAACACATTAGCATATGCCACGCCCCTTGCCATCACCAGCAGTGTGTCATCAACATAACTGTTTTGCATATGCCACACCCCCTGACATCACCTATCCTGGCTGTTTTGGACCCTATCCTGGCCATTCAGGGTCGAAATTGGGCCCAAAATGGCAAAAAGGGGCTGAAAATGGCAAAAAGGGGGCCCAAAATGGTCAGGATCGGGCTGCTGCTGAGCGGGAGAGTGATCCACCACCCGTCAGAGGCCCGATCCGGGCTGTTTCGGCCCCAATCCAGGACAAAATGGACCCAAAATGGCTGAGCGTCAGGTGGGCAGGGCCACCTGACATGTGACTTCTTTGGAGAACTGCCGGAACTGTGTTCCTGCGTGTTCCCCCTCGAAATGAGCCCTGGCTGAGAGTTACTGACCTTAGGTCACCAAGTAAGCTTTATGCTTGAGCAGGGATTTTAACCCAGATCTTCCCAGTCCGAATCCAAACATGATACCAGACTGGTTCTCTGTGAGGTGGGTCTGACCAAGTATATGGATATTCATGAGATTAGATTTTTTAAAATATATTATGCTATGTTTG
Organism: Eublepharis macularius; assembly: GCF_028583425.1. Taxonomy (NCBI): domain Eukaryota; kingdom Metazoa; phylum Chordata; class Lepidosauria; order Squamata; family Eublepharidae; genus Eublepharis; species Eublepharis macularius. Next base: position 7,706,723 of record NC_072803.1, read on the forward strand.
CAGGTTGGGTTGCATGGTCTGTATAGGTATTGAGATTTTCTGTTCATGTATCTCTTTTTGGCGTTCTAATCCTCTAATTTACGTCCTTGGAATGCAGGTTACAGAAAGAAGTTTATGCAATGGATTCCTCTGTAGCTCTTATAATGAGTCAAGAAATTGCCTTGGAAGAACCCTGCATCTTGCCAGATATTTTTTTTCCAGCAAAGGCTGTGTAGGGTCTGCAATAACCATGACCTGTCTGCAAGCCCCCATTTCTGATCTCCCATCACTGGCCATTAGCTGAGCTGGTGTGAACTCATGGAATGTTAACAAACATTCTAGTTGATGAGTGGGAGGGTGAGGCATGGCGTATTGGAACACTGCCATTATGAAAATGAAATTTTATTTATTTTATTTTATTTATACTTCGCCTTTCTCTCCTGTGGAGCCCAAGGAAGCTTACATAATTCATCTCTTCACCATTTTATCCTCACAGCAAACCTGTGAGGTAGGTTAGGCTGAGAGCAGCCCAAGGTCTCCCAGCAAGCTTCCATAGCAGAGGGGAGATTCGAACCTGGTTCTCCCAGATTCTAATCCAACACTCTAACCACTACAGCACACTGGCAATGCTTGATTGGGTTGCTTTTTTGTAGAAGGGGAAACAGAGGTTGTAAAATCATAGATATCTTGGTAACCATCATTTTAATAAGGTTGCTGGTTTGAACAAGGCCGCAGGCAAGGCAACGAATACATCAGGCTCCCTTACACTGCGTCACAGTGTTCATCTATCAGGATTCGTTTTGTCTAGTTAAACTGTCAGTGGCTCTCCAGGATCTCAGGTCGAAGTCTTTCACGTCATCTGTTACTCGATTATTTTAGGTGGGAAAGTGGGGGATCGAAACTGGGACCTTCTGTATGCCAAACAGGTGCTCTGCCATTAAGCCATGGCTGTAGTATTGATAATAGGCAAGACAGTGTGTCACAGAGATGCAAATGGTCTGCATTTGGTCAACGGAACCTTTTGGTGAAGAGACAGAATTGTGGGGCTGTGCATCACTTACCTTTCCCCCACTCACCTCTCTGTGCCACTTGGCTAGTTTTGAATAGACATAGGCACGAACCAAAAATTTTTTAATGAACCAGTGGTTCGCGGTTCGGTGCTGACGACAATCCCGAAGTCGCGAACTGCGACGAACATTTTCCATTGCCCAACCGGTTCGCGGTTCACAGTTTGCGGGGCGTGGAATGGCCCCTGTAGCACTTAGAGAGCCCATATTCCCGGATAGTGTTTTGCAGGCTCTCCTACACCCATCACCCAAGTTTGGACGAGATTGCAAAAGAGATCTTGGAGTTATACCCTCTCCAATCCAAGGCCCCCAGGAAACTCCCACAAAAATCCAAGCTCAATTATACTCTCAGTCTCTCTCCCCAAAGGCTAGCAAGTGGCAAGCAAGAGCTCTGTCTCACTCCACTGCTCACTGAAAGTGAAACCCAGCCTGGGAGCCCACGGCTATTTATAAGCACAGGTCCCATTGAACAACGCAGGAGGTCTGTGTTTGGCCGTCAGAGCTGCCTATCAGGGTTTGCAGGGATGAGATTGGAGTGCCTGTGGCTACAGGACACCCCCTTCCCCCTCCCTCCCCTGGGTGTCTTCTCCCAACTTGTAACCGCTTTGCAGCTCCGTGGTTGGAAGGAAGACCTGCCGATCAAGGTAAGCTGGGCTTCCATTCGGGTTTCCAGGGCTACAGAAGGAGCACAGACAGAGTTCAGGCATTCCCCCGGCTCCGTTGCCTGGGGAATTGATTGCTGCCGCCTGAGTGTCTGGCTTCCCGAACCGCGGCCGAACGCACCAAACCGGGCCTCTTCTGAATGCTGGTTCGTTGGCCGTGGACAATCACGAGCCACCGGATCGCTATCGCGTGATCGCCATTTTCATGGGGTTTTGAAGTTTGTAATACGGTTCGTGCCCATCTCTAGTTTCGAACGCCCTTGGCCCTGCTATGTTTCTAATGGACAGTTCTAACCCCACCATTTCCTCAAGGAACCTTGTACAGAGCTTACCTACCAGTCGCATACAATTAATGGAAAAGCTTTTGGAGAGGTGAGGAAGGCTTGATTTCACACATGGGAGGCAAATTACCAGTCAAGTCTTTGGGTACAGTTCTCTAGTCTGGTGTAATTAATATTGTCTGGTTTCACATCCCTGGTTGCAAGAGAAAGAGATCCAGACAGCTACCTTGGATACCGCCTAGATACCTATTTTCATTGTTGCCTTGAATACTTAGCTTTAATGAAGGATGTGTGGGTTTGAAAGAACACTTGCTACGTTCCAATTAAGCCTCTCCTTTCCTTTCTTGCTGCTAGTGGATATGGAGGGAATAGAAAAGGCTTTTGAAAAGCCTAAATGAAGCGTAACCAGTATTTGCCCAAAGACTGTGTTTCTAGTCCATAAGCATTCCTTCCTATTCTTTCCAAAAAGGGATTAATTAACACCCCGGACCTGTCGATTTCATGCTATTAGAATTCATGATTGGGCCTTTTAGCATTGGGGATCCTACAGGGTGACCCCCCCCCCCCACACACACGTGTCTCTTTATTATGATGTGAGTTGGGGGGAGTTTAGAGAAGGTCTATTGATAAAAAGCTGGGCTGAAGGGACTGGATTGAAATGCTGAGTATCTAAATTCCTCCAAAGTTGATTTAAGTCAACATTCCCCCACTCCATCCCCCTGTCACAGTTTTACCACCAGTGAAACATTGCATTAAAATGCAAACTTGGATTTTTTGGGGTGTGTGTGTGTTGCTTTTATGCAACAGATCATTCTACTCTGAGGGGGGAAGTTGCTCTGGTGTGTGAGATAATTAATCTACATTTTTGAGCATTTCCTAAAGACATGTATGCAAGCAAACTACTGGAATGGTGCTTAGCCAGTCAATAAATCCCTATTTTTAATTGCCCCAGAGAATGTATTTCCATAATGCATCTTGCAAATAGCCTCCAAATCTGTTTCTTTTCTGTTTCGTAAGATGTCAGCGCTCACACGTTTTCTGTGACGGATTATTCCCAACAATTCAGAAAATTCAGAGACTGTAGCTTTTAAGCTAATAATGATAAGGTTGGAAGTGGGTGGATAATCCCAGTGTAAACACATGGATACTTATGATATCAGACTCCAGAGGTATTTTTCCCCCCTCCACTTTAAATCTGTGACTAAACTACTAGGTATGACATGAGAGAGTACTGTAATGAGAGGTCCGTTGCCAGACGGCAAGAACTGCTTTGCTGGATCAGACCAAGTCCAGGCACTTCAAACAAGGATGCCTGGGCTGGGTAGATGGGCATAGATGCTTCTGGCATGTCTTTTATGAGGACTACCACCTTTTTGCCTGGGCAAATGTCCCGCTGCAACTGTGCTCTGGTGCGGAAGTTGAAGTGTAGAGCGCCAACAAAATGGCCGCCCTTTACAAAATGGCCACCTGGTAAACACCAGTCCTAACTGGTCTACAAAATGATTGCCTAAGGGGCAGGCTATACCCTCCCCAAAATGACCAACACTCTAGGCCTCACCGGGTATACACTAATTGGCATCGTACTGATTTGCAGCCCAACCATTTAACCACTTTGGGGGTGGGGCTTAAACTGCCCAAATAGCAAAGATGGCCTGAGGGTGTGCAGAGGAGGGTTGCACTGTCCCCATGTCTATAGCCTACAAGGCCAAATCTCAGAGCAGAAGACCGCAAACGCTGACCACTGCTTGAGTGCAGGGCTCACCAGTAGAGAGCAGCCCTCCTGCTGCCTTGAGCACAGGGCCCACCAGTAGGGGGCAGCCCTCCCGCTGTCCAACACAAATCTGGGCCTCCAAGACCTCCGCAGCTGGTGAAGGGGGTAGCTGCGCTCCCAGACAGGCCGAAAGAATAGCCCTGCTCCTTAAAAGGCATGAAACAATGAAGTGGGGGGGGGGGAAACCCTTCTATTCATGGTGGCAGCCGAGGGAAAACCCCAGCGCTACAGCTGCTGGCACAGAGAAACGTAGAGGAAAGAACCACGCTCCCTGTCACAGCTGTGGTGAGAGAATGATCCCCCCCTCTCGGCAAGCAGCAGAAGCCAGCTGTTCAAAGAGGGGGGGAATACCCGCCACTAGTCATCTGCTGCTGACAGCGGGAGGAAAGTCCCGCTCTACTGCTGATGGACCACCCGAAGTGGTGGGCTTGCACATTGATGGGCCAGAGGAGCTTCGCCCGCTGACACTCAAACTGGGCCTGAAAGCTCCCTCTCGTCCCAGCTGTCAGCCACCCCACCTTGAGCTGAACAGTGCTGCTGCACTCCGCTCTGGCCGAGCAACCCAGACGACTGCACGTTGAGGGAGGGAGGAGCAGGCTTATATGCCTTTTTCTCCGCCCACCCTTGGAGCACCCAGATGCCCACGAAAGGCACCAACCGCCTTTCCTTCTTTCGGGGCTGTAAACGTGGCCTCCAGCTAACCTGCTGGGCCGACATCGATAATTGCATAAAATATTCGCTAAGGATAAAATAGATAAATATGTACAATTTATAAAACTATTCAGATATGTATAAAACCAGAATGGGGAAACGTATAAATACAGACTTCTATTCAGAATCTTGAATTAAATTTAGTTTAGTCTAAATCTAACAACAATCCTATGTTCAGTCTCATGAATAACCCCTCATTTCTTTCCTAACTCATGCAAATACTATTTCAAGGCCATTTAAGGGAAATTACTATGATTTCACTTTCTATTTATTTCCTACATTAGTAGCACAGGGTCGATTTGACTTACTAACCCAATGAACGCCAGCCACCGATGTGATGTGCCATGAGGATTCTGCCTGCTCCTGGCTGGTGGCTGTGCAGGAGCGTTTGGGTGTTGCCTCCCAGGCTCCATGTTGAGACTTGGTTTGTTCCCAGTAGGGTTGCCAGCCTCCAGGTAGTGGCTGGAGATCTCCCGGAATTACAACTGGTCTCCAGGCCACAGAGATCAGTTCACCTGGATAAAATGGCTGCTTTGGTGGGTGGACTGTATGGAATTATGCCATGCCAAGGTCCTTTTGTTCCCCAAACCCCACTTTCTCCAGGTTTCTCCAGGTTTCACCCCCAAGATCTCCAGGAATTTCCCAACTTGGAGCTGGCAACCCTAGTTCCCAGCCATTGATAGCAGGTGATGAAAGAGTTGGTACATTTTGCTTGGGAGCATCAAAATAGTCTGAAACAGCTCTGGATGCAATGACTGGTGCAGGGGGAAGACACAATTGCCCACCTGCTCAGATTTTCCTTTCCCAAGAGGAGGGGGGATTGTGCTCCAGGTTTTCCAATTACCCTGGAGTCTCCTGGAATGCTTCTGCCCTAGACAGCTTCCTCCCAAGCATTGGCCTGGCCCGGTGCGTGCGTTCGTGCGCGTGTCTGTACGTGTGCTTTCAGACATCTATTCCATCTTGTTGGATGGTGCATTTTGCAGCCAAACAGGCGTGCCTGGACATTTATATAACTTCTTAAACAGTGTTTCAGGCAAGCGCTTTGTTCTGCTAGATTTTGCTTTTTGATATTTCTCTCCCAAGGTGTTTGTTTTACTGGATTTATAATTAGCCAAACACGTTCCATTTTATTTTGCATTTTCCTTTCCCTCTTGAGTACATTCGGTCCTTGGTGTGTCCTTCTTTTGGCTATTTTAATTCTTCTTGAGCACCTTTTAAAAACTGTGAATGCTTCAGAGGTTTTAAATGGGTGTAGAGGAGAACTTCATGGGGTGGTGGGAGCGGGGGGTGAGATGATCCAATGCCTGCATAGATTTAAGGATTTAAGGGGCTTGTTTTCCTGGCAATTGGTCCATTTGTTAGAGAGACCGTTTTTTTCCTGCTTCAGGTCTGATTATGAGCGTGGTGAATAGAGCTTTATAGGTCTGCAAAAATGCCATCTGTAGTTGAAGTAGGGTTGTCAGCCCCCAGGTAGTGGCTGGAGATCTCCTGGAATTACAACTGGTCTCCAGGCCAACAGAGATAAGTTCACCTGGAGAAAATGGCCACTTTTGGGGATTGACTCTATGGAATTATGCCATGCCAAGGTCCTTTCCCTCCCCAAACCCCACTTTCTCCAAATTTCTCCAGGTTTCACCCTCCAGATCTCCAGGAATTTCTCAACTTGGAGCTGGCAACCCTAAGTTGAAGACCAGTTTGGCTAGGGATCCTGATGGTGTTTTGCCATCTTCTGGGCATGGAGCAGGAGTCACTGGGGGTATGGGGAGGGAGGTAGTTGTGAATTTCCTGCATTGTGCAGGGGGTTGGACAAGATGACCCGGGGGTGGTGGTCCCAACCCTATAATTCTACGAAAATAGCCATTTTTAATGCTTCCTCTTTGTGTAGGGTTGAACACTTTGTGGAGCTGTTAATAAGTTTATCTGTTTGTGGCTGGCTTCATCGGATGCCTTTGGCTTTTGTTCTGCAACTTTTCACTTTTAAATTTATAAGCCTCTTGTGTCGAAATGCAGGGGAAATGTGTTTTCACCAGACAGGTGTCCAGATTAAAAGCAGGGGCGAGGGGTTTCCTTGTTCTTTTAAGAATTTCAGGATGTGGATTTTTTCGCTTGTTGTCGGGTTCAGTGTTGACGCCAGGCTTTAAGATGCCCTCAACAGGCCGTCTGTTTTGATTTGCCCTCTTCTTATGGGCCCAATTCATACTGCTGCCCACAGGAAGGAAGGCGTGGTGGCAGACAGTAGCCGTTCTTTCCCCTTGCTGCTTTTGCTGCATGATCATTTCTAAAGAGAGTAGGCAAAGAGGCTGCAACTGTACAGAGGAGAAGCAGTAGGGCCAGGCTGTCTCCCGGGGTTGGGATGTGGACCTTTACAGATGCCTGGAGATGCCCCTGATGCCAGTCCTGATGGTGCTCTGGCAGAGAGAGAAGCTACGTCAGCCCAAAGGAGCCATCCGTGTAGACTCAAGGTCTGTACTGGATCTGGTGCCTGTGGGCTCAGATGAGAGACAGCATCCAGATGTGAGATGGGGCAGGTCTGTGGAAGGGAAAAGGGTGAGTGGTGGCAGGAGAAGAATTCTCTTCTGGCGGAAGCCACCAAGCTTACCTTGATCTTGAAGCTTTGTGAAAGCTTGTCTCTTGCCACACATTGGCCATTGCCACACATCTTTAAAGGGATGGCTCATTCTCCAAACACTGGCAGCTTTTCTCTTTCACTTCAGACGTCCCCATTTTCAAAACCACTGCAGGCTGTTTGGCTTCCATTTTTTCGGCACCTTTTCAGGGACCTCAGGAAAATGCGTTCCCAGAAAAGGCACCGAAAAAATGGAAGCCAAACAGCCTGCAACCATTTTGAAAATTGAGATGTCTGGAGTCAAGGGGAAAAGCCGCAAGTGTTCAGTGGGTGGACCATCCCTTTAAGGACGTGCGGAAAAGACCAACCTATCTCCATCTTTGCTAGAGTTTCCTCTTTGGGGCAGTTTCAGGTGGGTAGCCATGCTGATCTACAGTCAAAGAGCAAGATCAGGTCCAACAGCACCTTAAAGACCAACTAGATTCCCAGGTCAAAGCCTGAAGATATCTCACAAAGGGAGCTTTGACTCTCGAAAGCTCATACCCTGGGAATCTAGTTGGTCTGATAATCGATCGATTAATTAATTAATTGGTTGATTAATTGATTGATTAATAAGGACTTGCATCTTGCTCTTTTGGGCTGAGTATGGTGGTGCAATGCAGACTGTATTCCTTACCTGATGTCCTTCCATATCTACTGTGGGCTGTCCTGAAAGTCTGCTTGATAATTCCTATCAGGTGCAGGAGTAAACAGCTTGTTTGTTGTGTTGCTGGTAGCTAGGGATGTTTTCCAATTTCTCATTCCTGCCTTTTCTACCTGAAAATTTTTATTTCAGTTTGGCTTCTCCCTTGTGCAAATCAAACCCATCCTGCTTTACTTACATGCCGTTTTCAGTTTCCCCCCCAGGTCTCAATGTGTGTACATTTTGTAATGTGCGTGTATTTTCTGCACTAATAAATCAACATTTCATTAGGAATGAAAGCAATGCAGTGGGCATATGTAATTAGAGATGTAAAATTTCTGGAAATTTTGAAACCGTGGGGGACTTAAAAAAAACCACAGAAATGTTAGGATAAATAGGCATGTCAATACTTTTTAAATCAATCCTAAATTTGTTTTACTGCTTTGGCAATATAAAAACATTTTTTATAGTTTACCATATAAAACTGTACTACTTTGCATATTTATTAAGTTTAAAATTATTAATGCCTTAGTCTTGTCCTCAGGTTCATATGCTGTACATTGCGGTATTTCTTTTGCTCGTCTAGTTCTTGTGGGGGCCTATAATATCCACCTGCAAGGGCACAGCTGGAGACAATTCTGGGTGGCTGTTCTTTAGGGCACCCATTCTTGCACCTGCCCTGCTTTAAACTTCCTTCCAAGGTTTTAAAAACCTGACTGTGCCTAAGGATCTTCCCAAAGTGGTGCTAAGCTCTTTAGCCTTAGATGGTTCACGGCACCCTCCTAGAGGCTGTTTGAAAAGTGCGTATATCATACTCTGCAACTGCCCCTCCTTTTCTGGTCCTTGTCCATGGTGTTACACCAATGGTGCCCTTCTGCCCTTACCCAGATTCTTCAGAGCAAAAGGAGGAGACAGACAAGTGCTTCTTTTCAATGATTATATTCAGGGCTTTTTTCCAGCAGGAACATGGTGGAACGGAGTTCCGGCACCTCTTAAAATGGTCACATGGCCGGTGGCTCCGCCCCCTGATCTCCAGACAGAGGGGAGTTTAGATTGCCCTCCGTGCTGCTGGAACGGCGCGGAGGGCAATCTCAACTCCCCTCTGTCTGGAGATCAGGGGGCGGGGCCACCGGCCATGTGACCATTGTCGCCGAGGCCGTTTTAAACTTTTAAAAACTCCCCCCTTGTTCCAGCTGACCCAAAGTGATGTCATTGTGCGGTCTTGACTTCCACCACCTCTTTTCCCAGAAAAAAAGCCCTGATTATACTGAATATTGCAATATGGGTACCCAGATTTCAAAGGAGCCACAGTCCATGAGTGCCAAAGAACATAAAGCTTACAAGCAGTTTTAAAGACATTTTTCTAGTACAAAAGGAACTACCTGCTGAACAATTTGCAATTGGTCCTTTACATCCATTTGATCTCTATAGTTCTTTTGATTGGTTCTCTAACTAGTCCCGTGATCATTGTAACCTTTTCATCCCCCTTATTTGGTCAGTATCCTAGTGCTGACTTGAATTTTCTCACTTTTGCTGACTTTCAAACTTTAGAATCAAGAGTTATGGATACAGTGAATGTGCTCTTCTTGTTGTATCCATTCCTCTTTTCTCATGAGACAGTAGCTCAAAGAATGGGGCCTTATCTTAAGTTTCCTAAGCAGCTGAGAAAAGAGAAACGTTTTCTGCCAGTTATGTTGTTGCAAGCACTGTTAATTCATTCTAAGAAAATATGTGTATAAAAGTATGAAATTCTATGAAACCCTTATAAGAAAAAGAATATTAAACCTTAACTCTACACTGGCACATCACTTTTCCTATTTTTTGCCATTGGGGAATGCCTTGCCTTGTTAAAATTTTTTAGTGGGGGTAGCTGGGTTTGTTATTCTTCACCGCTTATCTTCCTCCTTGGAGTTTCTAGAAGTCAGGAGCAAGGAGTGGACGCACCGTCTCCAGTGTCAATTAATGCACATGAATGCTAAGGCACCCTGTGGCGAATAGCCTGTCAATCTGTGGGTTGCAGCTGCCGAGGTCTATTTTTGATAACATATTGTAGGCCAGTTATGTTTTCCTGGTATATCTTTCACTTGAAGAACAAATGCTCTCCTAGCTTTTTAAATCTGCCAAAGGCAGGCAATCGCAGAGTAAATGAATGTAGCACACAGAAGGTGGAGTACAGCCTTTGGCAAGAAGTTATGGGGTCAGGGAAGACTCAGGCTGTGATCTTAGGCATGAGAATCGAAAAGCTGCCAACCTGTCTCTATTTTCATCTGCAAAATGTTGGAGAGGGTGATATTGGACATTTCGTCCTATTGCTGCCCCTTCTCCCTCCCCTCCCCTCAAAACCTGGAGACAGGTTTGGTTGAAAAACCAAATAATTTAAAAAAATGCATTCAGTTTTACAAGCCTCCTTGTTTCTGACTTTGAAGCATTTCGGCAATTATTAGGTTTATTTTATGGACAATTTTTTTGGTGTGGGGGGGAATAGCAGCCATATTACCCAAAGAGGAGATTTCCTTAATTAGTTGGGGGAATTAGCATTAAAAGAGACAAGCGAGAGAGGATAACTAGGAATCTCTCGACCAGTGTTTACGGGGATTATTCTCTTAAAGAACGCTCAGATAAAACAGGCAGATGTTCAACCAGAAAGGTTTCTTTATTCAAAGAGAAATAAAAAGCAATCAAACAAGAATAAAACACACACAGCACGCATACAAGGCTAGCTAAGAAATCAGAGAGGAAAATGGGAGAGAGTAATTTGAGATAGGGTGAAGAAGGAGGGGTTTGTGGGAGCAGCAGCTAAACAACCAGTGTTTCAGGGGAGAAGAAGAAGGCTCAAGCAAACTTGAGGGTAGGTGTATGGCTCCAGAAAACACATACAGAGTGGGTGTCTAGGGAGTCCAATTATAGGCAAAATGTACCCTTGGGGCAAACTGGCGTATCCCCTCCAAAGACAATGACTTAATGGTTTGTCTGGAAGTAGCGCAAAAGTTGGGAGAGGTTTGACAAGTTTAACTAGGGTGGAATTCTAGGGGTAAAAAGGTGCTTGATAACCCAGCAGTTACTGGTTGGGAAAAGCTCCCAGGTTTGTTGAATAGTTTTGATTAGGGTAAATGGGTGAGGGGAAGTAAAGGAAGGCATTGATGAGATTAGGCAGAGATTTTTCTCAGGAAGCCTCATTATCTCTGCATCTCTCCAGGGCATGGAGGGTTAGGCAGTCACCCACCCACCTCTGACTCATGTCCTGGTAATTTTCCAGTCCTTCTGCCCAGCTGGCATCCATGCTGGGCCAGGTAGTGCCTTGGATTTATGGCATATGAGGAAGGGGTTTATGATATTTCATCCATAAACTACCCTTTCAGCATAGGGAGGGGGTCTAACTTCTAACAGCTATGCAAGCACCAGCCAGGCCATCCAATTATTTCTTTGAGACACTGTTCACAAGCAAGGCTCAGATTTTGCCACAATGTGCGAGAACATCAGTTGTATTTGCTCCGGTTCTGCCCCCTCCTCATTCCTTAGTATGCTTATTGTGCAGTTCTGTTCTTGAAGTGTGTTCATAAAATTGCCCAAAATACAGAGCAACAGTTACAGAAGCTGGGGAGGTTGGGGACTGGTCTGCCTATGTGTGCTCATCACTTGAGCAATGTTCACATGTTACACTGAATGCAGGCTGTTTGGTTTCTGGGTTTTCGGCGCCTTTTCTGGGGCTGCATTTTACCGCACTTTGCCGTGGTCCCAGAAAAGGCACCCCAAGATGGAAACCAAACAGCCTACAACTGTTTCTCAAATGGAGGTCCAGCATTCTGTGACTGGGACAGCCCTGTAAGGACATGCGGAAATAGCCCATAACTCAACATACATATAAATAAAAATAAAGCGAACTCTGTATACAAGTTGTACATATGTTCACTGTAACTTTTGAGCTGGGTAGGGTTGCCAGCCTCCAAGAAGTAAACAGTGAACCTGCCACGGTCAGGTCTAAAAGACCAGTATTAATAACAAACCATACAGCTGTGAAAAACATACATATATCAAAATTATTAACAAAATATACTTTTATCGAAAACAGCTTGTACATTCAAAATGCAGAATCAATGACGGATCAGAGCATCACTGTACAAATGGCCAATGCCCGAATACAACCCCTCAGGTAAGTTCAAACAAACAAAAGTCCACATGAAGCGAACGGAGCCCAAGCTCTCTTCTTCTTTATAATCCTTTCTAGGAACCCACAGCCGGGAGCAAGCAGAAGCCGGCCCAGGAAGCGATGGGTCCACAACAAAGGCAATGGACACGTCGGGGAAGAATCACCGCTATCAACCGCTCAGCAGGGCGCAAGCTGGATTTTTCAAGAGCTTTGATAGACAGAGTTCCAAAAACAGAAGTAATCTTGCTTCTCTATACCCAAATGGGACCCCCGTGTGTCCATTGCCTCCGTTGTGGACACATCGCTTCCTGGGCTGGCTTCTGCTTACTCCCGGCTGTGGGTTCCTAGAAAGGATTATAAAGAAGAAGAGAGCTTGGGCTTAAAATGTTTGTTCACATACTCAAGGGGGATTCTGAATTCTGAATTCTTCTCCTGGTTGTCCATCTTGTGGAATGGAACTGTGGACCTATCCTTTCCATCCACTTTTTCTTAGTGTTCCAGCTTTTGAGGGAGGGGGCTGACATGCCCTGAATATGCATTGGAAAGATGGGAACTAATGACATTTCTTCAATCCAATGTGATTGAAAAGTGAGCGTGAAGTAAGGACTTGGCCCTGGGGAAACCAAGGTTCAGATCCCAGTTTGCCATGAAACTCAGTTGTTCTCAGTCTCACAGGCTGGTTGTATGGATAGAATGGAGAAGGCGAGACACCCATCTGTGCCACCTTGAATGCCTTCGTCAAAAGGTGGCTATAAATATGCTGTAAATATGTTTAGTAATTTTTATCTCACCTTTCTCCCCTTATCCATATGTCAATCTTGTGAAGTGGGTTAGGCTGTAAGAGGATGACCGGCTCAATATCATCCAGTGACTCCTACTGTAGAGTAAGAATTTGAGTTTGGATTGCTCCAGCCATGTTCTAATAGGGTTTCCAGCCTCCAGGTCGTGTCTGGAGACCTCCCGGAACAACAACTGATCTCCAGGTGACAGAGATCAGTTCCCCTGGAGGAAATGGCTGCTTTGGGGGGGTGGGCTCTGTGGCATTATACCATTCTGAGGCCCCTCCCCTCCTCAAACCCCACCCTATCCAGACTCCACCCCCAAAATCTCCAGGAATCTCCCAACCTGGACCTGGTAACCCTACATTCTAGCAACCTAACCACTACACCACACTGACTCTTGGTTCTAGCTGCTGACCATCCGCTAGAAAGAGAATGCAGGCACATTTATTTGTGGACAGGCTGAAGTCTCTCATCACACTCGGCGTTTTTTTAAAGGAATCCCTTTGCTCAGCTACTGCTCTAGAAAAATCAATTAAGCGTAATACACATGGATCTGGAGAGTTGCTACCGTTTGATGTGTTTAAACTCTGTTTGCTTTTTGGCTTGTCTGGTTTTTGGAATGGCTTTTAAATAATACAAATGATGGAACAATTTATTTGGGATGATGACTTATGAGAATATTGCTTATATGCCCGGAGCACGACATTTTCAATCACATCTTTGCCTTGCTGGAAGGGGAAAAGAAATGATTTTCCTATCTTGACATGTTTATCCTGAGGAGGTTGAGATAATGATCTAACTGCATAAAGCATCATTATGTAGCTTGGAGACCTGTGGAATATTATGGCATCTTGAGAGTATCTTGTTGGGCCACAGATGTTGTAAATGTTACAGAGCCAAGGAGAGATTTCCAGGAGTAGGAAAATGTTCCCAGTCATGCCAGAGTAAATGTTCCATCAATATATGCTGGAATTTGCAATCTCCCTCCCAGATTAGGGAATTTTGTTCCTGCTTAGCCTGTTTGTAATCATATGGGTTGGGAGTTAGCCTTTGTAGAAAGGAATACATGGAAAGAATGGGGCAGCGAGAGATTCAGGTTTGCTTCAGGTTGCCAATTTTGGCTTAGGGAATTCTTGGTGTTTTCGAGGTGATACTTGGGGAATTTGGGAAAGAGTGGAAGCTCAGCGGGGAGGTAATTCCATAGAGCCTACCCTCCGAATCCGCCATTTTCTCCAGGGCCACTGATTTCTGTAGTCCTAGAGTGTTATGGAGGATGTGACATCACATCTTTAAAATTCCACCCTCCCCAGGCACTGCCCCCGAAGGCTCTCAGGATCTGCCAGCACTGGCCTGGCAGTCTGCTAGATCAGGAGCAGGTTCAAGGTTTGGGTTTTAACCTTTAAGGCCCTTAGTGGACTGGGACCAACATACTTGCGGGGACCGTCTCTCACCCTGTGATCCCCAGAGAATGCTCTGGTCAGCAGAAAAACAGCTGCTGGTGATTCCTGGCCCCAAGGAGATTCGCCTCACCTCAACCAAGGCCAGGGCTTTTTTGACCCTGGGACCCACCTGGTCGAACTCTCTGTCTTTGGAACTCGAACCCAACAGGGCTGCTGGGCTTGTAAGACAGAGATGTTCTGCCAGGCTTATGGGGGTTGAGGTGGGCAAGTTCTCCAACCGGCCTCCCGCCAGTGGGGGGAAAGGGAAGGCCATGTGCCCTCCTGATTTAGGTTGTCACTAGGTGGACGGCCACCCTGCCCCATGGGCCCTGATATTTAGAAAATTGGGATGCACTGTGTTCGCAGTGTTATGTGGTTTTAATATAATGTAACTGCTACCATTGTTTTACCCTTTACATTATGTTGTGCTCTGCTCTGAGCCCGCTTTGCGGGGAGAACAGACTAAAAATAAATAAAATAAGTCTAATAAAATAAGTATGTATAGGAAGCCAGCCTGCTTGCCTGTCTAGTGAATCTGCATTAGTGGTTATTAAAAAGATGTTCCGTTATTAAATACTACACAATAAACTATATAAACCATTTATTATGTTGGTAGGCCAAAAATTTGTTTTATCTTCTGGCAGCATGGTGGGGTGGGGTGGGGGTGGGCCTGCAGCTGTGGGTACCTCAAGGCTATCTTTTGCTTTGGGCCCTGGATAACTCATCTGTGGCCCTGACATACACTCCTCTCTTAGGACTCCTCTCTTGCCTGGGGAGAGGGAATTAGCAAGTCAATTTAAGTTCATGGTGTAAAGATGCCTCAAACCTTTTGGTTCTTTGATTGTGTTTGGCACAGCAACATTCCCTCTTTGCATGCTGACATGTATGTGTCCCGCACCTCAACATTCATTTTTCTGTAGGTGTACTTGGCATTCATTCTCTCTCTCTCTCTCTTTCATAGGGTGTCTGAGGTCTTTGCTTTCGTCTGTCCCCATTTTTTAGAACATTTCTCTACTGTTCGTTCCATCGTAACAATCTAAGTGTGTTCGTCATTAGTTTTGCTACACCTTTCAAGGCCGCTGGGAATAATGAACAGAGAGATTTCTGCGGGGAGGCAATATTATTTATTATTATTATTATTGATTGATTTCTAAAATGCAGTCAGTGCCCAGAGGCCCCTATAACTCTGTAATGAAACACATCATAATTAAACTAGGAAAAAAGGGACAAACTATTTAAATGAAAAACTGCAAAAAAAAGAGTTTAAAATCACAGAAATGCTTAGGAGGCAGGCTAAAAACGATAAGTTCTGCCCCATTTCCCAAAGGTCGGCACAACAATTTTGAAACTTCAGAGCAGGCAGAGAATGACGAAGACTTCTGTCTGCTTACTCTAATTCTCTGTTGGTTTGTCACACAGTCTTGACATGATAAGGAGGCACGTGTGGAACGTGCTGTTGGATCCAAGCCCTGCATGCTGCTATTTATTTATTTCAGAGGGTTTTTTTTAATTCCACCTTTCCAACCTGTACGGCCTTCAAGAAATACAATATTCATGCGGTTGGTGGATTAGGAGTTTATCATTGTAGAAATGAATATATGGAAGGAGCAAGGCAGGGGACAGATTGAGATTGCACCGAGTTGCCAACTGTAGTTTAGGAAATTCCTGGAAATTTGGGGGGGGGGCGGGTTCCTGGGAATGGTGGGGTTTGGGGAGGGGAAGTTCCTCAGCAGGGTATTGTTATGTACTAAGTTAAGTTCGGGCTGAGCTAGGCTCCTAATGCCTTGATGTTCATTGGTTGTTACTTGTTGACAACAGCCAATCGGTCCGCAGAAATAAAGACCAATCACAGGGCTGCAAGTCAGTTACCTTGTATATAGTAAATGCAAATTGAAGATTCTAGTTGTGTGTTCGATTGGTTATTGCTTGAAAGGGGCGTGGGGTTTATATGTATATATATTGGCTCCTGTTGAGCCTCTGCTTTTGTCTGTCTGCTTCCAGTTCACAATAAAGCTGTTACTATGAGCTGAAATCTCTATTCCTTTGAGCTGAAATCACAATACTTAATAGGTATAAATGCCATAGAGTCCACCCTCCAAAGCAGCCATTTTCTCCAGGGGAACGTCTCTCTGTTGTTTGAAGATCAGTTGTAATTCCAGGAGAACTGGAATTTGGCAAATAAAAACACCTGGAAGATTGCAAATAAAGACACGCAAGCATATTGTTAATGTTGTTTCAGCATCGTCGTTGTCCTCAAGGTCTTCCTGAAATGGTTGTTTTGGCTGCCCATCCTTTGGGCCACGGCATCTCCCCTCCCCGAATAGTTTCTAGATGTTATCAGTAGTGTCTGACTTGGTCTGGTGGCCTAAGTAACAGCAGCTCTGGTGACCACAGCCACTTGGGTCTCAGCTTGGTTGCAAGCGGGAACCTATTGCAGGAGCTACTCGCCCACCCTGTGCCTCGGGCTAGAGCAAGCCATGAATCTAAATGCATAACGATCCGATTTCACTTGCCCTTTTATTCGTGCCGGCAGGGCTGCGGGCGTGGAATGATATTTCTCTTCAAACTGATGTGTCTGGAGCAGAGCACTTAAATTATTCTGTCTTGGTTCCCATAATAAATGGGGCATCTTTCAGTGGATCTGCAAGCCCTGCAGAGGCTCTTTTAGTCCTCTTTGGAGAGAGTCTCACAAACGATAACCCAGGACTCTTGCTTGACTTGGCTATACAGGTTCGTAAAGGACTGGTTGTGCTTGACGCTTATTCCATTGTAAGTGTATTTCATAGCAAAGCACGTGGCTCACGCCAAAGCAGCAAAAGGAGGACACCTATAGACAAAGAGATTCTGTGGACTTCAGGAACTCTCCAGGCAGGGGTCATTTCGTAGAAAAAGAGCTGGAGGAACTCATTAGCATAACTCATTAGCATATACCACACCCCTTGACATCATCATAAGTGTGTCATTAGCATAACTGATTTGCATGTGCCACACTCCTGACATCACCTATCCTGGATGTTTTGGACCCAATCCTGGCCATTCAGGGCCGAAATTGGGCCCAAAATGGCAAAAGGGGGTTGAAAATGGCAGAAAAGGGGCCCAAAATAGTCAGGATCAGGCTGCTGCTGAGCGGGAGAGTGATTCACCACCCGTCAGAGGCCCGATCCGGGCCATTTCGACCCCAAGCCAGGCTGAAACGGGCCCAAAATGGCCAAGAGTCAGGTGGGCGGGGCCACCTGACATATGACCTCTTTGGGGAACTGCCGGAACTGCGTTCCGGCACATTCCCCCTCGAAATGAGCCCTGTCTCCAGGTATGTAGAAAAATATGAATCCGTCTATTAGGCAAAATCCGTCTATTAGGCAAAAGACAAGACCTTCCCCTCTAAAAGACTGGTGCGGACCAGTCCTTTGCTTTCCCAAAACTTGTTTTCCATGCTACAACTATAAGTGCCAAAAGGATCAAGGAAGAGTGCCTTTAAGCATGCATGGAGTGGTCTCTCTCCTCACAATCCGCAACAGATCTTCAAAACGCAACTATCACATTCTCATCCTTCTTCTCCTCCAACATCTCTTTTATTCTCACAACATCCCTGTGAGGTGGGCTAGGCTGAAAGAAAATGGCCCACGGTCAGCAAGTGAGCTTCATGGCAGAATAAACCTTAGAGCCTGAGGCTCCTCAGTCCTAGTCCAGTATTCTAACTAATCCGCCATACTGGTTTATCTGAAATCCCTGGCTGGCTGGTGTGTCTTCCAAGTAGATGGGATCCCCTGGGGACCCTTCTCTCCATTTTTAAAGCAGGCAGTAATTTTTTAAAAGGCAGTTTCTTCTTAAGGCTAGGAATTCCTAGAGTTGCCAGCCTCCAGGTAGTGGCTTGAGATCTCCTAGAAACGTAACCAATCTCCAGCTGACAGGGATCAGTTTCCCTGGAGAAAATGGCTGCTTTGGAGGACTGCTTTGGGCTCCTCCTTTTCCCACACCCTGCCCTTTCCAGGCTCTACCCTCTAAATCTCCAGAAATTTCCCAACCCACAGCTGGCAACACTTGCTTCGTGGCCGGGCCGTATAACCCATGGCCAGGCCCCTAGGCTTTCAGGTATTTCGGGCCCCCTCCGGCACTTCAGTCTTTCACCCCACTACAGCTGACAGCCTGACCCTGGTACGGTAGGTACTAGACCGCAGTACGTAGCCCTCGATCCATTTTGAGGGTCTCCTGAAGAATTCTATTCACAGTTTTTAAAATGTTTTTATTGCATGTGTAGAACTCTTCAGGAAAGCACATTTTGGGGGGTCTAATTGTTCAATACTGTAATATTTTGAAGTGAGTATAATTTTTATTATTTATTAAAAATATATAATTTATGGATAATTGTTTTAATATAAGAGACAATTTGTTTCACTTCAATAAGGAAGCAGTTAATTTTATTATTAATACAGTCTATATATGACAATCAATTAATTGTAATTTATGTGGGGATGTGCCTCAGCAAAAGAAATTGATGGGCCCCTAGTCCCTGCAGGGCTCCTAGGCTTTGGCCTAGTTAGCTTTATGAATAATACGGCTCTGACCTAGGCTTCGGCCTAGTCGGCCTTATGTATAATATAGCCCTGACCTAGGCTTCGGCCTAGTCGGCCTTATGTATAATATAGCCCTGACCTAGGCTTCGGCCCAGTCAGCCTTATGTATAATATAGCCCTGACCTAGGCTTCGGCCTAGTCGGCCTTATGTATAATATAGCCCTGACCTATGCTTTGGCCTAATGAATAATACGGCCCTGACCTAGGCTTCAGCGTAGTCGACCTTATGAATAAAACAGCCCTGACCTAGGCTTCGACCTAGTTGGCCTTATGAATAATACGGCTCTGACCTGGACTCCGGCCTAGTCAACCTTATGTATAATATAGCCCTGACCTAGGCTTCGGCCTAGTCGGCCTTATGTATAATATAGCCCTGACCTAGGCTTTGGCCTAATGAATAATACGGCCCTGACCTAGGCTTCGACCTAGTTGACCTTATGAATAAAACAGCCCTGACCTAGGCTTCGACCTAGTTGACCTTATGAATAATACGGCCCTGACCTAGGCTTCGACCTAGTTGGCCTTATGAATAATACGGCTCTGACCTGGACTCCGGCCTAGTCAACCTTATGTATAATATAGCCCTGACCTAGGCTTCGGCCTAGTCGGCCTTATGTATAATATAGCCCTGACCTAGGCTTTGGCCTAATGAATAATACGGCCCTGACCTAGGCTTCGACCTAGTTGACCTTATGAATAAAACAGCCCTGACCTAGGCTTCGACCTAGTTGACCTTATGAATAATACGGCCCTGACCTAGGCTTTGGCCTAGTCGGCCTTATGAATAATACAGCCCTGCTTCTGAGTTCACTTCAAGGGACAGGTTTTAAGTCTCAGTGCTTGGGATCCGTAACAGACCTGAAGGGCAGCCTCCATCCATATGAGCTGATGCGCCAGTTCAGATCAGAGCAGCAAATCCAGTTTGCTGCGCCATCCGTTCAGCAGGCAAAGACTGGGCAGGAAGCGGGGCTTTTATGGTGATGGGACCCAAACTGTCAAACAGTTTCCCGGGAGCATTAAAACTCCTTCTAAAGTTCCTAAAAACATGCCTCGCATTCCGTTTTTTCCTCCTCAACATAAACTGGGGGAGCTGAAGGTTTTACTTTGGCTGTTTTGTATCTGCTGCTGAATAGCTCTGAGCTTTTGGGAAAACAGCATTGAAATGTTTTCTATAAAAGGATTGGGAGTATGAGAAAGAGCAAGCAAAAGTGGAGTTTGGAAAGGGCGGAGGAAAGTTCAGGGAGAAATTCCCATGGTTAGTATTGCCTCCTTTGGGTTAAAGGTAAAACATGGACCAGGGTGAGCAGAGCTCAGTTGGTGGTCCTCCACCAATAGGGTTGCCAACATAAAGGTGGGCCCTGGAAATCTCCCAGAATTACAACTGATCACCATACTATAGATATTGGTTCTTATGGAGAAAATGGCTCTTTCCCCCCAGCCATTGTATGATATTATGCTGTTCTGAGGTCGCTCCATCCTCAAATTTCTAGGAATTTCCCTGCCTGGAGTTGGCAATCCTATCCAGCTTCCTCTCATTGATCTCCTACATTGTTCTGTGCATCTCCTGCAAAGCTCCGTTGTCCATTTTGGGAATCCAGCAGATAAATTATGCTTGTTTCGAAGCCATCTGCTGCTGGTGATCTTGTTCCAAGTCCCCTCTTCCGTCTGTTCTCATTGATTAAATGAGTGTTATCAAGTGGGTCCTATCTAACTTCACCCAGCTTTGAACGGAATGCCTGAGTATAGAAAGTTCTTAAATGGTTCTTTAAACAAAAAATCTCCCTGCTTAACACAAAGACGTTGCTGTGGGGTGGCTGAAACTGAATCCAGTCCCTACACTCTGCTCTAATCAAGCCACGTAAATTGGAGACTGTGTGAATTGCTTGGTGGGGAAGCAGGCAACTGTGGGGGACTTGGATTGTGAACTGGGTCATGTGTTTACCTTGCATAGGTGGCAAACTTATTTAATGTACCTGCCTGCCAACCAGTATACTGTGGGAATTGTAGTTATTTGAAGGAGACAGAAGTGCTCAAAAGAACTCTGTCTTGCAAAACTGCAACGTGCAAAGTGCTTGGAGGAAAGTGATGGCACTTGAGCTAGGGTTGCTAGCCCCTTGCTGGGGATGGGGGATCCCCCCACTCCCGCCCTCCACCCCATGCCTCCGAATACCTGGGGGAATGTGCCTCCCAGGGTATGCTCAAAGGCCCCACGGTGTGTTCCCGTGAGATGCATTGGCTCGATCCAGGCCTGAATTGGGCCCAAATTGGCCCAGATCAGGCCACTGCAGACCGCAGCAGTGGTCTCACGCTCTGCAGCAGCCCAATCTGGGTCGGATCAGCCCAAATCGGGCCCAATTGGCCTGGATAGGACCCGAATTGCTCCATATTAGGCCACTGCAGAGCACAGCAGCACTCTGCAGTGGCCCAATCTGTGCCAAATTGGCCCGATCTGGGCTCAAATCTCAGAAGTGATGTCATTGTGCAAGCCAGGAGTGCATGGGCAACTGGGGAATGGAAGGTAGGTGCCAGGCTGCCCGCCTCCTGTCTGGGGGGTAGGGGGACCGGGCAACCCTAACTTGAGCTGATCTCAAAATGGTTTTTATTGGTAATGCAGACCTGATAAGGAGTTATTGGTATTCAAGGATGCATCTTCCTCTACTCTCCTGTGCCTCTGTTAATTTGTGTAAGAGTGCAGCTTCTAAAATGAGAAGTTCTGTGGTTCAAACATCCTTGGATGTCATCCTAGTTGTTCTAAAAGCAGGGCTTGTTTGGAGCCGGTTTTGGAACTTCCTTGTAATGTGAAAAGTACAGCTCCTCTCTTTTAAACATATGCCTTCCCTGACCACTGCATAACCATAACTAAGCATGTATCAGATGAATGGCCTTGCCCATCTGGCAATCACTCTAGGGAGCAGGTATATAGGTTGGGCAACTGTATTTTCTACTTCTGAGACCAGTGGCACAGAATTCCATCAGTGAAAAATTGAGCATAACCACATGTGGAGGGAAGATGGGGTGTATAGTGCTATAGAGTTCACCTTCAAAACAGCCATTTTCTCCAGGGGAACTGATCTCTGTCACTTGGAAATCAGTTGTAATTCTGGGAGATCTCCAGCCACCCCCTGAAGGTTGGCAACTGCAGCTGAGACAAAGAATACATTTAGCATCTTTGCAATCTCTTCTCCCCCCTTTAGTAAACCTTGTACACCATTTAATGGCCCAGCCACCTTCCTGACTGGTTTTTTTTTTGCTTCAGATGAATTTAAAGTTGTTTTTATAGATGGCATTTAAAACTTTTAGCAATCTGTTTTTGATTTTTTTCTGTTGCTTGCTTGCCTTATTATCAACTTGCATTTGTTTGGCCAGAATCTACACGCTTTTTGATTTTCCTTCTGGGGTCAAACTGCTTCTTTTTTAAAAAGATGCTTTCTTGCCTTTTATGCTCTCTTTGTCTGGCTGACTTGGCTGAGTTGGTGTTGCCTTGGACTTGTTTGTATTTTTCCCAGTGCCGGGTATAATTAGAATGGTCAGAGTAAGAGAGCAGGATTCTGGATCTCTCTCATTGCTCCCCGGATCCTGTCGTCTGCCTTTCATAATAATTAATGCACAAGGTCACAGAGGAAATCTCCCTTCCCAAACAAAAACCACCTGGTTATTTTTCAGCCTCTTCCCGCCTTCCATTCTTCTCCTTTCTGCACTTTTCTGTCTTTCTTTTAATAATTGTTCCTTCCAACCCAGGCAGAAAAATAGTTTGCAATAATAACCAGCTAATGAAGTGAGTTGAAGGGTTCACAGAAGGCATTCTGCACAAGCAATGGAGACTCCAAGTTGGGCTTAAATTGTGATCCTCGCCCACTGTTCTCTGGAATGCTCTGTCAATGGCACATAAGTACTCAGCCCCCCCCCCAGCCTCTGATAAACTACACTGGGGGGGGGTTCTGATTGCTGCTTCACATCCATAACCGGCTTGCCCCAGGCACCCCTTGGCACATCTGCTCCGCATTTGTCTTGTTTTGTGCTGTCTCTCTCTCCCTCCCCTCTCCTCTCCAAACTTTCTTTTAATTAAAGGGCTGTCTGTGTCAAGCTCAGTTTCTCCAGTGAGCACCATTCATCTGACAAAGTGGGTTCTAAAAAACTGTTTGTTTTGAAGGTGCCACAGGGCCTCTATTTCATCAGGTCCAAGGGCTCACAAAGCATCTGCAGGTGAGAAGAGTTGCCAGTTTGGTGTTGTGGTTAAGAGCAGCAGGACTGTAATCTGGATAACCGGGTTTGATTCCCCACTCCTCCACTTGAAGCCAGCTGGGTGACCTTGGGTCAGTCGCAGCTCTCTCAAAGCTCTCTCAGCCCCACCCACCTCACAGGGTAATCGTCGTGAAGATAATAATAACACACTTTGTAAACAGCTCTGAGTGGGTGTTGTCTTGAAGGCTGATATATAAATCAAATGTTATTATTATTATTAATAATAAATTGACCAGGTTTGAGAATGGCCATTGCTAATCTGGCATGTGTGCCAAATCCTACCCAGGGGGAGTGAAATGAAGGGCTTGTGTTTTGATTGCTCTTCCTCTCAAGGTTTGCAGGAAGCGATGCTGAGTGTCCTTGTGCACATTCGGATCTTTGCTCGGAAGTGACCCTGCAGGAGCCTTTAAGTGGGTAGGAATAATGAGCAAAACTGGAGCAGCAACATCCAAGAAAGCTCCTGCTTGTATCAGTTATTCCCCCCGCCCCCCCCCCTTGCATCTTTCTTTCGCTAATGACTTTATAGGTATCTCAACAGTTGTATCAAGGTCTAATTGTGGTACTTAGTACACTGCATTGTCGCTGCTGCTTGAGTCACAGCAGCCAAGCTTCCGTTGCCTTAATGGAGACGTAAGGTTAAGAACTGTTTCTTAAATGGTGCTTCACCTTGGGCAGAAACCAGAGAGTCGTTGGGCCTGTGTGTAATTTGCATTCTAATTCCAGACAAGAATGCTGATTGGGCTGGTGCCCATCTGGAAGTGGCACTCCTTGAGAAACTCAGCTGTTCCCGCACCCCAGAGGTGTGGCGGCTGGCTGGCTGTGTTTAGAATGGGGGTGGGTGGGTGGAGAGGAGAGAATTCTGCACGTGCACTGAAACATACTCTGGTTTCCCTTCCCCTGTATCCAGTCTCAACTGTTTATAAACTGATTTGCAAATGGTTTTGTATGTACTGGTTGCAGACTGTAATAATAAACTTGACTTGACTTGACTACTCTGGTTTTCCATGGTCTGGGGTGGAGCCCACGTCTCTGGAACGGGTTCCAGAGTAATATCTCTAATATCCCTTCATGGATACTTTAGGCCTGCATGCAAAACTATGTTACTTTTGAAGACCTAAAGCGCCTGTGTCCTCCTTTATGTATGTATGCGTGTGCCATCCAGTTGCAGCCAACTTATGGTGACCCCAGCAAGGGGCTTTCAAGGCAAGTGAAGACCAGAGGTGGTTTGCCAGTGTCTTCCTCTGCAGAGCAACCTCAGTCCTCCCTGGGGGTCTCCCATCCAAGTACCCAACCTACGTAGGATCTGTCGAGATCGTACTATACCAGGGGTGGCCAAACTGCGGCTCGGGAGCCACATGTGGCTCTTCTAGACATATTTTGCGGCTCCCGATGGTCTCTGAGTATCACCGTGACCATACATTTTATTTTCGTTTATTTCCCTCCCTCCTTTCCCTCCCTTTCCTCCTTTTTCATGTCTTTCCCTCCCTCCCTTTCCTTCTTTCTTTCCATGTCTTTCCATCCCTTTTCCTTTTTTCCTTCCTTCCTTTCTTCCTTCCTTCCTTCCTTCCTTCTTTCTTTCCATGACTTTCATATATTCAATAAAAATGTTGGGGTTGCCAGGTCTGACTCAGAAATTACCTGGAGACTTTAGGAGTGACACCTAGCAAGGATGTGACATCACTTTTGTGATTTCATTTCCAAGTCAAAGGTCAAGTGATGGCTCTTCCCAAGCTCCACCTCTTCTGATGATGTCACTTCCAGCATACTGCACCAAAACCCCATCCCTTCCTGTGATGTCACTTTCAGGACACTCCCCCAAACCCACCTCTTCATCTGAAGTCACTTCAATGCATCATGTCTTGCGGTTCTCAAACATCTGACATTTATTCTGTGTGGCTCTTACATTAAGCAAGTTTGGCCATCCCTATGCTATACCATGCCATTCCACCACCCAGCCCTAAATGGTAAGGTACGAACTTTCATGAGCCACAGCTCACAAAAGCTCATACCCTACCACAAATTTTGTTAGTCTTATAGGTGCTACTGGATTCTTGCTCTTTTATACTGCTACAGACAGACTAACACGGCTAACCATCTTGATCTAGCCCTAAGTGGGTCTGATTAAGAACCCCTTTTTTCCAGTTATCTGCTGGAATTTTCTCCTTCCTCACTTTGCCTCTGTCTAAAAAGTACATTTTCTGGTAGTGGCTCCTGCAAAAATCTCTCACTGTTCCTTCTTAGTTTTTTTGGGACCTGAAACCAGCCCTTCTCACAGTTTGCTCTGGCTGCCCAAGTCCTGGGCAGTAAAGTAAAGCTTTACAGATGGGAGCCAGGAGGGAGTTTGAAGTTTGTTGTGGTATAGAGCCAGGTTTTCTGTGCTATCACTGGGTCCCTGGCTCAGTAGTCTAGAGATAGAAAACCTCCAACTCTGGAGTTGTTTCATTCGTTGGACGTGACTAGTGTTTTTTTTAAAGGTTGATCACCGTTGATATTAACCTGTGGAACTCAGTACCATAGGATAGAGTAGTGGCTACTAGATAAGTTTGTTTTAACAGGTGATTAGACAGTTTTTGGAGGACCTGTCCATCAATGGATATTAGCCGTGATGTTCGCATGGGAAGCCCAAGTTCAGAAGGAGTATCTTTCTTAAGACAAGTTGCTGAGGGGCAATAAGAAGGGGAGGAATTAGCCTCTGTGGTCTCCTTCTGTAACTATTGGAGACATCAGTAGAGAGAGTCAGTGCAATATAATGCAGTGGTTTGAGTGCGAGACTCAGGGAATCAAATCTCCGCTCTGCCGTGGAAACTTGCCGGATGACTTTGGGCCACTCATTCCCTCTCAGCCTAACCTACTTTGCAGGGTCATCATGAGGATAAACTGGAGGAGGGAAGAGCCACGTACACTGCCCTGAGCCGTTTGAAGGAAAGGTGGTATAAAAATGTACTAATGCTTAGCTTCCAAGATCTGACAAGATCGGGCTAGCCGGGCCATCCGGGTCAGGGCCAGTGATTGTCTGGAGCTGGCTATTTATAGAGAAGAATGAAGTCGGGTTTTTTGCACTTTTAAGAAAAGAAGCTCTGTCTAATGCTTGGGCGATGGTTGGACCGACCTTTCCTTTAATTGAAAGAACCTATCAATTTGGGTAATTCTGGAAATTCAGGTGTCCCCAGCAAGTCAGTAGATGATGTTGGATCTCTGTGCAATGTGCCAAAATGTTTTTGAGATTCCTTTACTAGGCTTTGCTCTGTGGGTGAAACCAGGGATTGCCTTGTTATAGCAGCTAGAAGCGTCTCATTAGCAGGGAAAATGCACTCAAGTGGAAGACAATAATCAAGCCGAATGTAGCTGGTGCCTGTTTTTCTCCGATGGTAAGTATGCAAGTGGCAAGTGACAGAGGAGGGAGCTGGGCCTTGTGAGCCTCCATACTGCAGGAAGCTGCTCCAACATTTTGCCTTGGGATGTGCATAAGTGGTTACATAAGTTGGAAATGGAGCACTGTTGTTGACTTGGTGTTTATGGAATGGCTCTTTGGGTGATTGTGGATATTGCTTGTACCGGTGCATCCTGTTTTGTACCCAGATGTTTAGGCAGTTGGCTGGGATGGAGACATGGGGTCTCCAGCAGGTAGCCAAGATCTGACCTATTTTAAAAAGGAGGACGGAAGAACTTATCTAAACTAGACGTGGTGACTCTGCTTCACCAACGTTGGAGACAGAATTTTTGCAACCCAGTGCTGTGCAGAACGAGGCACAAGCTGGTGGAGAAGTGTTGAACCAGCAGTGGCTGAGGCTCACCTGAGGTCCTTGATCCCAACAGAACTAAAGGAATGACATCTTCCTAAGATGTGTAACTGGAACAGGGAAAACCCAGGGCTGGCCAAGTGTGTGCTCCACTGCCTGGAGAGCTTTAGGCTGCTGGCTGATTTGAACCTCTGCAGGAGTTGGGGAATGATCGCAGGGGCTGACGGTCGTTTACAAAGGACTTTCCACTGATGTGGTTGGCGGTTCTTTTGACGCTAAATTTGGGGTCAGAGCCTGGAAACCATGGAGTTTGGGGAGGGAAAGGTTCTCAGCAGGCACACGTTGCCATAGACCCCATGTTCCAAAGCAGCCATTATCTCCAGGGGAACTGATGTCTGTAGTTTGGTGATGCTGTAATTTCTGGAGAGCTCCAAGACCCACCTGGAGATTGGCCACCCTGCTGTAGTAAATGGCCTTCCAGAGGTGGTCGGAGGTTTGCCTTTTTGGGTGACCTTTAGGAGATTTTACAAGGTGAAGCTTTTGGGGCAAGTCTTTGTTGAGGGCAAGAGGGAGTGTGGCAGGCTTGTGGCCCTCCTGTAACAGTCGTTACCTGGTTTAACATTGTTTTTAATGGGCAGCTTTTTATCATGTCGTATTCGCTGGGTTTGTAAGTCTCTACGAGCCCCTCCATCAGATGGAAAGTGCAAGATAGAAATAGCTCAATAGTATAAATGAATAAATCTTTTAAAGCAGTTATCTGCTTTGACCTGGATGGAACTTTATTCTGGGGGGGGGGAACATGTGTCTCTAGCAACAGCCTTGGCCCTGGTTTGGGTGGGGAGGAGCCAGAGAGCATCAACCAGGAAGGTTTCTTGTCTCCTAGCAACAGTCTAGGCCCTGGTTTAGATGGAGAGGAGGGCATCAGCCAGGAAGGTATTTTTGTTTCTTGGCAATGGCCTAGGCCTTGATTTGGGTGGAAAGGAGGCCATCAACCAGGAAGGTTTTTCGTCTCCTAGCAACAGCCTAGGCCCTGGTCGAAGAGGGCACCAGCCATGAAGCTTGTGTCTTCCAGCAACTTCTAGCACCTGCTTAGAAAGGCCTTCATTTCACTTTAAAAACTAGCATTGAGAGGGAGGGAGGGAGTGCCCATGTAAAGGTCATCCTGCCCCCCCTCTCTGGATTTTTAAAATGTGTGAAGAGGAACTGGCTCTGGGTTTGGGATATTGCTGTTTTTATTTTGCATGTGAAATAACAAGGAACATATTGAAAGGAGTGGAAGAACATGGAGCCACGGGGAGTAGTTAGTCAATGAATGTGAAAGAACGAAAGGCTTTAAGAGTGACAGGGGATGGTTCTTTATGAGATCTGCGAGCAAAAGGAGAAAGCAGCAAATAGATTCCACATGGCGTGGCAAAGGATAGCAAAATGCAATCCTGCAGGGCTTAGAAGAGGCACATCCATTTTGTGGATAGATTCACTGTTTCCTCTTTCAGCTGTTTGGGGGCTCCTGTCCCCTGCCTGTTGGTGAATGGTTTAGCAAGCAAGAAGCAGGAGCTGGTGGGTGGCTTAAACTGTAATTCTGATAATCTGCCAGGACAGGTGTTGGCTACGTTCTGACAACCAGGGTTTGTTCAGAACAAACCTCTTCTGCTTGGTCCCTCTTCCTCTTACTCCGGGCACCCTGCAGTTTGAGGACTTCTTAGTTTGTAATGAACCACAGTTTATTGCGAGTTGCGACATCCAAGTCAGATGAAATGACCGATTTGTTCTTTGCAAAATCCTGGTTTGTAAGCCAGGAACCAAGGAAGAATAGAAGCTTGAGGGCTTCTAAGGCTTCTTCCAGAACCAAATCAATGTGGTTTCTTTGGCAGCTGTGTGCCCTGGAATGTAGACTGGGATTTTATTTTAAAAAGGACTGAAGAATTTACGTAAACTAGAAGAATCTGACTGGTGGCGATTCTGGTTTATTTCCCAGGACCTTCACCATCAGAAGGGGTTAGTTTCCACACATTTGGTTGTATATGAACCCACTTCACTGAAAAAGCATTCTGTGCTTTGAGTGGATTCAAAAGGTCAGTCTGGAGTGTGATGCATTTGTGTTGACTGACAACACATGCCAACACCACTTGAACTAGGATTGCCAACTCCAGGTTGGGGAGTTCTTGGACATTTGGGGGCAGAGACTGAGGAGGGTGGAGTTTAAGGAGAAGAGGGACTTCAGTAGGATATAATGCCATCAAGTTTGTCCTCCAAGAGTTGCCATTTTCTCTGGGGAAACTGATCTCTGTAGTCTGGAGATGAGTTGTAATTCTGGGAGCTCTCCAGGCTTCACCTGGAAGTTAGCCAATCAAAAAGAGGCTCCCCCAGAATCAAAACCATGACCAATAATGGTAGAACCACAACCAAAGGAATAAGGGTGACAATAACAACAACAACAACATTTGATTTATATACCACCCTTCAGGACAACTTAATGCCCACTCAGAGCGGTTTACAAAGTATGTTATTATTATCCCCACAGCAAAACACCCTGTGAGGTGGGTGGGGTTGAGAGAGATCTGAGAGAGCTGTGACTGGCCCAAGGTCACTCAGCTGGCTTCAAGCGGAGGAGTGGGGAATCAAACCCGGCTCTCCAGATTAGAGTCTCGCACTCTTAACCACTACACCAAACTGGCTCTCAACATTCCAAAATTGTTTGTTGAACAATAAACATTCCAAAATGCAAAATGAGAATAGAGCAATCAATAATACAAACATGTCAGTTTCATGAACAACATCCAATGATTTTCCTATCTAATTGCGCATGGCCGCTGACTGAGGTGCACCGCTTACGGGATCTGTAAGAGCTCAGTCTTTTGAATGTGAGACAATTTGGTTGGACCTCATTGTTGCCCCTGAAGAAGTCTATTGATGAAACATGAGGTCTTAATAGCTGGCCCCTTGTTAGGCATGGGAGTAGTGGCTTTCTCTGCACCCCGGATGTTCTCAGCTCCACCTGCAAAGAAGAAGACAACAGAGTCATAGAATGGTTCGACACTGATAGAGACTTACCTTTTTCACGGATATTTTTCCTGGAGCTTTCTTGGTGCACCTTAAAGAGAAGAAAAAACTCACGTTACCTTTAAATTATACTTGTGTCGCGTTATGGGCATTTGTATGCGGCTGTTACTCTTTGGATGTTATTCATGAAATTGAGATGTTTGTATTATCGATTGCTCTATTCTGATTTCATATTTTGTAATGTGCACTGTATTTTTGTATGAGTCCCCAGAATATTTATGAATATTTATAGAAGCACTAAGTCACTTTATAGAATTGATTGTCAGCACTTATAAATTCTGGCTTTGATTCCTTTTCATTGGGTCTTTGTTACCCTTATTCCTCCAGTTGTGTTTCTACCTCTGCTTGGTTGTGGTTCACCAGGAAGTTGACAACCCTAACTGGAACAGACATCTGTGTGACCCAGCCGGTCACACAGTTGTGTCCTGGGTTTCCTCTGAAAAGCTCAAACTGAGATGCATTAGCTTATTTGATCCTCTTGGCAAGGTGGGCTGTGAGATGGTCACTTGCCCAAGTCTATTGGGTGACTTCTACAGCTGAGCAAGAATTTGAACTCAGGTCTCTTCAAACTCTGTCAATCACACCACAGGAGTTCGTGCAATCTCCCTTGAGTTGTTTGGGCTTTCATCCCTGTAAAACGAAGAAGGAATACCCAAACGTGTTTTACGTTACAGACGTGCTGGGGCAGGTTTAAGCTGCTGTCAATGATGCATACAGCATAATGGGCATCCATTATTTTACAGGCTTTTTGTTAGAAGTTTTGACCGGGCAGGCTTAGGATATTTGAGCCTGCTAGCCTTGTGCTGATATTACTTACATGTAGACTGGGCATTAATTATGGAGGAAAGTGGGAACACACTCACTCATATCACACCTGCACAGAGCCTACAGATACGCAAACTGCTCTCGGTGACCTGCTAAAAGCAGTATGTTAAATTACTGGCCAGTGCCTGTCTATGTGCACAGCTTCAGTGCAGAAGGCCATTTAACTTGGATGGGGATGGGGCCAGAAAGTGGGACCCGCCCCCACCCACACCCGGTGCATACATTCAGTCTACACCGAAGTAATGCTCGCCCAGGGTTTCTCTGCTTCTCAATATGAATCAGTCCCTGCTCTTCAAGAAAGGATCTCCAAGTAATAAGAGGAAAATATCTTTTCCATGAAAATGCAAGTTTGTTATATTGCAGATACCACCCCTCCTGCTCGCATTCAATTTACATATTTTGTATGACTTCGGAGAGAGCCAGTCTACAGCTTCAAACAAAATGCAGCCAGAAAAAGAGAGAATGAATCCAGATGGGTTGCAAGCATTCTTCCTCTTTGTGAACTGTACCAGCTGCGCTGATCCAGCAATTCTTGTGAATCTGCTGTGTAGACAGATGGGGGAATTGGTAGAAGTTGTGCATTGGTAATTTGCAGTCTGGTGGGTGCTGGATAGGAGTGCCAGCAGGTCTCCAGGTCTGAGATGAATTTCAGGGCTTCAGCTCTTTTCTCAGGGTCTCCAGAGGAAAGAATAAAATCTCCAGCTGAGGGGAGGGGGGACAGAATCTCTTGCTTTTAGTGGCAGCTTAACCTACAGGAGTCTGACTTGAGCTGTGGATTTAAATGTCATCAATGCTAATGTATGAAGAGCTATTGGCTGTAAAAGGTGCAGGAGCGGCAGCTAGTAAAAAGAAAAAGCAATCTGTTAACCAGAACCAGCCCATCCATAGGGCTAGGTGAAACGGTTGCTTCAAGGGGTGGATTTGGAGGAACAGTAACCTTCCTGTCTGCCACTCCAGTCTTTGCTTGGGAGAGGGGGGAGCTGGTGTTTGGCATCTCTTCTTCCCTACCCAAGCTTCTATAGAGCATGCTTGGCTTTTGCAAGATCTCTTCCTCTTGCAAGAATTTGGGCTATCATTTTGTTTGTCTTAAAATCATAGAATCAGAGGGTTGGAAGGGACCTCTAGGGTCATCTAGTCCAACCCCCTGCACAATGCAGGAAATTCACAACTCCCCCCCACAACTGCCCCAGGGATCCCTACTCCATGCCCAGAAGATAGCAAAACACCTCCAGGATCCCTACCCAAACTGGCCTGTGGAAAATCGCTACCTAACCCCCAAGGTGGCAATCAGCATTACCCTGGGCATGTAAGAAGGCCACGAGAACTAAGCACTGACGTATCCCTTCCTGCCCTCCCTCTCATGATCTGCCCAAGTTCACAGAATCAGCGTTGCTGTCAGAAGGCCATCTAGCCTCTGCTTAAAAACCTCCAAAGAAGGAGAGCCCACCACCTCCCGAGGAACCCCACAACTGGCAGGACGTTCTTGCAAGAGATGGAATTGACAAGCACTCAGGAATTCCTGTAAAGCATGCATACTTTGCCTAGATAATTTTAAAGGGTTTGAGCCAATGGAAGAAGTGAGAAGAATTTGCTGCTCGGGCTTCCTTGGGCGGGAGTGATGGGAGCCAGTGTAGGGACGAGGATGGGGGGGAGGGCGGTAGGGCTCGTGGGGCAGGGGACACTGGCAGTGGCATCCTTGGGTAGCGTAATGCCTTGAGCTGCCACTTTTGACCATCCGACCAGCTAGATGCAGCACATGAAAGTCAGGGCGCTCTTCTGTTGGCTGCGCTCAGCATCTGGTGTCGAGAGAGATACCGCCGGTGTACATGGAAGTTCCACTTAGTTGGTTGTGACTAATACCTGCACATGGAAGACTTATGCGCAGAAAGGAATATAAAATGCACTTGGAGCTTTTCTCCTGCAACAGGTGTGGGTTTGTTTGTCTCCTTCCAATTTGCATTGCTATTATTCTGAGAACTGTGCTTTTGGGGGACTTCTTATGCTAAGCAGTCTCTTTTTTTACCCTCCCTGGCATGTCTCCGATTTCCCATATATTATACCCCTTTTTCCCCTGCAGAGCTCATACTGCCAGAGGGATGGATTGGCTGATGCTAAGTCCCAGATATCTGGCAGTGCAATCTCCTGCTCCTCTCGCTCTAGATCCTTGTTCAAGGCCAGGAGCCAATGTTTTCAAAGTTCTGGTTCCTAAAACATGAGGTGCCTAGCCTAGCAAGGCAATCTGGCTGTCAGAGAGATGAAAACCTCCCCCAAGTCTTTGGGCAAGCATCAGCAGTGAGCATTCAGTAGCATTTTTGATTGGGCCGGTGCCTTTAAAAATTAGCTTAGTGAGGGAGGGTTTTTACTGAAATTGCTTAGATTCTATTTTGCTGTTGTGTAGCTAAATAGCTGTCTGTATCTGTCGCCCATAAGCCAGGTGGAAAAATGCAGGTGTCCAATAACGGTTGGTGGCTTATAATTGGGCTTTGCAGCCAGCCTCCAGGTGGCCAAAGAGAGCCAAGAGCAGCTTTCCTCTTCTTTCATATGTGCAAAGCTGGGGGACTCTTCCTCTTGGAACAGGAATGCTTCTGCAGTTCTCCCTATCTGAATTTTGCCCTGCATTTCGAATTAGTCTGCCTTCTTTCTGAAGCAGAACTGTATGTGCATTGGAAGTTTCCAGTAGCTGATATTTTATATATCTGAACTTTTAACACTGTTTTATGTTGCTTCTCCTCTTCCTCCACAGTCATGTCCGCGGGGCTTTTTTTCAGCTGGAATGTGGTGGAACGGTTCCGGAACCTCTTGAAAACGGACACATGGCTGGTGGCCCTGCCCGCTGATCTCCAGACAGAGGGAAGTTTAGATTGCCCTACTCCCCTCTGTCTGGAGATCAGGGGGCCCCTCTGTCTGGAGATCAGGGGCCATGTGACCATTTTCTCCAAGGGCGATTTAAAAACTCCCCCTTGTTCCAGCTGATGCAAAATGATGTCATTGGTCCTGGGAGGATGCACATACTTTGCACGTGCACATGTGGTACCGGGGGCACCACCTTCCGCCAAGAGTTGCCCCCTGTACTGGCAACCCACTGAGTTCCACCACCTCTTTTCCCAGAAAAAAAGCCCTGCATGTTCGTGTTGATAAAGCAGCATTGATATGATAGCACACTTGCTTCTTTTTTTGTGAAGTTTTACTGCTGTGCACCAGTGAGTAAAACACTGCACAAAATCAACTCTGATGCCTTCATAGTCATACTAGGGATCCTTTGTTACAGGGTTTGGCCGATGTATATTTGCAGGTTTGAGAATGTGAGAGTAGTCATGCTGGATCACATCTAGTGGCCCATCTGAACCAGTATCCAGTTTCCAACAGTGGACAATCAGGTGCCCCCAAGGAAGCCCAGAAACAAGGCCTGTTGGCAAGAATCCTCCACGGCTGGCTGTTTCCTAGCGTCTGACATTTGGAGGCATTCTGCCTCTGAATTCAGAGTTCTCGTTCAGCCGACACAGCTAATAGCCAGAGATAGACCTATCCTCCAAATTTAGTCCTCCCCACTTCATAAATAGAGCTAAGATAGTAAAGAGTCCAGTAGCACCTTTAAGACTAACCAACTTTATTGTAGCATAAGCTTTCGAGAACCACAGCTCTCTTCATCAGATGCATCTGATGAAGAGAGCTGTGGTTCTCGAAAGCTTATGCTACAGTATGACGCATCTGACAAAGGGAGCTGTGGTTTTCGAAAGCTTATGCCACGTTATGATGCATCTGACTAAGAGAGCTGTGGTTCTCGAAAGCTTATGCCACGGTATGATGCATCTGACTAAGAGAGCTGTGGTTTTCGAAAGCTTATGCTACAGTATGATGCATCTGACTAAGAGAGCTGTGGTTCTCGAAAGCTTACGCTACAATATGATGCATCTGATGAAGAGAGCTGTGGTTCTTGAAAGCTTATGCTACAATATGATGTATCTGACGAAGAGAGCTGTGGTTCTCGAAAGCTTATGCTACAATATGATGCATCTGATGAAGAGAGCTGTGGTTCTCAAAAGCTTATGCTACAATAAAGTTGGTTAGTCTTAAAGGTGCTACTGGCCTCTTTACTATTGTGCAACTATAGACTAACACAGCTAACTCCTCTAGAGCGAACAAGGTTATTGTGTATGCATGTGTAGTTGGGAAGAGAGATGCAAATGAATTGAAGGAGCTGCTAGTTGATGGAAATATCATGTGGTTCAATTCCTGAATTAATGTTAGAAATTTTCCTACGAGTATTGAAGTTCATGATGAGTGGAATATTCGGCAAAGTGAAATTTCAGAACGACAAACGAACAGAACTGGGCAGAATCCTCTCATCCTTGCTTCTTAATTTCATCGTCCTCGCTTCCTTTCTGAGTTTGAGTACAGCTCCAGAAACTCTTTGGAGGCAAGAGCTCAGCTCTGGGAAATCTGAAGTAGCAGTAATTATAAGGCTGGCTCCGAGCATATGCCGAGGCGGTACTTTTCGGGGAAGGGGGGCTTTATTCGGGCACCAAGTCAGAAGGCTATTCATGCGGAAATGGAGGCGCTCCAGTTCTTTTTGCACTGTCTATGAATAAGAGACATTTGGAAAATTAAATATTTCTGTCAAGTGCACGATAAATCTTTGCTGTTTAGGAAGGTGAGAAATTAAAATTGCAAAACAGGCAGCAAGGGAGTGAGCCAATGTGTGTGGCTGGGTTGGCTGGGTCTCTGCAAGCATTCCTAGCAGCAGCGCTCAGAAAGAGGGAACCAGCTGCCAAGACGGCTTTTTCCTCGCTCGGGAAAGGTGGAGGATCCCAGTACGCTAAGAGAAGGTCCTAGCGGGGGCATAAAGAGGGATGGCACGGGGCCCTTTCCGTGCAAGTTCCAGTCAACCTCCTTCCTTTTATGCTGCTGTTTCCGCGACATGTCAGACTCTGTCTGATCTAAGCTTCTTTGCACTTAGCAGTGTGCCTCTCCATAATCTGCTCAACTCCAGTGAAGCAAGTATGTGGACTGAGGTGGAGGCAAATTGCAGTCTCCTAAGCAAATGAGCGGAGTAAGGAAAGAGGATGTCTGTTCGTTGTTGAAGACAGAGCAGAGCGGCAGATGGGATCTCTTTTTACTGGGGGGAGAAGCAGCACTGAGGACGAGTATTTCTGGAGCCGTTCCTTACTTTGTGACTGTTACAGATCAAACTCACAGGAATCGCAGATGCCGAATGGCTGTATTTCCTGTGCTTGACCTGCCTAGGACTTTTTCAGCTGGAGCTTTCGAGAATCAAGTTCTCTTCGTCAGATTGCATGCATCTGACGAAGAGAACTTGATTCTCGAAAGCTTATGCTGCAATAAAATTGGTTAGTCTTAAAGGTGCTACTGGACTCTTTTTGATTTTGCTACTACAGACTAACACGGCTAACTCCTCTGGATCTTTTTCAGCTGGGTAACCGTGTTGGCCTGCAGTAGAACAGTAGGATTTGGCACCTTAGAGACCAACAGGGTTTTCAGAATGTAAACTTACAAGAGTCGGAGCTCCCTTCTTCAGACCGGAGCTCCCTTTTTCAGGTCTGAAGAAGGGAGCACTGACTCTCGAAAGTTTACATTCTGAAAATCCTGTTGTGCCACTGGACTCAAATCCTGCTGCCTTGGAACTTGTCTTTCCAGTGTCATATATCAACATTGAAAGGCTGAAGAAATAGTAGAGTTTTCTCTCAGTGTGTGCCGACTGCATGCACCCATTGCTGGGAATTCCCAAGGCTTCATCAGATATTGTTGATGTATAAATAAAAATACTTTTCAAAGCTTATTTTCCCCATTACTACCACAAGAGCCAGAAGTCTACGTGTTACATTAAAAAGCTGATGTATCCAGCGATTTCTGTATTGGTCCATTGATACATTTAGAAGAGAAATGCGCTGGGTTGCCATCTCTGGAATGGGGAGGTTCCTGGAGATTTAGGGGCGGAGCTGGTGGACGCTCCTCAGCAGTGCACAATGCCATAGAGTCCATCCTCCAAGAGTCATTTTCTCTGCAGTCTGATCTCTGCAGTCTGGAGATCAATTATAATTCTGGGAGATCTCCAGGCCCTACCTGAAGGTTGGCAACCCTAGGCTGAAACCTTCCCGGAAACTTTGGCTCCGAGCCCTGGGTGGCTTGGGTTTATCATTGGGAATGAGCACCTTGCATTGCAGCATGCACTTTGCTTTGTTTGTGAGCATGGTTCCCTGCCACCGAACAACAAATGTCCAGTTTCTGCTCAAGCCCATCTTACAGTTCCCAGCAGAATGCAACAGGGAGGGAATAGATCGTGGGTGCTGCAAAGGAAACTTGAAGGTGCCTTGCCTTCCCTCCTTGAACTGTGTGGCTGCTGTTCATCTCCCTTTGAGAGATCCGACTGGAAGCAGAAGGCCCTTCCTTCTCCACCGCCCCCCACTGGGGGTCACTCTGGAAGCACTAGTGGCCTCGTTACTCTAGCAACAGGCTGCGATCAGACAGCACCAAGTGACTGAATTCAAGCCCTTGTTCCAGGGAAAATGCTCTCATTGAAGCAGAGGCTGAGCAAAGCCTCCTGCCTTTATTCCCCTGAATGACACCAGCATCCA
Organism: Eublepharis macularius; assembly: GCF_028583425.1. Lineage (NCBI taxonomy): Eukaryota > Metazoa > Chordata > Lepidosauria > Squamata > Eublepharidae > Eublepharis > Eublepharis macularius. The sequence goes on from NC_072803.1 coordinate 7,743,844, forward strand.
TTTGTACACTTATTAGTGGGGATGCAGGGAAGGAGGGAGGGACGAGGCGAGCTGCAGATGAAAGAGAGTGACGGGCCTTGGCGCATGCTAATCAGCAGGGCGGGTGCTGTTTGTGCCTCATCCTCCTCCGATCCAGGCTGGCCTTGCTAGTCGGCCACTGCTTGACTAGTTCGACTCCCAGCAGCCACGTTCTGTCCGATAGCCAGCTCTGGAGGCTGAGAAGTCCGTGGGCTCCAGAGTCTGCCAGGCTCTACCAATAGCCTATGTGGTAATCTGTGGTGGCCCGGCCCTCTAAGTCACTCCCCCAGGTGTCACCCTACATCCGTCGCTTGGAATCAGGGCCAATATTCCTGAAATGCAGCATCCCATCTCCTGCCATTGTGGTGCAGTCGGGGTGTCCGGACAAAGGTGGAAGCAGAGAGTGAAACTGTCTCTTCTGTTGGTCCCGTGTAGGTTTTTTTGAGGCTCTCAAGATGATGGAAGTTTGAATTTATGGTGTCTGACAATGGAGCACCGAAGACCAGAAAATGAGTTTGGATAATTGAGTTGAAAGAGAAAATGTGAAATGAGATTGTTTGAGTTTGCACAAGTGAGGCTAAGAACTCCACTGGGTCTAGAGCATAGTTTCCTAAGAGGAAGAGACCAGTATTAAATGACATCTCTGTTCTGACCAGATTTTTATATTTGGATGGTAGGAGCCGCTGACCCTGAAGTTCTCTGCCAGGGCAGCCTGAGTGAGTTTTCTGAGGGGAAAGCAGAATGTAAGAAGAATGAAAGGCAAAAAAAAAAAAAGATGGAAAGAAACTTGCAAAAATTATCCCGCTGTGGAGAAAGAGGTGTTCAAACAGAGCCTTTGGATATCTGCAGGAAATGCAGCTCGGTCTCTTTTTCCCCAGCAGGATTTTTAAAAGTCTAGCAAAGCACCTCCTCTCTCTCTTGTTTTGTCAGCTGAAATTGGCAACAAAGGTCTTTATGGCACTTGGGATGTGTTGCAGCTACGGGATTGCGGGGAGCTGCCCAGAATGATAATTGAGTCTCCCCTCCTTCCTCAGTTCTTTAAAAAAAATGAAGCCAACAGGCTACTGCACAAAGTAATTAACTGGACAGATGGAGACAGCGGAATCTGTAAATGTTGACAGCAGTGTAGAAGTGTGTGTGTATGTGTGTGTGAGCAAAACAGGCGCCTAGCCAAGGTAGCCTTTTGCTTGAGAACTATCATTAAAATAAACATGACTTCTTTAAAAAAATGGATCCCAGGGATTGTTCCGCTAACAGCGGTGCTTCCTTCCAACACGCCGAGCCTGCTGTTGAGGCAAGACTCTCTTGGATCGTCTTGCTGCCATGGAAGGTGCCTGTTAGTCGAATAGACCTTGAGGATCTACCCTGACGGTCCTGGAAGTAGCCCTTGGCAGGACTATTTTTCAGCATGGCCAGCAAGGCTTCGAAAGTAGTATTCCTTCTAGGCCTCCCAATAATTAGTTGTTTGTTTGTTTTATTAACTCCCCTTCTAGCCCACCTTTCGCACTGAGACTCAGGGCAGATTACAAAACGCAGAAAACAATTCAATCAAACTGCAAAGATGTCTACTAAACCAAATAATATGGTGGAGCAAAAAGCCAAAAGCTACCCTAAAACTTGGCATGCCAAAATGCAGGAAGAATGACAAAGGTAGAAGACATTGCCCTGAAATGAAAAGGGGTGATATATATATAATGAACATAGCGTGCCACATTAATAAAAGGATCCTCATTTCGGTGCCCACGGACACTTTTGCTAGTGCCCACCAATTGTTTTTAGAAAGTGGGTAAGGCTTTTTGCCCAGCAGAGCTTCTGATGGGCCACTGGAGATCCAGTTGACTGTGCAGATTTTTAGAAATGCTGCTTTGGCGGTAGCTGCCACCACAGCACAAGGATCTTCGCTGCGTGACTGAAGGTAAGCTGTGTGTATGCAAGAAAATACTTTAAAACAGTATGCTCATTTTAAAAGGCATTCTGTTAAACAGAGCTTCTGCCTGAAATGCTGTGAAGAGTTACTATTATGCGTGGTATCCCTGACATTTTTGTGGTCAGCTCCACCTCCTGCGGCAGCTATTTTGTGTTTGCACTCACTACCCTGTGTCAGAATTCCCAATGTGCCCGCAGGCTCAAAAAGGTTGGGGATCTCTGCTTATAGTGTTATCCTTATACTGCAGTTTTGATCTCATCATGCTTTGGACAGATTTTGAAGAACCACTGAGGAAATTGTAACAGTAGGCAGGGCCATATGAACCCATGGCCAGGCCCCTAGGCTTTCAGGTATTTTGGCCCCCCTCCGGCACTTCAATCTTTCACCCCACTACAGCTGACAGCCTGACCCTGGTACGGTAGGTACTAGACCGCAGTACATAGCCCTAGATCCATTTTGAGGGTCTCCTGAAGAATTCTATTGACAATTTTAAAAATATTTTTACTGTGTGAGTAGAACTCTTCAGGAAAGCACATTTTGGGGGTCTAATTGTTCAATACTGTAATATTTTGAAGTGAGTAAAATTTTTATTATTTATTAAAAATATAATTTATGGATAATTGTTTTAATATAAGAAACAATTTGTTTCACTTCAATAAAAAGCAGTTAATTTTATGATTAATACAGTCTATATAAGATAAGCAATTAATTGTAATTTATGTGGTGATGTGCTGCAGCAAGAGAAATTGACAGGCCCCAAGTCCCTGCAGGGCTCCTAGGCTTCGGCCTAGTCAGCCTTAATAATACAGCCCTGACAGTTGGATTGCCAGCTCCAGTTATGGAAATTCCTGGAGTTTTGGGAGGTGGAGCTTGGAGAGGGCAGGGTTTGGGGAGGGGCTGGAGCTCAGTAGGTTATAATTCCATAGAATCCATTCTCTAAAGCAGCCGTTTTATCCAGGGGAACTGATCTCTGTCAGCTAGAGATCAGTTGTGATTCTGGGAGATCTCCAACCACCAAATGAAGGTTAGCAATGCTATGCAATAGAGATGTTGCAGTCCCCACGGTGGCCCAGTCACGTTGGAAGCAGACATGCGGATCGTTCATGCCCTGCTCTTCACAGCCAAGCAGAAAGGATGTGATTCCTTTTGAAGTATTGTCAGTTGCAAGTAGTGACAGCATGGCCAGGGGATCTGTGAAGTAGCAGAGCTGTCATTAGAGATGGGCACGAACCAGAAAAAAAATGAACCATGCGGTTCGTGGTTCGTCGCATTTCATGAACCACGAACTTTCACAAACCTGCCCCGCTTCACGAACTGGTTCGTTTGGTTTGTGAAAACGTTACATACAGGTCAGCAAAATGTCACTTCCAGGTCAGCAGAAGGTCTACAGGAAGTCCACCCCCTGTTGCCTAGGAAACTGATTGATCGGCACCAGGCTGTCTGCAGTAATGAAGAAAAAACCCAAACTAAACGAACCAGCTTAAAGTTCGTGGCGGTTTGTCAGAAATGGGCTCTGATGAACTACTGGTTTGCAAACTTTGGTTCGTATTTTGGTTCGTGCCCATCTCTAGCTGTCATACCAGTTGGCCCCTCTGCCAAGTCGACTTGCAAACAGTCCTTGCACCACCTCAGCCATGGGTGGGGAAAGCACAACTGTAGTTGTGCAGATCTGATTTCTGTTTTGTGTTTGTGCAATTGTCGTGTTTGTGTCCAAACTTTCTGTGAACAGAGTGATGTTGATGCTTTCCCCATGTAGCCCCCTCTGCTGCTCCTGAAAAAGTCACTCTGAAGAGTCAAAACAATGTGGAGGGCAGTCTGGCAAGAAGGGGGGATTGGCAAGTATCCAACCAACCCACTCTTGTGCAAATGGGACAGAAGTTCACACAAGAGTTGTGTGGGTGCCCCGGCGTGCCGCAGAGTTGGCAGAGGCAGTGCGGGGGGCTGGGAGGCTGCCTGCGCTATTCGCCTGTCCTGCGCTGCCTTTTACCTGCCCCACAGGACAGGGGGTGTGCAGCAAGCCAGCCATCCCCTGTCCTGCGGGGCAGGCGAAAGGCAGTGTGCAGGGCTGGGAGGCTGCCCGCGCTGCCACCTGTGCCCCCTCCATGGCGGCGCTGGGGGCAGACTATCCCCCTGCCCCCTCGATCCAGCCCTGCTACCCAATGCAGGAACAGCCTAAAGTATCCCTGGCAAGTATTTGTCCAGCTGCTACTTGAAGACTGCCAATGAGGGGGAACCCACCACATCCCTAGGTAGCTGATTCCACTCTTGAATTACTCTTAATGTGAAGAAGTTTTTCCTAATATCCACACACTGGATATTACCTTCCTGCTACCTTCCTTCCTGTCATTTAAACCCGTTGTTTCGAGTCCCATCCTCTGCTGCCAACAGGAACAGCTCCACTAAGCGACAGCCTTTTCATCATGTCTCCTCTCAACCTCCTCTTCTCCAAACTGAATGTTCTCAGGTCCCTCAGTCTTTCCTCGTAGGGCTTGGTCTCCAGGCCCCTGATCTTCCTGGTTCTCCTCTGTACCGGTTCCAATTTGCCCACATCCTTGTTGAAGTGAGGCCTCCAGAACTGCACACAATACTCCAGGGGGGCCTGACCAATGCGGTATATAGTGGGACAGTGATAACGTATGATTTGGATGTTATGCTACGTGGTTTTAGAAAAGCCTTGGAGGAGCTGCATACCCCCCTGAATAACTATAGATTTTTTTCTTGCCCCAGTTAGCAGGCAAGGATTAGGACAGCTTTTGTGGGAGAGTAGGGGAGAACCGCTTGCATGCCAGCTTTGTGTCAGCGTGTCAAACATTTATTTTTATTATTTTATTATTTTTATTGTACAACTAATAATGACAGTCATATTATTATTCAAAAGAGATGGGGTTGAATGGACTATCAGTGCAATGGGCTTAGGCTGGAGTAACTCACCATACGATTGCAAAATAGTAAAGAGTCCAGTAGCAGCTTTAAGACTAACCAACTTTCTTGTAGCATAAGCTTTTGAGAACCACAGCTCTCTTTGTCAGATGCAACTTTATTGTAGTATAAGCTTTCGAGAACCACAGCTCTCTTCGTCAAATGCATCTGATGATGCATCTGATGAAGAGAGCTGTGGTTCTTGAAAGCTTATGCTACAATAAAGTTGGTTAAACTTAAAGGTGCTACTGGATTCTTGACTATTTTGCAACTACAGACTTCACACGGCTATCTCCTCTAGATCTATGACCATAGGATTGCACTGTGTGTCAGGCAGGTATTACACCTTCTGATTGTGTATCAGGCTGATCTCTTTCTGAATTGTCATCCTTTCACACTGGTAAACAGAACATAAAAATGCTTTAACAGACTATGACAAGGGTTTCAGCTAGGCATGCCAGGGTAGGAAGATAATACCAGCCAGCTTGCATCCAATACACGCCTCTTGCTTCATTCCTAATTCTGGTTTCATCGCTTCTTCCTGTTCAATTTCTTTTTCCAAAAAAGGCCAAATAATTCTTACAGTGAAATCCTAAGCAGACTCACTCCATTCTAAGTCTATTGATTTCAAGGAGCTTAGAACGGAGTCACTCTTCTTAGGATTTCACTGTTTAGGCTGTATGAATGTTGCTTGGCCCCTCAGCTTGACTCTCTGCTGAACCAGTGACTAGTCTTGGCTGAAAAGGATTGTGTTTGAACTAGCAGTATTGACTGCTGCAGAAGTTGCATTCTTACGTTTGATCTTTGATGCCTCGGGGCCGAACTACATGTACGGGTGTTTAATGAGTTGGGTCCAGGTTCCTTGAGTTCCCTGGCAGGGCTCGAGCATTTGGGGGGGGGCATTACAAACTTGTAATATCCCCCCCACACATAAAAACACTGACACCACAATCCTTCGTCCTATCCATACAATTTCATGAGTCGTGCAAAAAGTTTAATTCTGAAATTGCTGTTACAAACAGTTACATGCAGTTTGTCTGTCTTCAACATCCCGGTGGTGACCCAGCAAGATAATTTCATTTGCAAAGTGCAGAGCTGTGTCGAGGAAAGCAAAATCAGAGATGCTTATTAAGGCCCTTGCTTTATGAAGCTATAAAAATAAACTTTGAGAAGTTTGTCCCTAGCGCAATTAGTTAACATCTCCTGTTTATGGAAAGAAAGCGCAGAGTGGTTTTATTGGGAAGATCGTGCTGAGGAGAAACAAAATGGGGCTTTGGGATTTTTCTAAAGCACTTCGTTAACTAGGCAGGCATACCTCCCGAAAGGCGCGAGGTGGACCCACCGGATTAAAACGTCTTACACCTAGATGTTCTTGTCAATAAGGTCAGTGATTTAGAAGGCAGGAAAAAGAGTGAAGTTTCACGCTTTAGCATAATCAACTGGAGCAACTCATAGCGGCATAGATGTGGTTAGGTAAGCAGAAGTGCATACATGCTCAAAACCCTGTGAGCATATTTCCCCCCAAGGTGTTTGGAAAGGGAAGGACCAACATCCCTGTTCCGTGAGGGTAAACTTCCCCAATGTGACTCATGTGCCCATGTCCAGAGATCAGAAAGGTATAAACGGAAGGAAAGGGGGGGGTCACTCACCACCAAAATAAAGAGTTTTGTGTTTGGTTGTTGTGGGTTTTCCGGGCTGTATTGCCGTGGTCTTGGCATTGTAGTTCCTGATGTTTCGCCAGCAGCTGTGGCTGGCATCTTCAGAGGTGTAGCACCAAAAGACAGAGATCTCTTAGTGTCACAGTGTGGAAAAGATGTTGGCAGGTCATTTGTATCTACTCAGGAGAGGTGGGGTTGAGCTGAGTCATCCTGTAAGAGTTTCCCAGGGTGTGGAATGCTAATGGCGGGAGGCTTCACTGTATCCTGAGGAGGTTCTTTTGCATATGGATTGGTACTTGATGTGCTAATCTTCTCTGCAGGGCTATTGTCGGGTATAGAATGTTTTGTTAGTCTGGTGTTTTTCAGAACTGGAAACCATGCTCTGTTCATTCTTTAGGTTTCTTCTTTCCTGTTGAAGTTTTGCTTATGCTTGTGAATTTCAATGGCTTCCCTGTGCAGTCTGACAAAGTAGTTGGAAGTGTTGTCCAGTATTTTGGTGTCCTGGAATAAGATACTGTGCCCTGTTTTGTGGGTTTTGTGTTTGTTTTATGTCCCACATCCATTCAAATGTTTATTTAAGTTATTTACAAATTAAATTTTGTCCGAAGTTGCCAGCAATTGAAAGGTAAAAGAATCAATCAGAACAGCCACAGGATGGCAGGGAAACTTAGGGCACCTATCGATGGAATAAACATTACAGATCTCGGCTTTTAAAAGGTAAATGGCACGCGTGGCCCCAATTTGAATCGGGACCACGTGTGAAGGGGAAGGAGGGCTTAACCCTTTAGTTAGTCGACGCTCAGTTTTTGCTAGTTGAAACTATTTCTCTGTTAGTATTGAAAGGTTAAGTAGATCACCTTCCTTTTAGATGCTGGTGCCAGCATGGGGAATCTGGTTTTATTGAGCAAAATTGCGTGGGGATTGAATGTATGGGTGCGGCAGACTTTGTGGTGGACATGTTCGGTAGACGGAATATTTTTGACAGCCACGATCACTTGGGAGCTGAGCTTTGGACCTCCTTGCCGCCGTCAGACTTGAGCAGCGCGTGGAATAGGTTTGTGAACTGGCAGGGGCTGAAGCAGCCTAGGCGTCAAGTTAAATCCCTGTTTCCCCTGCCATACAGCCTTGATCTGAATTGAGGCTCTCTGTGCATGTGTGCGTGTGCACAACCTGCCCTTGCAGATGGGCAGAGATATGCAATCTTTGATTACGTATGTTTGTGGCCTTAATGTCAGTCCCAGGTTGATGAGAATGACAAGATCTTTGTTCTAAATGCTGTTAAGTGAAGATGCCAAGGAGGCCATTCTGGGCAGGGCATTCCATAGTCATGGTGCCACCACTGAAAAGACCCTTTTCTTAGTCCCCACCCACCTTGTCTCCATTGGCACAGAGAATGATTATGCAGATGGAAATGAATAGACAAGTTCATACAAGAGAGAGAGGTTTTCCAGATATTCTAGGGTCCAGGCTGCTTGAGGCTTTGAAAGTCAAAAAGGGCATCTTGAATCAAGGCTTGAAAACAAATTGGGAGCTGGTGAAGATCTTTTTGTATAAGGATCATACCATATTATTTATCAATAATAATTCTAGACTGCCCAAGTTTCTGAGAGATCTTGAAAAGCAGCTCCATATGCAATGCATTACACCAGTCTAACCTGGATTGAGAACCCAGCAAGGATACCTTTGGCGGTGTCCGGCCTTTCCAACCAATGGTGTGGTAGAACTTGGTAGAAGGTCCTTCATCAAAAGATGTTACTTGGACTGCAGATCTAGTCCTTCAGGGGGGCTGTAGATCTGTCCCGTACAGAACAAGCTCCACTTTTTCCTTACCAACAGAAGCTCCATTTTTTGTCTGGACTGACCTTCACTTAATTCACAGCATCCATCCAGATAATGACTCTGAACAACTGCTCAGCTCGTCCTCGGCCACAACTGACTGCTAACAAAAAAGGCAAAGTAGGGTTGAGTGTCATCAGCGTGTCGATGGCACTTCACTCCAGATCCTCTGACAACCTTGGCCCACGTTTTCCCACAGCTGTTAAATGAATGGCACAGCATTCTCTGTCTGATCCGGCAAGGGAGTTTTCATGGCCTTACACAAGATCTTCTCAGTCTGATTCCTTGAGATTCTCGTAACCAGGGAAAGCAAAGGATTGAATCTGAGCCCCACCCCTATCGGAATATAAGAGATGCTAAGCTGGATCGTAGTCGGTTTGCCAGGTCCCTATATCCTCCTGATGGGAAGCCTCGTGCCTTGGGCGTGCTTTTTTTTCATGCCTTGGGCATGCTTTTTTCATGCATGCACACTCCCAGCGCTTGCATGATGACATCACTTCCGGCCCAAGAAAAGCATGAGAGCACACCCACAATTGGCATGACAATGTCACTTCAGGAAGTGATGTCATTGTGCCCCACTGGGAGTATGCCCAGTGGCCACTTTCCTGTGTTGCCTGCCAGTGGCAGACACTCTCTGGGGGCTTGCCGCTTCCTGCCAGCTGTGTCACCTCCGGGAGATTGCCCACAACTGGTGGGCAACTGGGAAGCCTAGATCATAGAGGCCAAAGTATTTCCGAGATGTTGCCTCTCAGATGGGTTTGCCCGTCTGAATATGGTGATTCCCTTTAGTTGACATGGCTAGCAGTCACTGGTGGACCTTCTCCTCCATGGATCTGATTCCATTCCTAAAGCTATGTCAATGGCCATCACTATATCCACTGACAGTGAATTCTACAGTTCACTCATTGAGTAAAGAAGTACTTCCTTGTTGTCTGCCCTGACTTTATAGAGAAAATATATTGATTTATTGGTTGAGTACTGAGACCTATAGAACTTGTATTTTGTATTGATATTTATTCTATTTATTGTAGTTATTGTATTTATAATATTTAGGAGACAGGATTAACCATTCACTGTGAGCACTGTGCACTTTACTATATCAAGAATTAGGAGTCAAAAATTTAAAAAATTAATGTATCAATATACTAAACTGTTGGTATTAGTTTCCCATGGAAGATTTATGTCTTTATTTTGGTGGTTCTATTCCGGGGAGCTCCTTGGCGTGGCTGAACCTATTGTTCAACAACTCCCTTGGGTGCCCCTTCATTCTATTATTATAGGAGAAAGAGAAAGTTTTCTCTATCAACTTCAGGATTCTGCAATATGGGACCCATGGGTGCCGTGTTACCCACCAAGCTTTTCAGAAAATTGTTGGGGCCATTGCAAGTCAGGGCTAGTTATTGGATGCCAGCATTCGACGGAAAGGGGTTTCTACGACTGCAATAGCTGCTGCAGCCACTGGATGATCAGGAGGGATTGGTAAGCACCCGGGACTTCTTTAGTCGGTGTGTGGTTTCATTCCCTCTCCAGAGTTATTCTCCAGCCTCTTTCGCTCTCCCACTCTGGGTTTTCCTTCTTTGCTGTCTTCCTCTGCTTCTTATGGCAGTTATTTTGAGTTTGGCTCCACCTCTTTTGGCAGACAGTTTGAAGTCCCACCACCCTCCTTAAAATTCCAAAGGTGTCTGCAGGCTGGAAATGGTTGGGGACCCCTGACCTACTTTTTCCACCCCGTGCATAATTTGATAACCCTCTTCCATGTTCCTCCTCTTTTTTCCTAAACTGAAAAGTCTTGGCCATGTACTGTCAGCTCTCATTGCTTGATGCAGGTGACATGCAGTGGAGAGATGGTGGGATGGGCTGGTAATTGAGCAAGAGGGTATAACAGGAAGATTAACATTTTCAAGAGAACAATTGCAGCTGAAGCTCAAGCTAATCTCCGGTCGTATTCATTGGGAGTTCTGCCTATTACTAGGACATGGAAGGACTGAGTTCCGAAATTGAAGACTCAGGAGAATCCTGTTCTTGGAAGTAAGGAAGGCCTCATCAACACTGGCTGCTAGCTCGCTCACACACACATGCACGTGCACACACATGCACGCGCACGCATGCGCGCACGTGCACACACACACACACACACACACATGAAGCTGCCGTATACTGAATCAAACCATTGGTCCATCAAGATCAGAACTGTCCACTCAAACTGGCAACATCTCTCCATGGTCTCAGGCAGAGGTCTTTCCCATCACCTCCTCCTGCCTGGTTCTTTTAACTGGAGACGCCGGGGATTGAACCTGGGACCTTCTGCATGCAAAGGAGAGGTCCTTCTGCTGTACCATGGCCCTCTCAGAGGGCTGAGGCTGTTACTCAGATGGAGTGAGGTCTCCTTGTGCATTGGGGGAATTAGCATTAAAGGATATGCGGCGAGAGGGGGTAACTAGAAATCACCTGTGCATACCAGGATTATTTCCATAGAGAACTCTCAAAGAAACAGGCAGCTGTTCCCCTCCCTGGATGATTATCAACAGTCCTCTGGGACCCAGAATGGCTGTATATGGGACTGTGCAACGTGTGCTGCTGAGGGTAAATCTGTAAAATGTGGCCATTTTCATACATCTTTAAAATAGCGCAATACTCACGGAAGGCTGCCTGCTTCCTCGCGTGATTTTTGACGCCATCCGTTTACAAGTGGAGGCAGGCAGTGATGATGGCACTTTAATGGCGTTTTGTAAATGGATGGCGTCAAAAATCGTGCGAGGAAGCCGGCAGCCTTCCGTGAGTATTGCACTATTTTAAAGACGAGTGAAAACAGCCTTTTTCTGGTTTTTACGCTACCAGATTTATCTGTTTTATTTGATGTCTTTTAAACTGATGTGATCCTCTTTGATCCTGCTTGCAGAGAGAGCAGACTATAAATTAAATAAATAAGTAAAGGCAAACACAGAAAAACACACACAGCATACACACAGAGCTAACTAAGAAAGCAGGGAGGAAATTGGAGTTTTGGGAGAAGGGTGATAATCAGCAGTCTCGGAGAGGAGGAGAACGTCTATGTAGGAGCAGCAAAACGAGCAGTGTTTCATGGGGAGAAGAAGCCCAACAGAGTGGGGGTGAATGAGTAGGTACTAAGAAACCCACACACTGAACACATGGCTGCACAGCCCAGTTATAGGGCGAAATGTGTCCTGAGGCAAAACTGACGTCGTGCTCCCCAAACAATAGCTTAATGGCTTGTCTGAAGGGAGGACAATAAATGAGGAAAGGTTTGTGTGATGTCCACCCCAGTGGCCTCATAGTTGGCATAGACTCTTTAACTGCAAGTGGCCCCCCTGCACCTCACCCCTGGCTTGACTGGGTGCTTCCTGCCTTTACCACTCCCATGTTTCCATCACCTGCACTCCACGGTTGTGTCAGCTGAGGGTTTCCCTCCTGGTCGGGAGGCTGTGGTGTTGGGCAGGTTGGGGTGCTGCAGGTTGTCTGTTTATGCCTAGCACCGGACAGCTCTGTCTCCAGCTTTGCTGCTCGCTTTGGGATGTCTGCCTCCCTCTGGGACTGTGCTGTGCTTGTAGCACCATCGCTGCTTCTTTTTGGGCTTGCCGCCGCCAGTCTTTCTCTCCAGGTCAGCTCCACACTTCTGCTGCTGCTGCCGCCACCTCGCTTTTCTCACACCCCTGCCTCCTTCTTGCTTCCTACCTCTGCCACTTCCTCCCTGCCTCACCTACTCTGTATTCCACCCCTTTCGGGGCTGCACATCTCCCTTTTGAAGTCTGTGCCTCGTTGCCTCGGCCCCGCCCTTCCGGCAGAGCATCCTGGGCCGGTGCTTCACAGTGTGATATGACTATCTTGGGATGGACTATAGGTAAAAAATATAGCTTGATGACCTGGTAAATGTTGGACAGGAAGGCTATCGGATGTGCTGAATAGCCTGATTAGGTAAGTGGGAGAAGAAATGTGGAGGAAGGCATTGATGAGATTAGGAAGGGAGATGTCTCAGGAAGTCTCAAGACCTCTGCTGCTCTCCAAGGTGTGGAGGATATCAGTCAGTCATTTCCCCTATAACTCATGTCTCGGTAACTATGCAGTCTCCAGGCCAGCTGGCATCCATGCTGCCTTATTAGGGCAGCAACTGGGGCTGCTGGTAAGGGCCTTCTGATATTTCATATCCTTAAACTGCCCTTTTAGCCTGACAGCTAAGAAAGCCACCTTCTTTTTCTCCCATTAATGCCATTTTTGCTTGTCGCACGAGGGACGCCTAAGAAGGTAGAAGGCTTGAAATTTTCACAGTGCATATCTGAATACACACCAGCGTTTATTCTATGCCTTTGGATTTGCATAATCGAATCCAGTGCAGCTGATACATGTCAGGGATAGATGTTCACATTTCCATATGCAATGCAAGAGGGGAAGGAATGCACATCCTCCACTGCTACATTTGGCTCTGTGTCTGCTGTGTTGTGCGTGGCTGTATCTGGATGACGGGGGTGGGGGGACCTTGGGGTTGATGAATGAAATCTTTGTGTTCCCACAGTCCCTCCCTCTGCATTCAGATTTTATTTTGGGCCGGTGCTTCCGTTAAGAACCATGACATGCTGTAGTGCCCTGAAATAAGAGGCGTTTTTCATTTCCAGCTTTGTCAACAATGCTATCCTTAAGCCACAAACTGTGTGCGTCGGGATTACATGAACCAGCCACTGCAGATCAAACCCTGCAGGCATAAGTTAGTGTCGAACATTGAATTGTGAACATGGTGTGTGTTCAGTGCAGGGAATTCACACAGTTCAAAGTCATCAGGCAGCGAGACGTGAGCTGTGTCATGAGCTGAGGAATTAATTCAACATAACGGGAGGTGGGGGGGGGTAGCTAGTTAGTGTGTGGTCCTGGTTGCTCGTCAGATCTCATTCTCAGCCCCTTGTAGGGGAAATAAGGATGGTATGGTGCCTTTAGAGAGAGGAGGGCACCCACTCAGTCGCAGAGCACAGGCCTTTGCATATAAGGGATCTTGGGTTTCATCTCTGAGCCCTTCTAGCTAAATGGTCCCAAGCGTTCATGAACAAGATTCGGGACCAATTAGAGTTCCAGAATATGAGCTTTTAAGAGTCAGAGCTCCCTTTATCAGATACCAGTTTTCACGAAGAGCCGAAGCAAACTGCAGCACACATTAATGGAGTAAGTGGATAAGTGGTAGAGAATCCCAGGTCCCCTGGTGGGGGCGGGGGATCCATCACTCCCAACCTCTGCCCCCTGCCACCACTCACCTGGCTGGCAGAGGGGAGGAAAGGTGGGGGGGGAAGGCCTCCAGGGCACGCTCTTGGGGCAGTGCGATGACATCGTTGCACCACCCCAGAAGTGCTCCCACGCTTTGCAGCGGGCTGTTTTAGGTCCCAAACGCACCAAATTGGGCCCATTTGGGGCCCAAATTACCCTACTGCAAAGCACAGGAACTCTCTCAAACCCTGCACAATAATGTCTCTTCCCTGAAATGACATTGTCACACCACCCTGAGAGCATGTGCATGTAAAGTGTGCATGCAAACACAAAGAATAAAGTGAGTGCCGGGACCCCCTGTCCCACCAGGAGGGTAAGGGACCTGGTAACCATAACCAGTGGTCTGACTTCATATGAAGTTTGGTAAGCTGCTCCCCATGGAGTAGCAGCAGAACTATTGGGAAGGTTTTGGAATCTCAAATCCAGAGAAAAAGCTTTATTGGGACCAGAGGATTTGTGAATAGTATGGTGGCAGACAGGAAAGTATGTCCTCACCTGGGTAGCCCAGGCAAGCCCAATCTTGTCCGATTTCAGAAGCTAAGCAGGGTCGGCCTTGGTTAGTAACTGGATGATAGACCTCCAGTGAAGACCATGGTTGCAAAGGCAGGCAGTGTCAGACCACCTCTGTTAGTCTCTTGCCATGAAAATCTGCCATCTAAGACTTAACAGCACTTTCTGCCGCCACCAGATAGGAAGGTGCACAGTTCCTTTAATGGGGAGGATTGCAATTGATTGGGGTGGGAAATTAAGCTGAGACCCAGGAAGGACCTAGATGGATGCAAGGGCTTACGGTAACATTGGCAGAAAGCTCGAAGGAGCCTCTTCCTAGATCTATGCTGTCATCCTCTTGGGAATTCTCTGTATCTAGAAACAAAAAAATGGTTCCGTGTCTGAGAGTAAACCCTCTGTCATCCATATTCCAGTCAGGGAGGAGAAGGCTGGGGATGTGGCATTAAAAGAAGATCGTTTGCGCTGTTAAGTATGCAGCAAAGCAATAAAACTTTATATCTGTAATATATAAATAGTGTAATCGGGCAGGGTACAGGATTGTCGGAGGACCAGAATATCAACCACATCACTGGAGATCGGCATATCAACTGCATTTGTGGGTGACTGCTTTGTGCGAAGTGCAAGGGTTTTTCAGTCAGAGCAGTCCCTCAGTGGAACAGGCTTCCTCGGGAGGTGGTGGGCTCTCCTTCTTTGGAGGTTTTAAAGCAGAGGCTAGATGGCCATCTGCTGGCAGTGCTGATTCTGTGAACCCGGGCAGATCATGAGAGGGAGGGCAGGAAGGGATACATCGGTGCTTAGTTCTTGTGGCCCCTTCTTACATACCCAGGGTAATGCTGATCGCCACTTGGGGGTCAGGAAGCAGTTTCATGCAACATAGATAAAATATGTAACTTCTTAGGGTCTGTCATTGGACTATGACACCTGGAATTTGTTCACTCCTACCTTGTGTAGTTGGAATGTTGCAGGGTTCCCATACTAGTCCATCTTATGTGCTGCTGAAATAAGGGCTGAAGACAAGGAATAGGGTGGGTGGGGGAAGCAAAGTGCTGAATGCAGAAAGCACATAATGGCCCTCAGGGAGTTGGAAGCAAAGGTTGCAGGACCACGGAGAGCTCCAGGGGATTCCGACATCGCTTTGACAAGAGCCAAAGCGTTACGGAACCCTTAAGGATTAGAACAGGTCTCACAATTGACTGAGCTCCTGCCCTAGTCTCAACTAAAGGCAAAGATGAGCGAATATTCCATTCGTACCTATTATTGTCAATGGTTTCAATTCCATGCTTTCCCCTGTTTTGTAGATGTGTTTTGCAATGTGTGCACAGATCGTACAGGTTGTAAGGAGCAATTTATACAGTAAATTATACAAAACGGTGCTGATTTATTGAGCAAAATTGAAATGAGGATTTTTTTTCAGTCGAAACAGGAGGGATGAGAAATTTGGAAATCATCCCTAGGTGGAAGGTCCTTGAAAGAAACAGAGCTTGGAGCTTTGCCAAATTATCCTGGCTTAAAGGAAGCAGCCCGTTCTGAGGTCGGCTGCACCAGTGGATGTGATAGGCAACTCAAAGTTGCCTGGTTCCATTGTTACCTGTGAGCTTTTCTCATGTTTTTGGAATCAAGCAGCAGCCCTTCAGCAAGAAGAGGGTGGCATCGGATTAGTTAAGCGGTGCCGTTACTTCTACCAGAAACATCACCGTCTCTGAACGGAATGGCTGGACTTGCTGTAATTTGCAAAGTTCTGACCTGAATTCTGCCCCAAGCCTGCGGTGCCCGACGTGGTTCTCATTCTGTTTGTCTGACCTTCTGGGCAAGGACCCCTCTCTCTGCTTTCGACTGCAGGATTCCAGCTGGCAGAATAGAGTTGGCTCCTGGCTTTGAAGGAGTGACTGGCATTCCCTCTGACCGCGGGTGGTGATTTGATTATGCAGCTTATAGCTGCTCTCGCTTCCCTCTGGCTGAAGCAGACATGAGCGGTTTACAAATGTCAGAAAGTATTGGTGACAGGAGCAAAATGCTCGCGCCTTCCCGTTTAGCTGTTAGCTTTGCTGTTTGCTCTGCACTCCCCCCCCCCTGCGCTGTACCAAGCTGCCTTTTTACCTGATTGAATTTCACACCTTGTCGTGCTGTTCCCGGCAGTTCCTTGTCCATGTTGGTTTTGCTGTACAATCATTTGCTGTTTTTGCCTGAGCATCCAGTCGGGGCTGATGCTTTAGCTGCACTTTCCTCCTTTCTTTTCATCCAAACCCACGAAGGCCTCTTGGAATCCCTAAACTTGACGTGGCGATACAGTCTGTGAATGGAAGCGGGAAGATCTATATGATGAGAAGCCTTTTAGCAACAGCTGGTGTGGTGTTTTTAGAAAGAGTATTGGACTGGGAGACCTGGGTTCAAATCCTGCTTCCGTCCTGAAGCTCCCTGTGGGATGTGAACTCAGCCAGTTACGTCTCAGGATCTGGGAGATAGGCTGAAGGAAGAGTCCCTTTGCTGGGCCTTGGGGGACAACAGAAGACTAGTAGATTGGACTCTTCCAGTTTATCTCTTAAAACACTTGTGCGCCTCCTTTTGGCACCAAGGTTTCCTTCCAAGAAGCTTCCAATAGCCATAGAAGGAAACCATGGATAAAATACAATTGCAACCACCACAACAAAAAACAGTAAATGCACAAAAGACCTGACAACAGAATCTTAGAAAGTGAACCACTAAATGCATAGTTTCAGATGGGTAGCCATGCTGGTCTGCAGTAGATGAGCAAGAATCGGGTCCAGTTTCACCTTAAAGACCAGCCGTATTTCCAGGTTATGAGCTTTTGATAGTCCAGCCTCCCTTCTTGAGATAGATAATATATCTGAAGAAGGGAGCTTTGCTTCTTGAAAGCTTATACCCTGGAAATCTGGTTGGTCTTTCAGGTGAAACTGCACCCAATCTTGCTCTTATCCTGAGTTAGGACAATTGATCAGTCGAGATCAATTGTGTCTCCTCTGACTGGTGGAGGCTCTTCAGTGACTCTGATAAATATCTTTCACATCACTATGTTGGTCTGCAATAGAAGAGCAAGATTCAGGTCCAGTAGCACCTTAAAGACCAACTAGATCCATCTTTAATAATAATAGTAGTAGTACTAGTAGTAGTACTAGTAGTAGTAGTAGTAGTAGTAGTAGTAGTAGTAGTAGTAGTAGTAGTAGTAGTCAGGGCCGGTGCCACCGGTAAGGTGGGTGCCACGGGCACCAACGTGCCGGAAGGGGTGCTGGGGGCGCACCGCTCAGCCGCCCACACACAGAGCAATGGACCAGGAGGGCTGGGAGGACGAACACATGCCTCCCCGGCCACCCATGGCAGCATGGGGCAGTTTGAGCAGGCAGCCTCCCAGCTCTCCCGCCCAGCCACCCCGCAGTTCAGCTGCGCGTGTGCGCGCTTGCGCGAGGGGGCAGAAGCAGGCCTCCCCTGCATGCCTCCCCCCGGCCCAGCCTCCACCTCCTCGGAAGCAGTGGTCCTGCTCTGTGAAGAACCATGGTGCCCTTGCTCCCTCTCGCTCACCCTACACCAGCCGCTTCATCTCCCCTTAGCGCGCCCAAAGAAAGCTCTTGTTGTCCAGCCCAGGCGCCGGAGAACTGCTGGAAAAGGCTTGGGTGGGCAGCTCTTCCACGGCGTGCAGGTTGCAACTCCCATAGGGTGGCTGGGGCTGCGGGTGCTGGCTGGCTTGCCCGGTGGCCTCAGCCCCAAGGCTGGTACAGTAGGGGGTGAAGGGCAGGCCTGAAGGTGGCCCCAGCCTCAGGCGCCAGAAACCCTGGCGCCGGCCCTGTTAGTAGTAGTAGTAGTAGTAGTGATAGTAATAGTAATGATAATAGTAATAGTAACAACAACAACAACAACATTCGATTTATATACCATCCTTCAGGATGACTTAACACCCACTCAGAGTGATTTACAAAGCATGTCATTATTATCCCCACAACAAAACACCCTGTGAGGTGGGTGGGGCTGAGAGAGCTCCGAGAAGCTGTGACTAGCCCAAGGTCACCCAGCTGGCTTCAAGTGGAGGAGCGGGGAATCAAACCCGGCTCTCCAGATTAGAGTCCTGCTGCTCTTAACCACTACACCAAACTGGCTCTTAAGGCACTTCTGGACTTGAATCTTGCTCCACTAAGTGCATAGTTCGGGATTACACTGCGGCAGGATAAAGCTCAGCACCAGGTGTCCTCCCTCAAGCCTGGTGAAGCCCTTGCGTCCCTTGGGGGGGGTGCCCTTCACTCAAGCAGTGGGAAGAGCCTCTCTGAGAGGGGGAGTTGCTTCTTCCTCCTGCATCAAAGAGAATCTATTTACAATCCTCCCAGCCCTTGATGCTGCCATCATTGAATTCTGGAACTCCTCAATTCCTTCACTTAAAGGAGGATTGTTAGCTCAGGGCATCCTTGCTTGAAGTATTTTCTCCTTTCCACACAGACACAGACAGACACACACACACACACACACAGATCCTCTTTGATCTCATCTGCGCATTGAGCAAGCCCTGTGCATTTCAGTAGCAGCATCAGTTCAGTTGCAGTGTCATTGTGCTTTCATTAGATAAATGTCATTTTTAAGTGCTGTGTTTGACCAGGGAAAGGAAATGCAAAATGGCTCTTTTACTACTTTCCGAATTGGGCTTCCCCCATCTGCTACTCCTCAGTTCTCCTCCTTGTGCGTGTTTAGAGGCCCGCCTGCTCCTTGTGGTGATTTAAAATAAAAATAAGAAAAGGAACATGTATGGCTATTGCTAGAGCTTAAGAAGACCACTTACATCTTGAACTTGTGCAATTGTTCTCGGGTAAGTTCAGCAGGACTTAAACAGTACCGCAACCTTTGAATTTTAATCAATAGGTAGCAAACTCAAGAGAGATACAGAAGGGGAAATATTTTTTCACATGATGCATCATGAACTTATGGAACTCTATGCCACAATATGTGCTGATGGCTCTTAGATAGTTGTCTAAAGGGTTAGACATTACAGATTTACCAATGGCTATTAGCTAAGAGCTAAATGGGGAATTTCTGTGCTCAGAAGCATAAGCCGCTGAATCCCAAACGGAGGAGGCAAAGAGAAGTCGAAGGCTGTTATCATGTTATTTGTAAGTTTTGCTAACCCTGTTCACAAGTTACAGTGAATGCATGTACAGTCTGTGTTCAGTGTACGCTTGATTGTTCTTTGTGCGTTGAGTAATTCTCATGTTACAGTCAATGCATATACTGCTGAACACGGGATACAAACCTCACATTTATCCAGAGACTGGTCCCCTGTTTCATTTGTAAAGTGAAGATGAGTTGGCTGTTCCTTACAAACAGTTGTATACATGTACAGGCAAGATGTATGTGCATTGACTGTAACATTCAAACAAGTCTTCAAGGATATTTGGCGGAAATAGGATTCTGGAGTTTAAGGACTTATGGTCCAATCTCATCGGGTACTTTGTTAGTTGTAACTAGTGCTTTTTTTCTAAAAAAAGGTTTAGGGGTACTCTCAGTTTGACTCAAGAAAATCACCATTTTATAGTTCAAATCGGAAAAAATAAATACAGTCAATGGACAAAATTACCAAGAACATGCATTTCCTCATATTACACAGCTCACAATAACTTCCAGATTGCCATGAGGTTGTGTTCACTAACATCTTCCTGATTCCTCTGCTTGCTTTTGGTGTCCGTCGCTAGATGTCTTCCTTTCAAAAACCATGAATTTACATACACTGGAGGCTTAAACAAACTCAAAGGAGGGCCTACCAACACCACACTACTTCACAGATTAAACACTCGCTTCCATCTGAGACTCAGGAAACACCGTGAAAGGAAATGATGTCAGAAGACTGTCGGTGATGAGAATTATGGATATTAATATTGCCAACCAAGCCCCTCTATAGTGACATGTGCACACAACCAAAGAGTTTCAGTATAGAAAAACTCTTCACACTCTTTGCATAAAACGTACACAAATACACAGATTGGTCGCCGCCATCAGGGGTAGCAACAAGACTGACCAATCACCGTGCTAGATTCTAACTACCAGAGCTCCAAGTGGCTTAGAGAAGACTTGTCTGCACCCTAACGATCACCGATTATGCCAGCGATCTTGGTGGCGTGTTTGATGCTCAAACATTTTTTGTAAGACGAACAGCACTCCTGGTGAGTTTAAATATAACTAAACATCTTTGTTGCCAACATACTCTACGTAAAACAACAAATCACATAAATATCCATATTAATAAGTTTGGAGTTGGTTTAGCAGGAATTCCAACATTTTATAATTTTTACTTTCTCCCTTTAGATTCACAAAATGTTTAGGGGTACACGTACCCCTGCGTCCCCTCAGAAAAAAAGCACTGGTTGTAGCCATGCTTACAAATACCCTGTTGTGAGCAAAGAAGGGAAATGTTCTTATCTGATATAGATTATTGTTGAAGTAATATGGTGGAGGAGGGATGCTCAGCCCTTGTGAAATTTTCTTTATCCTTTTGTCTGCATATACATGTGTGTGTTGGGGTGAACAAAATTAGAAGTGTTTACAGCAAAGCTTTCTTCAGGCATCCATTCAGACCACAAAGGAGAGTTACGGTAATTAGCCAATGAACAAAAAGAAAACCCATCGTAACCTTCTAACTAAAGAAAACAAGAATCACCATCACTGAAGATATTAACTGCATTAGAGACACTTTGTTGGACTTACCTGAGGTCTTTATATACTCTAGCAATATTGTGAATTTTTATTAGTATTGTAGAACATGTATGAAATGGACTCTTAACTCTGTGATTCTTTATTTGTACATTAACTTTTGTTTACACGTCTGTGGTTTGTACAGTTCTTCTATAAATGATGTGATTGTTATATAATGGTGATGCTGGCTCCAGATTCTGTGGATGTAAATTGGAATTTTGATTTGTTATATTAGTATTTTCTTATGTCTTTTACTATGTATGGATGTGAAAGTTTGACAATGAAGAAAGCTGACAGGAAGAAAATTGATTCATTTGAAATGTGGTGCTGGAGGAGAGTTTTGCGGATACCATGGACGGTCAAAAAGACAAATTTATTTATTTATCTAGTACCCAATAAGTGGGTACTAGTACCCAATAAGTGGGTACTAGATCAAGTACCCAATAAGTGGGTACTAGATCAAATCAAGCCTCAATTCTCCCTAGAAGCTAAAATGAGAAAACTAAGGCTATTGTCACATCATGAGAAGACAAGATTCTCCGGAAAAGTCAATAACGCTAGGAAAAGTGGATGGCAGTAGGAAAAGAGGAAGACCTAAAATGAGATGGCTTGACTCAGTAAAAGAAGCCATGTCCTCCAGTTTGCAGGATCTGAGCAAGTCTGTTAATGATAGGATGTTTTGGAGGTCTTTCTTTCATAGGGTCACCATAGGTCAGAGGCGATTTGTGGGCACATCACACACACACACACACACACACGCACACACACACACACACACAATCTTGTGTCTTAGACCAGAGTAGTTAGAAGGTTATGGCGGGTTTTCTTTTTTCTTTTTTAATTGGCCTCCATTCAGAGACAGAGCCAGTGCTCCCTGCCTTCATATTTACTGATATTTTACCATTATGACATGCCCAAATCAGATTGGCAGCATGGCATAGTGACTTCATCATATTTACTATATGCCCCCTTACTAATTGGGGTCATAGACATACTTACAAGCAAAACAATTGAATGGAAAGTAGACCTAGGGTAACACCCAAGAGGGGTTATAAATAACAGTGCTTAGGTACAGAAAAGATAAACATAGGGGCATGTTGGCACTCCTATAATTCTAATTTTATATCTTTTTTATTGGAAATAATTTAGTGCAGGCTTCAGATTTTAAAATGGTTCAAATACCTATCGGTCTTCTGAAAAATTTATTTCATTTATTAGACACCCTTCCTCCAAAGAGTTCATGCTGACATTCATCATTTCTTCCTTGTGCCTATACTCACGCATGCAACATTATCTTCACAGTAACCCTGCAAGACGGTGAGTGGCCCAAGGTCACCAATGAGTATCCCGGCAGAGCGGGGGTTTCAGCTAGAGTCTTAGGATGACATTCTAACCTTATTCTATTATTATTATTTATTATTCTATCATTATCACATTATTTTTGTGGAAGTTTTCATATGGGGTTGGGCTGACATGTTTAGGAAGCACCTTTCCCATTACTTCTGTGTTTTTTATGATCCTCAGAATCATTTTGAGTCCAAGTGCCAAGGGGGCTGAATGTGAAGAGAGGAACCACAGATTCTGCAATGATGGCCCCTGTCCTGAGAAATAAGCAAGCTAAGGAGACACAGTCCCCAGTGCTATTTCATTTTTAGAAACAGCAGAAACACTGTGTGTGTGCAGACTCAACCTAGGATATATTTTGTTTGCAGTACAAAAGGGTTTTGGCTTGTGCGGTTGATTTGTGTATTTCATAGCTGGTTTTTATTGTGCTATCTGTATACAGTTCCTTGGAGAACTATTACGCTGCCTTGAGTGCTTTTGGTGAGGTTAGCCAGGATACAATAATTAATAAAAATAGTGCTGTAGTAAAGATACCAGTACAGCTCCCTTTTAAAGTGAAAGAATCCCAAGAATGGGAAATCAATAAATACCAAGACCATAGAAATGGCAGGATGTCCAGAAACTCAGGACAAGCATCTTTTCTCCTTTTGCCGCACTGTAACCCTGGCCAATTCAGAGACTTTGCATTATCTGCCAATCACAGGGGGCAAAGTTCCTCACCGCTGTTCCTTTCTTGGTCTGAAGACGATGTAAGTGCACACAGATTTGTGTTGGCCCTAGGCAAAGGTTACCTGAACCCAGGCCTTTTGTTTGAACTGGGATCTCAGCCCATGCCTGTGCAATTGTTCCTGTCGACTCCTGAGCCAGAGATTCTACTTGAGGCAACTCAGAGCCAAGCTACAAGAGATGAATTACACGAGGAGGAGCACATGAAGGGAGTCGCAATGTTAGCCAGGATGCTGAGTTTTAAAAGAGATCGGAAGGCTTTGTCAATTTCCCGTCTCAACAGAGCCAGGGAGATCCCTGCTCAAAGGGTCTGTTCATTTCCTCTTCTCCTCCCAAAGGCTCTGTCAGTTTCCCCTCCCCTTCTAAAAGGCAAAGAGGAAATTAACAAACCCTCTGAGGAGCAATCTTTCCTGGCTCTGTAGAGAGGGGAAATTGTCAAAGCCTTCCGATCTCTTTTAAAACTCAGGTTCCCGGCTGACATTGCAACTCCCTTCTCGTGCTTCTCCTCGTGTAATTCGCCTCTTGTAGCTTAACTCTCATTTTAAATACAATAATGGGTTCTGATTAGTGCTGATTAGGTAACTTCTCTGTGGTGGCCCTTACCTTGGGGAACGGCCTGCCTGAAAACGTTTGGAAGTCTCCCTCCATTCTGTCATTCCACAGAACATTCAGGACGACATTTTTATAGAACTGTATTCAAAGGGACCAATCTAGAAGGGCACCTTCACAATGGAATAGGATTGTAGTCCGCTGCGATGAATATTCTATATCTTGCTTTTACCGAATTGTCTTCTAACTTTGTAGCTCCGTTATACCTTGCCGAAGTAGTTGCGGTTCGCACCGTCTACCGATTCCTTGATCTTAGACCATTTGAGTTGTTTATTGGATGTTGTATGCGGTGTGATTGCATTGCTTTTTATTCTATAACCCACCTCAGCAATAAAGTGGGCCATAAATAAGGTAAATAAACAATATTCTTCATGGTATGCTCAACTTTGCATTTAAAGAGGATTTTACTCCAGGCATCAGGACATGAGCTTCCTGGTTCAAGCATCACAGCCCTCTACAAAATGAATGATATCTGACAATTCATGGTAACTGACTAAGCCCTCCACCCACCCAACATCACCTACAAGAGTAAACCTTAAAATTCTGAATCCAAAGTAGCAAATATATGGGTGTCGTCATTTGTTAAAGACAATGCAAAATGCTGTCATTCATTTTCTCAATTGTCAAGATCAGGCTTGAGTCAGAATCTAATCTGGGTGTTTACGATCTGCTTTTGAGAATGAAAAACAGCCACTGGCATTTCAGTCCATAGGAATCTATTGTCTCACTTCCCAAGAGGTCGCCATCGCTCAGCAAGGACAGAGGTGGTGTGGAATTGGAGATTATCCCTTTAATGGTTTGGTGCTGCCTTTAGCAAAGCTTAACAATTTCTGGTGATGCTCCCAAATGGGAATGTCTGATTTCTCCCATTGCAGGGTGGGAAAAGGAAGAATCCAGAGGGGACTTAAGCCATCTCCTCAAACTTGCCAGACTCACTGCATGCTCTGCTCCTTTAGGATGTGGAAACCTTTTGAGTGGCTACAGGTGAATGAGTGTGTACAGAGGAGCTAGTAAAGGTGAAGAACCAGAATGGATCTGCCTTAAGTGACCAGATCAATGGCCAGTCCTGGCCAAAAACCTTTGTAAGGGTTAGGTTTAGGGTTAGGGTATCATCATCATCATCATCATCATCATCATCATCATCATCATCTAAATTTATAGTCTGCCCTCCGTGCAAGCAGGCTCAGGACGGATTACAGCATACAAATAAATACAATAAATAAATCAGTAAAACCACAGAATGACAAGATCCAAATTCAGCGGCATAAAACATAGCTCCACAACATAAATTCCCAGTGTTCCAGGACAAGATTCCCTTCACCCTTCCCTGAAACCCATATAAGGAGAAGAGAGGGAGTGGAGACATGCGTTGATGCTCAGTTGGTCACTAATCGTATGTGGGGGCAGATGGTCATATTGCCCCATACTGTTAGGATACTAGCCGGGAGGCTAGTGTGATCGATCTGAAATGCTGGCCTCACCCAAATGCCTGGTGGAACATCTCTGTCTTGCAGGCCCGCCAAAAGGACACAAGGTCTTGGCGAGCCCAAGTGTCTTCCAACAGAGAGCTCCACCAGGTTGGGGCCAGGACCAAAAATGCCCTGGTCCTGGTCAAGGCCAGTCGAGCCTCCCTGGGTCCGGGGACCACCAGTAGATCTGCCTAGCTCAGTATTGTCTCTCCTGGGTCTCAGACAAAGAAATGTTCTGCACAAGACGGGCGATGTGAGGACCAAACTGGAGGTGACAGCATCCTCATACCTGCCACAGGGATGCCACTGCCATTTTAAAGGGATTTAAAAATGCCATGAGGGCCCAATTGAGCTCACAGTGTGGCAGGCTCAGGAGGTCTTCTCCTTCCCTCTGCATCTTTTCAGCCACAATATGTGTGTGAGTGTGTGTATGTGCATTTCAGCATTTGGAAAGGTGGTGGTGGGGAATATAGCACCTTAGCCTGAACTAATCAGAATTAGGTCCCAGGAGCATTTTAAAATCACTTTTAAATGGTGTCGTCATCCCCATGCTGGAAACAAGGATACTGTCCCATCAAGTTTGGCCCCGAGATCCTTTTAATAGGAGATGTGGGAACTGAGCCTGGGATTTTCTGCATGCAATCCAGATCCTCGACCACAGAGCTACTGTGGATGTGCACCGGCTGAGCCTTCCCCTGATATCCGCACAGAACCTCAAGACCTGACGGCTCTAGCCTGGAGTTCTGCAGCCCCTTACCACCATGTCAGATTATGCCAACTTGTTGCAGAATGATGCCGTTCCTAAGTGACCATGAGTAGAACGATGCTCAGGATGTCCGGTCCCTGCTTAAGGAGACAGTTGACCTCCTGAGGGGAAGAGAAACCTTCCTTCACCTCCTTGTATCAGAGTATGGTCTTTGGTCATGGCTCCATACCTTGTTGTCGGAAATTCTGGCGCAGGCGCATTTTCTCAGCTTGTGCCGTTCTCCGTATCAGGGTGTTAGGTCTCCAGATTTTACAAGAGACCTTGAGAAGCAGCACAGAGGTTATCGGCACCCAGATGGAAACACACACAGCCCCCTCCTAGCAAGCCTGAGGCAGCAGCAAGCTTTTCTCCTAAATGTGCTTCCATTTCTGTGTTCCCAGAGAAGCAAAATGGCCATTTTCTTAATTCCCCCCCCCTCTTTTTTTGGCCACAACATGACGAAAACAAAAGTATATAAATGGCAATAATTTACTGGGCTCACGGGGAAATCTGTATTTCAACGTGATTATTGAGTGTGCTCCTTAATTGCGGCAATAAAAAAAAGGAATCGTCCATCTCCTAAATGTGAATGGCAGTTGCTGATTGTTATTTAATTAGTTGATTCCAGTGGTCGAGGGCTCAGTTCAGAATTGCAATCACGGTGCCTATTTTTTTCATGGAGATTGCTGAATTAATTAGGAGAACAATAGGTTTCCTCATTGTTGATGTCTTCGGAGCTTGCAACCAGTAAGTTGGAGGCTGAAGGAGGAATGTGAGCATAGAGAGGGTTTCTTTTTTCTCCTTTGTTGATTTCCTCCGTCTTCCTCCCACTTCCCTGTATTGTTTCCTGCTTTCACCACCATCATCAAATGTAAGCAGTAGGTGTTTCGACAGAGGTCGCTGGCCTTAGTAGGTAGAAAGAACATCAGAGGAATACAGAGGGAGAGGAGGAACCACGTTGTTCTCTTGCTGAGATTGAGACAACACGTGCTCGGAACTGTGTAGGTGGCAGTGAGGAGTGATAGGAAGAGAAACAGTTGGAAGACGGCCAGGCATCTTGAAGCGAAGGATCCCACTTCACCGTTCATTGAGTCACAATCTCAGAGAGGTGGGGTCAGGAGCCAACCTGCAGGCCATGCTAGCTGTGCTTTGCTCCTGAAAGTATTGGCTTGGACTTTGCAGTGGAGATCTTTCCCAGCACACTAACCATCCTGAGCCCTGCTGAATAAATGGAAAGTGCAAGTAGAGGTGTTCCAGCTGATGAGAGAGCCTTGAGCCACTACCAAGGCTGCAGGGTCCTTTAGTTCACTTAAGCTCTGACTTTTGTTGGAGCTCTCCATGGTCTTACAGACCTTGTTCATGATTCCCCATCCCTTACTATCTGTTGCATGCTGCCAAATACCAAATTTTACCGAATCAGGTAAAATTCGGTAATTTTTACCGAATACCGAACCTGAATTGCACATCCCTACTGCTACTGTCTCTGCACCCAGTCAGTCACCCTCTGTGTCTGTGAGCCTCATCTGGATTGGCAAAGAACAGCTCCCTCTGCTCTCCATAATTCCTAGATGCTTGCTGATAGAGAGAGACAAGGGGGTGCTGGAAGCAAAGATGTGGGGTTATTCTTTTAAAAGTAGTTCTTTCCTTCAATGATTTTTTTTCTCATTTCACAGAATGTATAGTTCCAAAATCACATGACTCAGCAGCACAATCATATGATTTAGTCTAGAATTTCGAGATCAGACTTTTCTAGTACTGCTCTTTGACAGGACAGTATTACTGATTGTTGTGAATTAATAATGTGATGTTTGAATACAACACAATATAGCGTGGTATTTTCCTGAAAGGTCTAAAGAGCTTGTTAAATGGGGGAAGTTGGGTTTTTGAAATGCAAGGAAGATGACTGAGAATGAGTTGTCTAGGAAAAAAGCTGGCTTTATTTTCCTGTTCTTTCTTTCATGTATTCCATTTTAACAGCCTTTGGGGGTGTTTTATTGTGATGTGGTTTTTATTGCAGCTGACTGTGAATTTGCCGGGATAATACAGCTCAGCAACAGCAAGGAACGCCAAACAGATCTGTTCAGCAGTCGTTAGGGGGATATCAAAATGTAATGTGCTAATCTCTCCAACAAAGTCTTCTTTTTCTCTCCCCCTTCCGTAATGGTGATGCTGCACAAATGGAACTTTCTTTAGGTTTCTGCGTTTTATCTGAATGCCAAGGTGGATTTTGCAGAGCCATGGGATACAGCCTGAGTGTCCGAAAAGTGTGGCCAGCTTATCATGAAAGGGATGCAATGCAAATACTGTTTGCAGGTTGCCGTATGTTAGAAGGATGCTGCTAGTTGGGCAGAGAGGGGACCACGTGGCCTCATCTGAAAACAGGACAAGGTAGAGGCAAAAAGGCATCCTGGAGCCTAGCTGCAGTCCTTTGGCTATATAAGGGGCAAGTCCTAGCCAAACACAGCCCATTTCTGGTGTTGGCTCAAAACCCCGTGGAAAGCAGCAGGCCCCGGATCTTCCCCAGAAATGCCACTGAGCAGAACTTGAGGGTCTAGCCTCGGTACAGGTCTTTTCCACACAGGGCTTTTTCATTGGTTCTGGACCCATACGGCATCAATTTCTCACCGGAGTTCTGTACCCACAGTCAAAATACCCTGATTCAGTCTCCAGACTGCTTCCCAGACTTGTTCGCATTCTGCACAGAGAAGGGCTGCATCTGTCACAGAATCTTTCTCCAGCTTTTCCTCTGCGCACATAGCCCAATAGACAAGAGCAAGAGTCCAGTGGCACCTATAAGACTAACAAAATTTGCGTTAGGGTATGAGCATTGACTCCTGAAAGCTCATACCCTACCACAAATTTTGTTAATCTCCTAGTTGCTACTAGACTCTTGCTCTTTTCTACTTCTACAGACAGAATAACAGGGCTACCCATCTTGATCTACATACCCCAATGTTCCCCCCCCCCAGCAAAATCAACCCTGGGGCATTTTTGAAGTGCAGGACACTTTCTTTGTTGTGGGGCCTGGGCCTGGCCCTGGCCCTGCCTTTTGCCCTCCTCTTTATTCCCCCACATCTTGATTGGTTGAACAGCAACCAATCCAGTTTTTTTCCTGATTTAAAAAAAATAGCAATGTTGGCGCCTTAAAGAAAAAAAATCCTTGTAAGTGCTGGGGAAAGACTAACACAAAAACTGAAGAGAGCCCTGAATCCCACGATATTTTAAAGTTTTCTTTTGTACTTCCTGTACTTTTAAAGTCCATTCTTTTTTGGCTTTTTTACAATTTAAAAGCAAAGCTGCAACTTTGCAATGCTGGTGCCATTAAAAAAAAACCTTGTAAGTTTCCTCAGCGATTAACTTATAGTTGATCAACTCAGGAAACTGAGGAATCCTCAGCCAATCAAGTAAGGGAACTAATATGTTCCCCAGAAAAATTGCAGCAGAAACAAGGCATTTTTCTAGTGCAGAAATAAAAAACAGGCACCACTTCGGTTCACCTTCCTCAAAGTGTGGAATTAAAGAATCAAAGCATTACAGAGCCAGAACCAATGAATAAAGTAGATCCGATCCTCATGGTTCAAATATGAAGAAAACCCGATATAAAGTTCATCAAGTGGAAGAGCCCACAAACTGTGGCAGAAATGCTACTCCTGTCTCTAACAGGTTGGATCCTGTAAAGATTCAAATGGGCTGGCCTGGCCATTAATGTACAGGGAAATTTCCCAGCAAACCACTATGCTAGAGGGCCACCAGTGGCCAGGCAGAACCAAGCCCCAGCAGGTTCTGCTAATGCCCCAGGGACCTTTTGGCTTAGAACCTGTATCAGCAAAGGCAATTGGTGTCCATTCACCAGTTGTCTCCTACTCCACAACTGCCAGTTTTGGGGTCGGATGGGGAGCATACAACGGGCAAAGTAATGCTCAATCCTGGCCTCACTGGGGCTGAGCACCCCTGGAGTGCACTAGCTTGCCTACTACAGAGGCCATTCTGCTTGACTTGTTCCAGAACCATTTTCACTTCCCAGTCCACCCCCGGATTAAAATCATACAAGAAGTAGGCAGGGCGAATTGACCCGATACCCTCTCTTTGCTGCAGACCACATGCTGCCACTTGCAGTATTTAAGAAGCTCCCCTGGTGTGCTGTAGCACAGTGGTTAAGTGGTTGGGCTGCGAATCTGCACTCTACTGGTTCGAATCCCACTCCTGCCATGAGCTCAGTAGGTGGCCTTGGGTAAGCCACTCCTCTCAGCCCCAGCTCCCCAGCTGTATTGTGGGGATAATAAATAACACTAACTCGTTCACCGTTCTGGGTGAGGCACTAATCTGTCTAGAAGAGCGGTATATAAGTGCAGTTGTTATCATCATCATCATCATCACAGAAGATTTTTCAGGTTCAGGAAGGAAATGCGGAGGAAAATCCTCCTCCGCAAGCAGGAAAGAAGTATTTCTTTTGTGGCAAAGGTCATTTTGAAGGGCTGCCAGCAGATTATGTAGCAATCACGCTCTTCCTTTTTTTAGGAGCACTGTGAGTGTTTCACCTGCAGTTAGAAGTCATTTAGAAGTCTTGTAAAAACAGTAGCAGCTGGCCTTGATGTCTCCTATGGATGCTTTACTGCTTGTTTTTCTGGTAATTGCATGTAGCTACTCCTGGTATGCCAAAAGCGGTCCTTTTATATCGCTTTATCCCAAACCAACCTGATACCCTTTGAAATCCCAAGAGTTTGGGAAGCCCCAGAGGGCATGCAGGGTAGTTGCACTAGTTTTAGAGAAACTAGGGAAAGAGAAGACCTGGAACAGTAGCCTTTCTGTATCCTGGGCAGTGTTGAGGCAGTGGTAAGAGGGTAGCAGTGGAGAATCAAGTCGATGCCCCCCAACTTCTCACCTTGCCTCATGGATAAGCCATCTCTGCTAATCCGTTTGCTGTGAAAGGAGGCCAGTTGCATGGAAAGTCTGGGCATAGCATGATTTAGACTCCTCCTCATTTCAAATTCTTCACTCCATTTCCTCTTCTGCTCGACCAGTAATGAATGGATGGTACAGGGCATGGCTCAGTGGTGTATGGCAGTTCCCAGCTAAAGCCAGGGTTCTAGTAAGGATGGTTGAACTTTGGTTCAGTGCCGTGTGAGTGGTTTGCAGGCTCTGACTTAACCTAAAATGAGCTAGCTAAGCTGATCAACCAGACCAGCAGGTAGTCTCTGAGTTCTCCAGTGATTGGACCTTGGAATGTCTTCGACAGTCTTTATCTGTCCTCCCTAGATGTTTGCACAGCCATTAATGTTTATTAACAGCTTGGCCTGATTGGCTCTTCAGTTGCCAGGTAAGGTGCTGAATTCTAGAAAAGATGGCTTCTCAGCTCGCCCAGTTCCCTTCTCTGTTCTTCCACCTCGGCATGTCCCTATGCCAGATCAACTAGACATGGAGGGGACATGCATTCTACCAGATGGGTAAGATAAACAGCAAACGGATGCCAACCAGAGATGCTTAAGGTAGTGAGCTCTTAAGTTTTTAGGCAGGCCGACATTTAGACAGCAATAGTAAGGTTTCTTTGTTTCACGTCTGTTGCTGGTGTATGAGTGCTTTATGCTTTTCAACACTCCTTAATGCTAATAAATATAATTTTTCATTAAGCTGAGTCTGGAATTCATGACTTGGGCATGGGCGCACCCGGAACAAACACAGAGATTGGAAAGCCAGTGCCATGGGCAAGGTGAAGCTTTCGGTCTCAAAACAAAAACGGGAAGTGTGTCCTGCCCACCTGATTGCGGGAGTGACTGTGTTCAGCGCTCGGGATCAGGAAGTTTGGGGCAGCTATCCCAATGATTGGTCGACCACCTGCTTTACAAATGGGAGTCCTGTATTGGTATTTCCAATGCAGCTACATGATCCGGTCATCATGAAGAGATGTGTGTTCATTTCAAAGAGCAATTGTGCACATTTGGCAGTGTTGAGTTGTTAGCTTGCCACATCAAGAGTCTGCCTCAAGAAATCCATGGCGATTTCACATGACCTCTTTGGCCCCATGGCATTTTAAACGTTTGCATTATATTCCCAGGGAACGAGTCTTCCCGTTGCAGCTGGCTGTAGAGTTCTGATTCCAAATTGCCTGAAATAAGAGAGACTCTGTAGCCTCCCGTGTGTCTATGGTTCTCCTTGAAAGTGCTGACTTCTGCAACTTCCTTTAGAAAGCTCGCAGTGACTCGTGTCAAAATAGATATTTAGAGCTCTGGGAAGGGGGGGGGGACATTACAATGGGGATATTTTTAAAACATCTCCATGCAACGCCAATTAACGTTTACACAGTCAACACTTGTGGCAAGTATTCATGCCAGACATCACATCACCAACTTGGAAGTGGTAATCTATATTGTGTAGATGGGTCCTTAATTAGCACTGCAGATGCTGGGAAAGCCCTTTCCTAGCACAGTTTTAGGTCAGTAAGCTTTTGAGAGGCAGAGCTCCTTCCTTCTACTGAAGAGGGGAGCTCTGACTTTCAAAACTTATACCCTGAAAATCTTGTTGGTCTCGAAGGAGCTACTGGTCGCAAATCCTGCTCTTTTTAGTGCAGAATGATGGAGAGCTGCCTTCCGAGATTAAAGGGTACCAAATTGGATCGATCAGTGGCCCAACTCTGTCGGAGGCAAGTTCATATACCTGGTGGAACGCTCTGTCTACTGAGACCGGGGCCCGGCAGGATTTACTATCTGACGGGCCTGTAAGACAGAGTTGTTCCGCCAGGCTCATGGCTGAGGTTGGGTCTCCACTGGCCGGAGGATGCAACATCTACCCCTCTCCCCGTGAAAGTTGCCCACCACTGTTTGTTTTTCGGCTGCTCTTACTGTGCTGCTATATCCAGTTGTACTGCTGTATCGTTGGTTATTAGTTGTATTGCTGCCGCCAGGCAAAAGAGTGCTGCTACTTTTATATGACGTTTTAATGTTTTAATATGGAACATTTTAAAATGATTTTAAGGTTGTTATCCGCCCTGAGCCTGCTTGCGGGGAGGGCGGAATACAAATATGATACAAGCAAGCAGACAGACAGACAGACAGACAGACAGACAGACAGACAGACAGACAGACAGACAGACAGACAGACACAGATAGATAGATAGATAGATAGATAGATAGATAGATAGATAGATAGACAGACAGACAGACAGACAGACAGACAGACAGACAGACAGACAGACAGACAGACAGACACAGATAGATAGATAGATAGATAGATAGATAGATAGACAGACAGACAGACAGACAGACAGACAGACAGACAGACAGACAGACAGACAGACAGACACAGATAGATAGATAGATAGATAGATAGACAGACAGACAGACAGACAGACAGACAGACAGACAGACAGACAGACAGACAGACAGACAGACAGACAGACAGACAGACAGACAGACACAGATAGATAGATAGATAGATAGATAGATAGATAGATAGACAGACAGACAGACAGACAGACAGACAGACAGACAGACAGACAGACAGACAGACAGACACAGATAGATAGATAGATAGATAGATAGATAGATAGACAGACAGACAGACAGACAGACAGACAGACAGACAGACAGACAGACAGACAGACAGACACAGATAGATAGATAGATAGATAGATAGATAGACAGACAGACAGACAGACAGACAGACAGACAGACAGACACAGATAGATAGATAGATAGATAGATAGACAGACAGACAGACAGACAGACAGACAGACAGACAGACACAGATAGATAGATAGATAGATAGATAGATAGATAGATAGATAGATAGATAGACAGACAGACAGACAGACAGACAGACAGACAGACAGACACAGATAGATAGATAGATAGATAGATAGATAGATAGACAGACAGACAGACAGACAGACAGACAGACAGACAGACAGACAGACAGACAGACAGACAGACAGACAGACACAGATAGATAGATAGATAGATAGATAGATAGATAGATAGATAGATAGATAGATAGATAGATAGATAGATAGACAGACAGACAGACAGACAGACAGACAGACAGACAGACACAGATAGATAGATAGATAGATAGATAGATAGATAGACAGACAGACAGACAGACAGACAGACAGACAGACAGACAGACACAGATAGATAGATAGACAGACAGACAGACAGACAGACAGACAGACAGACAGACAGACAGACAGACAGACACAGATAGATAGATAGATAGATAGACAGACAGACAGACAGACAGACAGACAGACAGACAGACAGACAGACAGACAGACACAGATAGATAGATAGATAGATAGATAGACAGACAGACAGACAGACAGACAGACAGACAGACAGACAGACACAGATAGATAGATAGATAGATAGATAGATAGATAGACAGACAGACAGACAGACAGACAGACAGACAGACACAGATAGATAGATAGATAGATAGACAGACAGACAGACAGACAGACAGACAGACAGACAGACAGACACAGATAGATAGATAGATAGATAGATAGATAGATAGATAGATAGATAGATAGATAGATAGACAGACAGACAGACAGACAGACAGACACAGATAGATAGATAGATAGATAGATAGATAGATAGATAGATAGATAGATAGATAGATAGACAGACAGACAGACAGACAGACAGACAGACAGACAGACACAGATAGATAGATAGATAGATAGATAGATAGATAGATAGATAGATAGATAGACAGACAGACAGACAGACAGACAGACAGACACAGATAGATAGATAGATAGATAGATAGACAGACAGACAGACAGACAGACAGACAGACACAGATAGATAGATAGATAGATAGATAGATAGATAGACAGACAGACAGACAGACAGACAGACAGACACAGATAGATAGATAGATAGATAGATAGATAGATAGACAGACAGACAGACAGACAGACAGACACAGATAGATAGATAGATAGATAGACAGACAGACAGACAGACAGACAGACAGACAGACAGACAGACAGACAGACAGACAGACAGACAGACAGACACAGATAGATAGATAGATAGATAGATAGACAGACAGACAGACAGACAGACAGACAGACAGACAGACAGACAGACAGACAGACAGACAGACAGACACAGATAGATAGATAGATAGATAGATAGACAGACAGACAGACAGACAGACAGACACAGATAGATAGATAGATAGATAGATAGACAGACAGACAGACAGACAGACAGACACAGATAGATAGACAGACAGACAGACAGACAGACAGACAGACAGACAGACAGACAGACAGACAGACAGACAGACAGACACAGATAGATAGATAGATAGATAGATAGATAGATAGATAGATAGATAGATAGATAGATAGATAGATAGATAGATAGATAGATAGATAGATAGATAGATAGATAGTGACATGAAGGCCAAGCCTAGGTAGATATTCTAATATTTTAATTCGGATCCTATCCCCAAATACAAGATTCTCACATTGCTGTCTTTTAAAGTGGGCAGTCGGTTATTTTACTTTGTAAGTATTTCCAACTTATTTTGCTGGGCTGTAAACTAATCCGGAGTTTAACTTTTGCTTAACAGTTTCAATGTAGGTTCTTGCAGAGCATTGGAGTTAGTAAAGCTATGTGCCTTTTTGGGGAGGTACCAGCAGGGAGACAGAGGGAGGTTGCTGACGGGAACCAAGAGGGGGAAGGTGAGTTCATAGAAGAGGGAGGTAGGAGGTAGGAGAAATGAGGACGAAACCTGTTCCACAACGAAAGGCCAGATTTTTGTGTTTCGTGCTGAGCCGCAACCCATGACGGGTTGCGGGAGGATGAAAGAAGAATGGAAAGTTGCTTTATTAGACACGTGGGGCCTGTGTGCTTTAAAGTCCGGGGCTCGCAAACTGATCAGTCACCAGGCAGACTTGAAATGAGTCTCCCCCACCTCCTTGCTCTGCCTGTCACTCGCTTGACAGATTGATAAGATGCAAATTCTTCCTGACCGAAATTGGATTTAAACTGCAGACTGATGAGTAGGAAGGGGAGAATTGATGGGACTGAGATGGGACCTTCTATCCATTTTATTTATTACTCCAACTCTGGGCTGGAGAAAAGCCTTTCTGTTCTCTCCCCCAGCCACAATTTACGGCAAAGGGAATAGGTTGGAACTAGTTTGGCTGTCGCCGTTTGCAGCCACAGGCGGGCTTCCGTTGTTTGCAGTTTTCAGTGTAAAAGTATTGGTTGTGAGGCCAGCACTGTGCCATGAACAAGGGCGTGATGGAGAAGAACCCTAACTGCAAACTGGGAGGGAAAGAAAGTCAGGACAGAGATGTAAAGAAGAGAGGAGAGATGAAAGGAAAGAACAATTTAAAAGTAATGATATATAAAATACATAAAGACGGGAGATTGGCTACAATTACTCGATGGAGCAGAAGCAATTTTGAGAATTGAATGATGTTTGCAATCCAGCAGCTGTAGCCCTGCACAGTGGGTGACATTGCAAAAAAAGAGCCTGGAGAATACCTCCCGGGCATGGCACAGCCGCAAGGGGCAGGAAAATGCTGGTGCCCTGGACCCGACCCAGTTGCCTCAGTTGTTCCTTCTCTTTCCACCCCCCTCCCTGCTCCTACCCGATCTTTCTTGAGCGACTGTTTTGCAGCTCCTAAAAGCCGACAATCGTTTTGCCACTCATAAGCCAAATGAAGTGTATCGCCATCACCAGCCATCACTGTTTGATGGCCCGGCCTCAATGGCGGTTGAAAGACAGGACTCCACCACCGCCACCACCACCACCTCCCTTCTCAGTTCATGATCAGCAGCAAATCTCTCAGGCTATTCTCTTAACGGCTGCCTTCGACACTTTCTTTTAAGTGGAAAGGTGGGATGATTTCATTATCTAGCAACATCAGTGTGCGTAATGAATGGCAGAGTACAAGACAAAAGAGCCCTGCCCCCAAGGTACTTACAATCTACAATTCAAGAACAAAGGTTGGAGAGAGATACAAAGCGGGGATAAAAAGGGGAAGAATGTGTTCTTCGTTTGGTTATTTCTACTTAAACTTAAGTCTCCACAGGAGAGGAGGTTGTGCCGCTGGCTTTGTGGGGAAAGTAAGTTTTGAGGAGTAGTTTCATGGTGAGGAGGAGAGGTGGCAACACAGAGTTGTTCCAAGAGGCAGACAGCTGCAGACAAAAAGAGCAGTAAGGGAGTAAGGATGGAGTCATTTGGAGGGCTGAAGTTGACAGGAGAAGCAAAAGCCGTATGTTTTTGAGAGCCGGAATGGCACAGAGGAGAGAATGTCGGACTGGGATCTTGCGAGACCTGGGTTCAAATCCCCACTTCTACCATGCAAGTTTGCTGGGTGATCTTGGGTCAGTCACAAACTCTTAGCCTAGCCTACCTGGTAGCGGGAAAAGAGGAAGACACAAAATGAGATGGCTTGGCTCAATAAAAGAAGCCATGGGCTCCGATTTGCAAGATCGGAGCAATTCTGTTATTGATAGGATGTAATTCCAGGAGCTCTCCAGTCTCCACCTGAAGGCTGGCACATGGAAGGAGGTTGTTCACTCCCTGAAGCTGGGGTGCAATGAGGTAGCTTTTAGAGGGAACTGATCCCTCACTCCTAGGTGGGGGTGAGTCTTACTTAAAGGGGGTCAGATACGGAAACAGTGGTAGGAATCCAGTGAGTTAATCACATTATGAAACGTTATTGTTTTTCAGCTGGCTCCTTTCTGTGCAAGTTTTGCCCTGTGTATCTGTAATGTGTCCTGCATTATATCTGTTCCCTTGTTCTAACCATTCTCTTGCTTACTTAACTGTTAACAATATTTGGTAAATAAATTAGTTTTTCCTGTTCACCCAGCCTCATATCCAGCCATGCTCTGAATGAAGAGAGGGTTGTTCAGGGCAGGGTGTGTGTGTCTCCATTAAAGTCCCAGAACCAGAGTGGTGGCAACCAATGAAGGCCCTTGCCTGCTCCAAGACTGAGGGGGGAAGGAGGGGCTGGACAGTTCCTTGGAAGGGGCTCCCAGTCCACAACAAACCCTGCATGAGCTTGCCTCAGTGATTCGGGCAGAGTGCTCAAGAGTGGTGAGGGGACTGATAGTGGGACCACAAGTGACGCCTGACACAGGTTGGACACTTGCCAGCTTCCCTCAAGTTTTGATGGGAAATGTAGGCAAGCTTGGTGGAATGTTGGACAAGTGACAGTTGAAAAGTCCACTGGACAGCAGTCAGAGAGTCATGCTACAAGACCAGGATGCCTACATTTCCCGCCAAAACTTGAGGGAAGCTGACAAGTGTCCAACCTGTGTCAGGCGTCACTTGTGGTCCTGCTCTCAGGTGCATCCGTGGAAGGCCAGAGAGGAGGATGCTGAAGAAATCAAGGTGAGAAGTGACCAGAGCATGAACTTTGGCCAAGGAGAGGAAAGGCCCCATTTTTTAGCATGTTGAAGGTGGAGGAAAAGTGCTACGACACGGTGACAGACTGAATTTTGGAAGCAAAGGAGAGAGCAGAATCAAAGGGAAAGCCAAATTTCATAGTTCTATGGAGCAGATGATGACGGCGTTTGAATGGATCCCTCTCACTGTCCCTTTAACAGCACTTTGATTTCCAGCAATCACCAGGTGATGTTCTTTAGCTTCACGCCATGAAGAACTTCAACTCCCCCCCCCCCATTGTTGCACATTAAAACTTTATTCAAGGGACTGGTCTGGGGCCATTTGCTAAGTTTCAGGGCTAAGCAAAGATCTTAGCTGGAGCCCTCCTGTGCCTAGGCCCAGTTTCTCTTTCTCATATGCATGTGAATCTGCCTCCCACTGAGTAAGACCACTGGTCCATCCCACACCTGATTGTCTGCTCTTATTGGCTGCTGCTCTCCAAGGTCTCGAGCACAGAAAGATCTTTCCCAAGGCCAGTGACCTGAAGATGCGAGAGACTGGACTTGGGACCTTCTACATGCCATTGCTGGCGCTTTGCCCTCTACTTGGGTGCCTGGAGAAATGCTTTCAAAAATGTACAAGACAAAATAATGGGAATGGCTTGCCAAGCCAAAGCTCAGCAGGGAAAACGGAGCTACACTGGAAGGGCTCACTTGGCCATATTACCTCAGCGTCATTGGAAGTTGGGTTGAAGACTAGTCCTTAAACCAAAAAGAGCTGAGATAAAGGGGAGAGGGAATGGGAAGGTACAGAAAAGAGAGCACTGCTGGGAGAAAGAAAGGAATGACGCCCCAGAGATCTGGCCAGGATCCAGGAAGAAAGCTTCACAAAGAGACAGGGAGACTGACAGTCAATTTATAGTCTCCAGGAGGGGACAAATGCAAAAAGAGAGAGCGCAGCTCCTTTTCATAGTAGCTTTAAAAGAAGGTTAGTTCTAATAAATCTGTCATTGAAGTAGATCTCTGTTTCCTCAACTTCACACAGTTGTTGAGTTTCTGAAACACTAAACCAGACAAAACCTCTCTAGCAACCAAGGGAGCTGTTTGTGTTTCTTTGAACGGTCCACTTTATAATTCCTTGGAGGCCACAAGAATGTACTCTACTCCCTGCCGTTCTATGTTGTATTTATTGTAAGGGTGAAAGCAAGCTTCTAGTTCTCATAGCTTGTAGTTATAGCTCCCGATGACTAGCTTTCCTCAAATGTTTCTGGCCTTTTCTCCTCCTGTCTTCAGGGTCTTTCCTTTGAATTTGAACTGGCACGCAGCCGTGTATCTTGCTCGGATCTTGATGGCATAGCTTGAGAACCCCTTTAAGGGGTGACAGGTTCATTGCTGCCTCCTGCTACATTCTTTCAGCATCAGGGCTTCTTTACTGCTGTAGCCCCAAGGCAGCCTGCTGTTTCCACATCTGTTTCACCATAGTTTGTCTCAGCACTGCCACTTTCCTTTGGAACATTGGTGCTTGGGGTAGCTCCGTCTGTTGAATCTTCAATATCTTTGAGCACCAACACTCCTCTGCTACAACTTCTCTTGATGCTCTAGAGCCCTGTTTTGTTTCCAAAAGGTATCCCTTTCCTCCACTGCTGATTTAAATATGAGGAACTCTTTGGCTCCAGTTCTAATCACCACTAGAGATGGGCACGAACAGCAATACGAACAAAAAAAAGCCATGAACAGCCCAATCTGCTGTTCGTGAACAAGTTGTTCATGAGGCCCCATTCTAAACAAACAGGTGGTTGTTGCAAGCCTCATTCGTTGCTGTTCGCCAAGCCAGACAGTCTGGCACCTGCAATCAATTCCCTTGGCAACTTAGGCAGGGATTGTCTGAACTCTGTCTGAACTCCTGCTGTTGCCCTGGAAACCCCATCTAAGCTCAATTTAGCTTGATAGGCAGGTCTTCCTTCAAGTGTGGAGCTCCAAATTTGTTAAAACAAGGGAGCAAAGAGCAGGGAGGAGGGGGGCTCCCAGCTCTGGTTTTGCAGACAGCGAGGGAGAGACAGTTGCTGTTGGCATTTTGATAGAGAGAGTGCATTGGAGCTTGAATTTTCTTTGTGTGTGGTGGGATAGGGATCTACGCCTTCAAGTTCCAGGGCTGCTGCCAGGCTCTGGGCCAAGCTATTATTTATTATTGGTACCTTTCCTGGTGCCTGCTCAGGTAAGGTTTCTGGAAGTGGTGTGGTAGGGAACTACCCCTTCAAGTTACAGGGCTGCTGCCAGGCTCTGGGCCAAGCTATTATTTATTATTGGTACCTTTTCTGCTGCCTGCTCAGGTCATGTTTCTGGGAGTGGTGTGGTTGGGATCTAGACTTGAATGATGGCTGGAGGAGAGCCTGCTTCCCCTCGTGAACAGCCAACCACAAACAGATTCGTGAACAGGGCCATGTTTGTGGTCATTCGTGAGTCCCTGTTTGTGGATGGCAACGAACAACGAACTTCATGTTCGTTTTTTTTTTCTGTTCACGCTCATCTCTAATCACCACAAGGGTGTACTTAGATGACTTTTGGACTGTGCGTGTCTTCATAGGTGAGCCGTTTCATTTTGCTCATTTTTGTTTCCCTGTGTTCCCTGTTTTTGTTTTTTACACCATTGATGCAAACGTTAAAGCAAACGAAGCATACCTGAATCAAGAGCTAGGACAGGTTTTCTTTCCCCCCAACTCAGGGTTTTATTGCACGTCATTGGAACAGGAGACGTGATGCAGAAGCTGGAGCTACAATGTGAAGTTAGGAAAGGCACTGCCATTTTAATCGAAGATCTGTGGGCTCAGTAGTAGAATGTGTGTGCACCAAAGGTCCCGGGTTTAGTTTTTGGCATCAACATTCGAAAACGCTCTCAGATGTGGAGAGACCTTTTCCAAATAGAAAGTACTCCTCTCAGTGTTAGAAGCAGCTTCATATTGTATTTATATTCATATTTAACGTACCCACTATGCCTTCATTTGGACCATTTGTAACCTGTCACTTGGAGAGGTTGTCCACTTAGTAGTAGTAGTAGAAAAGAGCAAGAGTCCAGTAGCACTTATATAAGACTAACAAATTTGTGGTAGGGTGTGAGTTTTCGTGCATCACAGCTCACTTCTTCAGATAGCACAGACCTGCTTCATGTATCTGAAGAAGTGAGCTGTGATTCACAAAAACTCATACCCTACCACAAATTTTGTTAATCTCCTAGTTGCTACTAGACTCTTGCTCTTTTCTACTGCTACAGACAGACTAACACGGCTACCCATCTTGACTCAGCAGTAGAGTGCCTGCTTAGCGTTCAGAAGGTCCCAGGTTCGCACTCTGATATCTTCAATCTGAGGATCTCAGGTATGGTCTGACTGCGTAAGTCATCTTCCTATGTTCAGTAGGTCAGGCTCCCAGTATTTATGCCACACCTGGGCAATGTTGAGACTTCATACTGCCTGCCAATGGTGAGGGCTGGCACTCTGCTCCCTTGTTCCCTATCTTGCCTTAAGAGAACTCAGTCTGAGCACCCCTCATCCTTGGCAATTCACTAGGCTAAATCCCAACCTCTGCTGATGGAGTTCTGGGTTCAAGTGTAGAAGTCCCTGTTGCTCTTTAAGCAGAAATGTCTACTGAACCTGACAGCTTCATGTGTGTCAAATACAACCTCCAGTATTGGCGAACCTAAGAGGCTGTCAAAACATCATATCTGTGTTCCAGAGCAAACGCGACCAGCTCGAAAAGTCAGCAACTGGTGCAAAACACCATTAAATGAAACTATTTTACAAACTAACTGGAAAGAAGAGATAGCTGCAGGCCAGACATTCTTCAAGATCCCTAACAACCCAATTAAAGTTAAAAGAGCAGTTAGGACGGCATCGGCAGTACAGCAAATATTAAAACCAGCAAAGAGCAAGGAAAAAACTGAAAGGAAAGGAAAGCATTCTGAAGGAAGAGGTCTTTTCCTGGTGCCTAAAAGACAGGCAGGCAAATGGATAGAGGGGGAGAATTCAGTAGACAGGGTTCCACAGCCAAGACAGTCCCATCAAGTCTGGTAGCACCCTCCTTGCCTCCGATTGTGGGTCATAAAGAGCAGCTCCTGTGTTCGGCAGGATTGTGCAAGAATAGAAATATCCCAGGCATGGGTCAGTTTAGGGCTTTAAAATAAAAAACAGCACATTGAATTGTGTCTGGAAATTTTACATGCTTTTTCAGCACAGGTGAAAATTGATTCTACCCTGGGTTTTTTTCCTAGTCTGCTGTCCAGTCCAAATTTTCTGACAATATTTGATTTGGGTTGTTGTGGATTTTCTGGGCTGTATCAAACTGTGTTTGACACTGAGAGATCTCTGTCTTTCGGTGCTACATCTCTGAAGATGCCAGTCACAGCTGCTGGCGAAACGTCAGGAACTACAATGCCAAGACCACGGCAATACAGCCCGGAAAATCCACAACAACCGTCGTTCTCCGGCTATGAAAGCCTTCGACAAAATATTTGATTTTGTTTTATATTTGTACTTGAATTAAAAATGCATTTGGAGGGAAGGGAAGAAATTCTCAACCTTCTAATTCACAGCTTATAAAAAAGCATTCATAACTTGTGGATAGAGGTAGATTTTGAGATTTTAGAAAAACAGGACTTAGGGCCAAGCTACACATGATGA
The DNA here is from genome assembly GCF_028583425.1 of Eublepharis macularius. Classification (NCBI taxonomy): domain Eukaryota; kingdom Metazoa; phylum Chordata; class Lepidosauria; order Squamata; family Eublepharidae; genus Eublepharis; species Eublepharis macularius. Next base: position 7,786,586 of record NC_072803.1, read on the forward strand.
ATGACACTTGAACGGCAAGTGGATTGAGTGGAGGGCAAGTGAACAGGGAGAAATACACTTGCTGTTCAAGTGTCATTCGTCATGTGTAGCTTGGCCCTAAGTCCTGTCAGAAGGCTGCATTTTGTTTGTTATGACAGTCTCGTTCTCAACACATTAGAACGGAAGGTCATCCAATGACACTGATGAAACAGTAGAGTTAGGATAGGCAAAAGAACTTCAGTGGTATTTCACAAAACCAAAAAATTTAACTTGTGGAACCCACTGCCACAAGATGACCACTAGCTATGGCAAAATCAAAAAGAGTCCAGTAGCACCTTTAAGACTAACCAATTTTATTGTAGCATAAGCTTTCGAGAATCACGTTCTCTTCGTCAGATGCATCTGACGAAGAGAACGTGATTCTCGAAAGCTTATGCTACAATAAAATTGGTTAGTCTTAAAGGTGCTACTGGACTCTTTTTGATTTTGCTACTACAGACTAACACGGCTAACTCCTCTGGAACACTAGCTATGGGTTACTCTAAATGTTATTCCTGTCACAAGTTCTTCACAAAGCCAAACCAGGCTCGTGCAAAATCAAAAAGAGTCCAGTATCTATGGCCAGGCTCGTGCAGACATTCAGCAGCTTTGAGGAATGGCTTGTATTAAAAAAGGAGATCCCAAATTGGCTGGGAAACTGCCACCGGGGGAAGGAGAGCTCTTGTCTTTCTCCCAAGCTTTTTTCTCCCATGCAAAAACTGTGAGGAGGGGGGGGTCAGTTTTCCCATTTCTGCTGCCGCATGTGCACAAAATGCCTCAATGTGGAGCAGACAAAATGGGAAACTCTCCCCTCCACACACACTCTTTTCGTACGGGGAGGGGAAAAAATTGGGAAAAAAGCAGGAGCTCTCCCTCCCCTGGAAGCAGCTCTCCGAGCTCATTCGGGCTCTCCTTTTTTATGCAAGCCATTCCCCAAAGCTGCTGTGTGTCAGTGCAAGCCCAGGTTGGCTCCGAGGAGAACTTGTGTGAAGGAAGCAACATTTAGAGTGACCCTTCAGTGGCTTCAGAAAGAGAAACAGACTCATTTATGGACGAAAGGGCCTCTCTGGCCATTTGAGAAGAATGGAATGTTCCATCTTCAGGACTGGAGAACCATCATCTGGGAAAGAACATAATTTTGTTCTGAGCCAGGTGCAAACTTGTAACCTGGCTCACCCTTTCTCCCCAGTCCCATCCCAAACATACAATCTCTCGTTATGAAAGAAAAAGAAGTATTTTTAAAGAATTTCTAAACTGATCTAAATGCTGGTAATGATGTCAAATTTGCAGCCGATCCTGGGTCCACCAACACCTCCCATGCTTGCGTCGGGGAGCGGGGGCTTGAGTCTGTTCTAAGGTGTCCACCTAACCTCTTTTTCACAGGGCAGCCCTTTATTTTTAAGGCCTGTCCTTGAAGTGTCCAGCAAAAGCCACTGAAGGGGTAGGTTTGTTTGTGTACTGTTGAAGCTTTTTATCACGATTTGAGTGACAGGCTCAAGGCTGTCACTCAAGGAGCTGAGCTCTGCCTGCTGCCCCAAGATCGATAGAGGTTGGCCGCTGCTTGGAGGCTCCCATTCTTTCCTGCCCCCAATGCCTTGAGACCTGATAACAGCGCACTGTTTGTGTGCAGCTTCTTCGTTGTGTTTCTAGCCAGCACCAGGCTAAGGAGAGCTTTTTGAAACTGCAAACTGCAGTGCTTTTAATAAGTGCAGTCTACGCAGCTAGTATTTCGAGCTGTGTGTTTCATCACCTTCCCACCAATCATTTTTTTGAGTGCAGACAGAGTGGCTATGGAGGCTTGATTCCCAAGCAGCTACAGGGTACCCGAGCAAAATGCAGCAAGAAGAAGGGCTGTATAAGCTGTTTGGAGGTTGAATTAAAGATGCGGCACTAGAAGAAAGGAAAACAGGAGAGGCCTTGAGAATCTTCCCTTTCCACACTTAACTCCCAAATAGCCACACACAGCTGGCCCTATGGAGAGCTACACCGAAGGGAGCTTTGATGCTCAAAAGCTCATATCTTGGAAATCTAGTGGGTCTTTAAGGTGCTATTGGACTCAGATCTTGCTCTTGCCACTTGAAACTTTGTGTAAATTTGCATATGTAGCTTGGATTCCCTATAAATTTCTGCTGACTGAAAGGATTTCCGTCATTGCACTGTCTCGCTATCCCGTCCTGCTGCATACCCCAAATGCTCCTGAAATACTGCTCCTGGGAGGGGGGGGAGGAATCAGCAAAATTTGCCCCCATCCTACCATTTGGAAATTTGTAAGTTAGCATGTGTAAAATCTGTAAATCAGCATACACAGGCATTGTCCCTTCATAAGGGCTCTTCTCCTCTTTGTTTGGTCACCTTCCATAGATGTACACTCTAGTTGGTTCAACCAAGTAGTTGAAGATAACCATCTTCAAGTACTTGAAGGGCTGTCATAGAGAGGATGGCATGGAGTTGTTTTCTGTTGCCCCAGAAAGTTGGACCAGAACCAACCATAAAAAGAGTTTTCAGCTAAACGTTAGGAAGAACTGCCTGACAGTTAGAGCGGTCCCTCAGCGAAGCAAGCTTCCTTGGGAGGTGGTGGGCTCTCCTCCTTTGGAGGTTTTTAAGCAGAGGCTATGTGGCCATCTGACAGCAATACTTATTCTGTGAACCCGGGCAGATCATGAGAGGGAGGGCAGGAAGGGTCACATCAGCTCTCATGGCCCCTTCTTACATGCCCAGGGTAATGCTGATCGCCACTTGGGGTCAGGAAGCAATTTTCCCCAGGCCAGTTTGTCTGAGGATCCTGATGGTGTTTTCCATCTTCTGGACATGGAGCAGGGGTCACTGGGGGTGTGGGGGGTAGGTAGTTGTTGCACTGTTTGGGGGTGGACTAGATGACCGTGGAAGTCCCTTCCAACCCTGTGATTCTCTATGATTCAAGAGAGTCCTGGTGTAGCTTGACTTCTAGTCAGGTCCAGCAAGACAATTTCTTATGTTCATGAAAGAAGCTGAGGCTTTGGAGGCTACGTACCTTGGGTTGGAACCCAGCAGGAGCAGGCGCAGTCGTAAGGCCAACAAAGGAGAGTTCCGGCCAGGTAGTTCATTCATTGTTCATATCGGACAGGAATATAGACACAACGGTGGACCTTTTTCACTCCGTCTGAAATTGCTTTGTAATAACAAGAGGTGCTGGAGAGGCATTTATATTGATTAAACAATTGGGGTTATTTGTCTCTGCGAAATCCAAAAAATATAGCGGTGTCTCTCTGCTTCCTGTGTGTTCATCATAGCCTTTCATTCATTAGAGGCAACGGCCCTTACAATCAAGGTGGTGCTTATCATGGCCTGATTTTTCACATTATATTTTGATGATAGAGGGGAGAGGGAGAGAGAATGCAAATAAATATCCGGAATTAGAGTGCTGGAGCAGAAACAACTAGTTCTAGCAGCCAGGTATTGGCATAGGGCCAAAAAGAAAGGGTCATTGGGAATTTTGCGGCTGCAGCCCTGCTGGGATAATACAGTTCCTTGGCCTGTTGGGAGTGGTTTTGGAACCTGCTTTTCTTTGAAATGCATTTCCAGTTCTTGGAAAGTATTTAAGTTAAATTAATTCTAATCTCTCTATAAATCCTATGTATGCCGTTTATACAGTTCTTCTTTGCATAGCTATAGAATTAGCCACAAGAGGTAAGTGGCGCCTCCATGTACAGAGGCAGTGTGCTTCCCAATAGCGGATGCTGTCAAGAAATGGGGGCAGGATTCTACCTTCCTGCTCTTGGGGGATTTTCAGAGTCACGTGGTTGGCTACTGTTAAACAACAGGCTCCAAAAGGGCTCTTTTTAAAAAGGTATTTATTTCACATGTTCATATTTTCCTCCACCAGTGTACTGTTTTTGCAGCAACTAGCAGTTAAAAAGAAAAATGCTAAATAAAAGCAGCCAAATTAAAAAAACAAAAGCAAACAAAGCTGAAGGCAGCAGGAGCAGAGAACATGAACATAAAATGAAGCAACTGCAGTTTTTTAACAAACAAGCAAAAACACATCTTGAGTTTTCCTTTGTCATTCCTATTCATGTATTTTGTTTTTAGCGCTCCGTAATTGCTCTTGTGGTTGTATATCTACATAGAGAGAGGAAGATTTTTATCTAAAAAATGGACAGCCAATGTGGTATTATGAGTCTTGAAGTATGATGGGGAGCCCTAGGTTCAAGTCCCTGCATGGCAGTCACTAGGCAACCTTGCACCAGTTATTCCCTCGCAGCCCAAATTACTTAGAGTTGTTTCGAGGAGAAAATGTACAAGGGGAGCACCTTGGATGTTGCCCTGATCTCCCGGAAGGAAGGGTAGGATCGGAAAGTGATCAGGACCCCACCCGGGGGGGGGAGATCCTCTGCTCCCCCCTCCCCCCCCGATGAGACCAGGGCCCGAAAGGACTTGCTATCCTTTCGCCGGGCCCGTAAGACAGAGCTGTTCTGCCAGGCTTACAGTTGACGCTGGGCAGGGGCCCCCCACGGGTTGAATAGAGGGGATCGTCCCTCCCTATCAGGAAATAGCTACCACCCGACCCTTTGTGATATTCTTTTAGGGGTGGTTGGATGATGGATTATATGGATTGTTTCTCTGCTGCTGCTTTTTGCACTCTGTATTTTAGATTTTAAATTATATATTATTGTCTATTGGTTTTAAAGTTGAAATGTTAACATTTTTTAGGATGTATATGATGTAATCCGTCCTGATGCGGGGAGGGCGGAATATAAATCAAATATAAATAAATAAATAAATAATATGTGTTTGTTTTGGTTTTAAATGTATTTAAATGTTTTAAATTTTGAACTAATTACATTTCTGTAACCTGCCCAGAGCCCACTTGCGGGGAGGGCGGGCTAAAAACCGAATGAATGAATGAATAAAAAAACAAACAAATAAATAAATAAATAAATCCAGCCAAATTGTCACCCACCCCCCAAAAAATGTTTTCAAATTTGTCTCGATTTATGGTCTAGCTCCTCTTGGATGGATCGACCAGGAAGAATGGAGCTACATCTTGCTCCCTTCCGCTCTTCTCTACCTGAAGTGTGAAAGCAAGCCTGATCAGTAGCCAAAGCTACGTTCAAAAACAAAAATGTTTTTATCGTATGAGTGACATTGTCACCATCTCTTAGCATTATAATTACACTCTCCACATGATTAAGTCTAGTGTTTGCAGCAGAATCTATATTATATTGTGCTCGTGACAATGAGAGCCAAAACACACGTTAAGAAAAACCTAGGTTCAGCACGTGTTCTCTTACCTCAAGGTTTGCTGGGATCTGTAGGCGTCCTGGAAGCTTAAAGTTTAGCATTTACAGAGCAGCAAAAAGGGAAAGGGAAATACAGGCGCCTGTATTTTAAGCTTTAAGCTTCCAGGACGCCTTTAAGCTTCCAGGACGCTTGCAGATCCTTTAAGCTTCCAGGACTTTAAGCTTCCAGGACCCCTACAGATCTTTAAGCTTCCAGGACGCCTACTTTAAGCTTCCAGGACTCCTACAGATCCCGGCAAACCTTGAGGTAAGAGAACACGTGCTGAACCTAGGTTTTTCTTAACGTGTGTTTTGGCTCTGAGACGGATTGGTGGAGCAGGTTGCGGTGTTAGGGAATGTTTGCAAACACTCAGATGTTCAGAGACTGATGCAGTCCATCAATGAAATGTTCACAGCCTTGGATCTGTGAAATGGGATGGTTGTTAGTTTTTTTAATGTTCTTAGTAGGGAATTAGACAGATGCATGAAACCTACACATCCAGAGGCAGTCAACCTCTTCATACCAGTGCCAGGAGGCCACATCAGGGCAAGTCCTTGGCCTCTATGCCTTGTTGTAGGCCCTCTCCAGAGTAACTTGTAGGCCACTATGTGAGTCAGGATGCTGAACTAGATGGACCACTGGTCTGATCCAACAGGGGACTTCTTAAATTCTTTCCCCTGGGATTAGACCGTTGAGTGAGCATGTTAGAATGAAGCCTTTTCAACTACTGGCTGTAGGTTTTGCAGTTCCTTCCTCCTGGAGAGTGGTTGTTGCCATATCTTTTTTCAGGCCTTCTGATGCAACTGTTCCAGGGAGGCTTTTTAGAGGAACAGGGCTTGTTTTTGTTGAGAATTAGTAAGTGTTCTTCATTCAGTCATGAAAGTGTTAAACTGTTACTTTGTTACTTAGTAAATGTATTTGCGTAGAACCATTTAGCTGTTAAGTTTCCTCGTCATAGAAATGGGAGTCTTTATGCTTAATGAAGTAGATCTAGGATTCACTATTGGGCAACCAGTTTATTGGGGGTGGGGAGCAATTAGCTAGAAACATATACTGAGGTTTATTGCTCTTTGTTCAGTATGTGTGTCTTAAGAGCCAAGCTACAAGTGACGAATGACACTTGCCTGGCAAGTGAACAGACTCACGTGTATTCCTCCCTGTTCACTTGCCCTCCACTTGCTTTCCACTTGATCACGTAGTGGAAGGCAAGTGAACAGGGAGGAATACATGTGAGTCTGTTCACTTGCCAGGCAAGTGTCATTCGTCACTTGTAGCTTGGCTCTTAGAAGCAGGCTACAGTGTGAATGTCTGTGCTGACTCTCTAAGCTCTGAGTGTAACCTCCAGGATGTAGCTAGATAGCTCTTCTTTATTTTCTTGCCAATATAACCTTTTAAAACTCTATTATGTAGTAAAGTATTTCATAGAGCTAAAGCCGTGTGTATGTGTGTGTGAGTGTTTATTATGTCCATTGTGCAAATTCCGCACTCTGCTACCTAACACCAATAGTTTTCCCCATAGAACTTTTCAGCTGCTTCTGTGTATGGATTGCTGTTTTTAAACCAATTGTGCCAATTGCATTGCTTTTAAGTGATATTGATCAATTTAATTAGCGTTTCCCTTTATTGCGGCTAATGTTTTATGTGTGTTTTATTCTTGTAAGTTGCCTTGGGGATGTGTGAATGGAAAGGAGGGCCTATAAATTATTTTGAAGAAATACAAGTAAAAATTAGGAGCTGTCTATGGCAGGCTAGGTGGTTCCTGGGAAGAGGCGGCCAGTCCAATGGAAAGGCCTTTTGAAGGAGGAGGAGAAGGCTTTGGAGGCTGTCATCTAGGGAGTGGATATCTCATAATGTTTGTGAGTTCTCCTTCACTTGGAGGAAGAGCTCTGCCCATAGCCGTTTCCTTGCAACTCTGGAAGCTGGCAATCATGAAGTGGGGAGGTGCAGGCAGTGGGATTGATGGGGTACAGGCTATCCTATGATGATTTGAACTAACCTTTAGTTCTATGGCTGTGTAGATTTTTAGTTTCACAGCTTTATCAATGTGCAGTGAATTTGTCTGAATCACACATGTTGCTCTGTGTGACAGTTGAGTCAGTGGACATGTGCCTTGGGCATGCGTCAACATCTCAGCAATTACGGGGTGTATGTTGGTGAAGCTGGAAACATCCCCCCACCCCGAACAAATATTATCATGTATTTCCATTAATTACTGATAACATTTTAAACTAGGTTATTTTAGAAAAAAGAATCTCGCTGCTGCTGAAATACCAAAGTTAAAAATAAGATTAAAATAAATAATCCAGTTGGTAAGCAACGTTTTACCACAGTGGTTGTTTTCAGCAATGAAAACTTTGACAAATGTAAAGAGAAAATTGGTATAAAATGTTTTTTAGATGGTATATAACTCCTAAGTAGAGATGGGCATGAACTGAAATACGAACCAAAGTTCGTCACGAACTGGGCCAGTTTGTGGTTCGTGAACCAGTGGTTCGTCAGAGCCCATTTCTGACAAACCATCACGAACTTCGTATTTTTGGTTTGTCACTGCAGACAGCCTGATACCGATCAATCAGTTTCCTAGGCAACAGAGGATGGACTTCCTGCAGACCTTCTGCTGACCCAGAAGTGATGATTTGCTGATCTGGATGTGATGTTTTCACGAACCAAACAAATCAGTTCATGAACCATGGCAGGTTCCTGAAAGTTCATGGTTCATGGTTTGTGAAATGCGACGAACCATGAATTGCACAGTTCGGGTTTTCTCTGGTTCGTACCCATCTCTACTCCTAAGGGTATTGCAAAAGCTAGTAAGGATTACAGAAAGAAGTGCTGGAAATGCTGATGTATGGATGCAACTGTCTATCATATGTGGTGGGCATGTAAGATGGCAAGAAGATAATGGATAAAAAAATGAGGAGATGCAAAAGATATTGAAGTTTTGTTTTACACTGGACCCTAAAAGAATGTTATTAAATATTTTACCAAGCAACATAACAAAATAGCATCGTGAACTTTTTAAACATATGGTGACAGCGGCAAGAGTAATATATGCAACAAAATGTAAGTCAGGATCTTGTCCAAACATGACTGATTGGATGAATAAATTATATGAATATGCAGCAATGTCAGAATTAACTTCTTATATGCTTAAAAGACCAAACCAAGAATTTCAGGGGAAATGGAAAGTTTTTTTGAATATGTAGCTGTAAACCAAGGAGAATTAAATATAAGTAATATTAAAATAGATTAAACACTAAGCTAAATAGTTACGTTGTATGCTAACATCCTAACCATAATTAGATTGAATATAATGTTGAATATAAAATATAAAACGTAAAGTATCTCAAGTATGAATGGGGGCGGAGAGGGAAACATTATGTAATTTCACTATTCTGATTTTTTTTGCTTGTACTTTGTGTGTATGCTGTTTGTTTTTTTAAGCATTTCACTCATTGTTTAAAAATAAAAATATTAAATTAAAAAAGAGGAAAAGAAAACTTTGCCCCTCTCTTATTGATAGATTTGTGCATTATTTGAAAAAGAATATTTTCGCACAGTCGGGTATTTTTAAAGAACTCTTATAGTATTCTTCTGTACTTTGCTGTTTTTGTTGGGAGTTGGTGAGCAACCTGTGGTCCCACTGGCACCATTTTTAAAAATCAAAGTGTGACTGTAGCATAGGTTTGACACGCCAGTCAGTTGATGCTCAAATATTACAACTAACCCCTTCGGAAGCCTGGTCTACACAGGAGGCAGAAGGAGGTGGTAGAATTTGGAAGTGGTAGAATGGGCTGTTCCACTTCAGGTGGAACAGGGGGGCGGGGTCACATTTCATGCTTTGTTGTGTAAAAATTCCCCACACAGAAAAAATTGGGGCATCTGAGGGAAAGAATATAGCCTAGCCTTTCATGTGCTGTGCTAGTTTTCTACTTGCAGGACATTATTAATGGAGAGGAATGTTGAAAATGCAGTATCTCACCTGTAGCCTTCAGTAGTGTGGCGTATTTTGTCATTTCAGCTCTCTGCTGCTCCATTACTAGCCAATTCTGCTACATAGACCAGGCCTCATTTAGCCTCAGCCCGATGAAGTTAAATGTTCCATGAAGCCAAGATGTTGGGTGGGTGACAGTTTTTCTTATTCAGAATTTTATTGTAGTGTCATTTGTTGTTAGCAAGAACCCAAACAAGGACTGCTTGCCCCACATCCCGCAGAAATTGGTGTCAGACCTAGCACCAAACCATACTTCTTCCCAAGAGTTACCGGCTGCAATGGCCGGCATGTCCAAGCAACCAAGCCAGAAGTAAAGACAGAGGGCAACTGCTTCACTGGGTGGGGCACCAGAAAGATTCCAACTGTATTTTGGCTTTAAAAAAAATCTATGGGATCCTTCGGAGAAGGTGCCTCCAACTTAGAATCATAGAATTGGAAGAGACGTCCAGGGTCATCTAGTCCACCCCAGGGTCATCTAGTCCACCCCCTGGATAGTGCAGGAAATTCACAACTACCTCCCCCCAACACCCAGTGACCCCTGCTCCATGCCCAGAAGATGGCAAAACACCGTCAGGATCCCTAGCCAAACTGGCCTGTGGAAAATTGTTTCCTGACCTCAAAGTAGCGACTGACATTACCCTGGGCATGTAAGAAGGGACCACGAGAACTAAGTGTGGATGTAGCCCTTCCTGCCCTCCCTCTCATGATCTGCCTGGGTTCACAGAAACAGCATTGCTGTCAGAAGGCCATCTAGCCTCTGCTTAAAAACCTCCAAAGGAGGAGAGCCCATCACCTCCTCGGGAAGCCTGTTCCACTGAGGGACCGCTCTGTCTTTGAGGTTTGGGGCAGGATTTGGAGAGATAATGTGGGTCCTGAAAAGTTCAACCATCAAAAGCGTTCACAGCAACATTCACAGCATTCTTAGCACACCCTGTGCTGATTTATTTCTGTGCTAATTCCATTTATTAGAAAAAAAGAAATGTGTGATTGTAGTCTGTAGACTCCAGGATAAAAGCCAAAGAGGAGAATTAAAAAGTTAATTTCGTTGGTTCACATTAAGTTACCTAATGTGTTTTTGTAATTAGCATAAGCATAAAGAACTGTTTATTTTTACATTTGCTTTCCTGTAATTCTAATAAAGTTAATGCTTTAAAAAAACCTTGATCCATATATGAACAGGAAATACATCAAATCTTTTTTTGACCGGTTAGTAATTGATTCTCCTCCTCCTCCTGCATAATAAAAAAAATTCCTTGCCATCAGCATACATGGCAATTTGCATAGCAAAGTAAGCAAGAAAAAGGTCTCTGCCCAAAGGAAGTTCCAGTGGTAATGCTTGACCCTGGGCCAAAGGTTGCATATACAGTGACATGAGCTTGGGCTTCAGTCGCTGCTGGGTAAGGCAGTAAACCAAAGCCTTCTGGAAATCTTAATTTCATTTATTAAATTTCTAACCCGCCCTCCCCGCAAATGGGCTCAGGGCGGGTAACAATATTGTTAGACTAAAATAACCATAAATACAGTATAAAATTAATAATACAATACAAAATACAAAGCAATTAAAAACCATAAAACCATATCCAACAGCAGCAAAGATATTAAAACTATACACCTCTTCAGCAATCAGAGTAGGTAGGGTAGGCAGGTTATAGATGTTTCGGATAAACAGTGAACCAAGACCACAGCAGAGAGGCAGTGGTTGAGGCCTACCCAGACCTCAACCACCGCCATAGGCCTGGTGGAGCTTCTCCGTCATGCAGGACCTGCAGAACTGTAATAAGTCTTGCAGGGCCCTGATCTTGACGGAGAGAAACTTCCCCCAGGCCGGTGTCAGGGCTGAAAAGGCCTTGGCCCTAGTTGAGGGTAGACCAACATCCTTGAGGCCAGGGACCACTTGAAGATGTTGATCAGTTGAACAAAGAGCCCTCCGGGGAACATATGGCGAGAGGCAGACCGGCAGGTATGTAGATTCCACTCCGTTTAGGGCTTTGAACCTCACAGTCAATACCTTGAACTTGACCCGGAACTCAACTGGGTTTTGAGGAGCAATGTCAAGGGGAGGGAAAGAGAGATGACTGCCACTCAGTGTTCCAAGCCTTTGTTAGTGCAATGAAGACTGTCTCATCGAGGCTTGGAACGGGCTTTGTTGAAGACAAAGCATTGTGTAGGTTGAACAAGGAAGAACTTCCTGCAGTGGCTGCCATGCGTTAGAAAAGCTGTCAGGAGGGTCTCTGCTCTTTATGTATCGCATCTGATTCTGGCAAAGGCTGTCTCTGTCGGATCAGGCTTTGCCTATGGAGGAATATATTTTAGAAAACGAGAAAATAGCACAAAGACGTCAGCGAACCTCTGGGGACATTCCAGGTTTTGTTTTGTCTTGCTCCTTCAGTGGAATATTAAACACTGAGGTCTGGCTTTGTCATGGCCAGAGAAACCTTTGTAATCTCTTCCGCATCCCCTTTGGAGCCGTCACTTTTCTTCCCCAACTTTGCATTATCTTCTCTCTCAGAGGAGAAAATTTATGATACCGCCTTCAATGTACATACCCTTTTAAAAGGATATATAATCAGCATTTATGTAGAAAGAGCATGAAAGGACAGGACGGGAGGATGTGCCTGGGCTTCCTTGCGCCCGCTTTTTGTGACGAAGGTTTTTGAAGTCCGCTGAATAGTTACCTCCTTGTGTTTGCATTTGCAAAGCTTTTTCCCCCCATCTGAGTGTTTTAAAATGACCCCTCCAGCATCGTTTGCAAACAACAAAGTGGTCAGGCAAGATGAAAAGTAGCCACCTGTCTGGCTTGCCTCAAGGCTCAGCTTGGAACCCAAATCTCAAGATTTTGGTTTTTGATCTGGCAGGTGGAGAAAGATTTCCGTTATTCTTTTTTAAACTGCTGTGACCGTATTTGACTGTATTAGGATTGGAGCAGCACTGGACCTTGCTTCGTCTCTGCTGAGCTAGAAGGGAAATAGTCAGTGGTTAATTTGGTCACAGTAGTAGTTATCCACACATTTCAAGCACTCCTGCCAAGTAATCGGTATTAATTTTTGCCTTCATTCAAGGGAGGGAAAAGAATCCCCATTCTTTTATATTAAATTGATTCGTCTGCATTACCAAAAAAGAAAGAGCTGGTAATGTTAGCATTAAAAAATGTCAGTTATCAATTAATATTCCCATATCTTCATGTACGAGGATTCCTATAAACCTCAAAGTACTGCCTACAGGTATTCACCATATTTATTAATAGTAGCAATTAATAGAGATAATTAGCATTTATTAAAGCACACGTCAAATGCTTTTAAATGCTTTGTGTTTATAATCACCGTAAGCCTTAGAGCATGACTATAAAAGAGGCGAATATTATTATGCCCAGATTATAGATGGGAAGCCAAGAGACTAATAGCTTTCCTAATGTCACCCAATGTCAAACGGTCAATGTGTTCCGCTCTTGAAAGTGCCAGTCTCTGGGAAGGGGCCCTGACATTAGACCCTGCCCCAGTGGCTTTGCCATTCCTACCATATATTAGGACAATACTGGCTGTGCTTTTGGATGTGTACACGGGCAGAGAATCCCAGTCTAGCCCAGCAAGTCATGGCAAATTCCTGCAAGGAATTAGGGTTGTCAACTCCGTCCTGGAAAATTCCTGGAGATTTGGGCATATTGCCTGGGAGGGCCAAGTCTGGAGAGGGGAGGGAGCTCAATAGGGATACGAAGCCACAAAGTCCAGTCTCCAGAACAACCGTTTCCTTCCTGGAGGGCGCAACTTCCAGCCTTAACTAGAATCTTCTACAGCTCCAGGGTGGAAATTCCTGGAGATTTTGGGGTGGAGCTTGGAGATGTTGGGATAGGTGAAGGGAGGGACCTCAGTGGAGTATAATGCCATACAGTCCACCTCCCAAGCATCCTTTTTCTCCAAGGGAACTGTTTAGGGTTGCCAGCCTCCAGGTGGTAGCTGGAGATCTCCTGGAATGACAACTAATCTCCAGGCCACAGAGATCAGTTTCTCTAGAGAAAATGGCTGCTTTGAAGGATGAACTCTCTAGCATTATATCCCACTGAGGCCCCTCCCCAAACTCCACCCTCTCCAGGCTCCACCCCCCAAATCTCCAGGAGCTCTCCAGCCACCACTTGGAGGTTGGCAACCCTGACTGCATGGTTGCTTCCCAGACAAAACAAACTGGAACCTGCTGGCATTTTAAAGGCTAGCTCGTTTTTGTTCCAGCATTAAGGTTTACTGACTAAATTTATGCTAGGATAAAAACATGTTAGTCTTTAAAAGGCTCAAGACTCTTGTTTTCTCTGCAGCAGATTTACCGTAGAGGCTACCACTCTGGAATTTCGTTCCCGACAGATCACTGTCAAAAGAGTTCCCTGAAGGCAAAGATATTTGAATATTCTAGGGGATGTCCATTGAGGCTTGACCTGTGATGTGTTCAGAACTGGACTGGGATTTTCTTCTCCCCTCATATAGCCCCCCCCCATTAGCAAATATAGGGGAAGATCACGTTTGTTGCTAAGACCACCTCCCATATGTCTGTCTGCCTCCTTACTTAAATTTTAGATGCCCAGATCTCTGGGCATTATCTCTTTGAGAGCCTATGTGGTGATTTTATTCCAAGTACTGGGGTGAAATTGAAACCAGGTAACAAAAAACAGTTTCTTCAGCTTCTCTTTTATCTGCGAAGGAAAAAAAATTGCCATTTGGTTTTACTTGGCTGCTTTCGAAGATTAAAAGACCGATTTTTCTCACTCCTTCCCCCTGCACGCACACACCTGCTTTGAGTTCTGTGCTCCGAGAGGGCATGTTTTTTCCCCACCACCTTCTTTAATTTTTCCTTTGCTGCTTCCTCCTTAATTTGGTATATAGCTTCTTTGGACGCCCCTCCCTTATAATGCCCATTTATTGCGAAGAGGTGAAAGGAAATATTGCATAAACTAATGGCCCCACTGCAGCAGCTGCCTCGGAGAGAAAACCTTGCTGAAAACATTCCCTTTCATAATTAGAAAACTGGTTTCTTTTAAGGAAGGATAATGCCTGTCCTTGCAGATTTCCTATCTGTGCACCTAATTACTACTTGATGAAATGAATAAAAAGACATTTGTACACTATACAATATTTATATATATAATTTACCAAGTTGCTGAGGCAGCTCAAATGCTGGATGGAATGTATTTTTTCTCGCCTGCCCGACCTAGTTGCCAACCTCTTCCAAAAGTTATTAAGAAAGAAAAGTGAGTCTGAAACAGTTGGAATAGGGAGGTAGAGGGTGCCCATGTTATCTCCCTGAGACTGGTTTAGTTTTTTTTAGCTAAGGGTACCAAATCTTGACTAGAGCAAGTTTGTGATCCAGTAGCACCTTAAAGACCAACTAGATTTCCAGGGAATGAGCTTTCGAGCTCTGCCCCTCAAAAGTTCAAGTTGGAAATATTGTTCTTTATTAATTGTTATATAGTAAATGCCCCTGAGGAAGTCTTATGACGAAGAACTGAAAAGTAAGGAGAAGTTTTGCCGGCTGTGGTTTCGGGCTTGTTCTGTATTGGTGTTTGCCATCTACACCTCAGATTCTTCTTTGCCTACAGAGAGAGAAAACGGAAGAAAAAGGAACGTTTACTTTTGAAATTCTTCAATAACAACTTTAAAACTTACCTGGTTGATTTTCATCTGCCTGTACACTCCCGGGTCCTCAGGCGGGGACTCTGTTATAAGCATATGTATTATTCTTGTGATATCAACAAACAATTCACATATAGTGATGTATGAACTGCATATGCATTAATTGCATGTGTTATTAGACCTACCAGTCTTAATAAGAGATTCATGAATTCTTGAACAAGAGTGTTGTTGAATACTTCATTTGCCCTCTGGCTACCTATTATTCTTGACTTCAGTCCTTACTGAGGGCAGTCAAGTTTTTTGTCTCCAGTAATTATGTGCAGCTCTGTTTGGAGTGTGACTCCACTAACCAGAAGAAGTGAGATAAGTTAGGCAGAAAGTTGAGCTCTTTGTTTAGTTATTGATGACCTTGGGCTCAGCTAGAGCTGTTTCCAGAGGTAGCAATGGTTTTAACTGACTGGCATTTTCTGCCTAGATCATTTTAATCTTTTAATATCTGTGCATATGTTTATATGTTAGAGTGTTTTATGTGTTTTATGTGCATGGATTGTAACGGCCTTTGGCCACACACAAACCTACCTACCCTATCCTTAACTCAAAAATCTATTTCTGCTTCTTCATTGTGCCCATGGACCTTGTGAGTACCATTATCTAAAATACAATACCATTTCCTTACTCAGATAGGAGGGCAGTATTGTAGGGAGCGGGTCTCAGATGCTTTGCTAATGAGTTAATGTCAGCCCTAGAATTACTAGAATTCTGTTCCAGCGTATTGTCGAAGGCTTTCATGGCCAGAGAACGATGGTTGTTGTGGGTTTTCCGGACTGTATTGCCGTGGTCTTGGCATTGTAGTTCCTGACGTTTCGCCAGCAGCTGTGGCTGGCATCTTCAGAGGTGTAGCACCAAAAGACAGAGATGACACTGAGAGATCTCTGTCTTTTGGTGCTATACCTCTGAAGATGCCAGCCACAGCTGCTGGCGAAACGTCAGGAACTACAATGCCAAGACCACGGCAATACAGCCCACAACAACCATTCTGTTCCAGCATTTCTTCAACTCTGTATTGGATTCTTGCTAATACTGTGTCTTTGTAAGCTCGTATTTATTTACCCTATGGCATTGTTTCTGGAAATGTCCTTGATATTCACTGTACTAATCTCACACTGTAATCCTTCTTGAGTTTCAGTGAGAAAGGCAGACTATAAATGACATGAATACTACTGGACCTAAATCTTGCTCTTCTACTACAGACTAGCACGGCTGCCCACCTTAAACTCCTGACCAGGAGTCTGTGCCTTTTGCATTGAACAAAACATTATTTAAATAATGTCATTTATTTGGAAGCTGGAAGGGGCCTCCTAGGCCAACCCTCTGTAATCTCAAGATGGAGCACCCCAGCCTCTGTCCAGCCTCTGCTTGGTCGGGAGAAGCCTCCACCTCCCCACCCCTAGTTTAGTTGTTGAACCACTCTTTCCTAGTACATTTCTCCTACTGTTCACCCAAAATCTAATCTTCCTTCCTGCAACTTAAGCCCATTAAATAAACTATTTGCTTTCATACATACTGAATAAAGCACTTTCAATCCCCATTCAGTGCACTTTAATGATTGTTTACAAGTGGATTTTCACAGTTTACACAGTAAATTCCAGTTGCAAAGTGCATTGGAAGTGGATTGAAAGTGCATTATTCAGCATGTGTGAAAGCAGAGTCTTGCCCTCTGGAATACTAGAGTAGAATTATTCCTTCTCGTGGTCTGGACATACCATGTGATGATTGTAGCTTTGGATAGATCTTGGAAGCTAAGCAGGATCAGCCTTGGTTAGTAATTGGATGGGAAATCTCCAAAGATTGCAGAGGGTTGCAGAGACAGGCAATGACAAACCACCTCTGTTAGTCTCTTGGCATGAAAACCCCACTAGAAGTCGCCGTAAGTCAGCTATGATGGTGTAATGATTTTAAGTGTATGTATGTATCTTTAAATGCGTGGTGTGGAACAGATGAAGAGTGGGGGTGAAAGAGAGGGATGAGTGAGGGAGGTGACTGGTTGATGGCTGGGAGTGAGGGCAGAGTGAAGGCAGCCTTTAGTTACTGAGCAGAGAGAGAATGTTCAATCTGGGCAACCTGTGTGGAAGCCTGAAAGGATTCACATTCTAGTTCAATTAGGCAATCTGTGTGAAGCCAGAACTGTATGTTTCTGAGAGAAATATTGAGTCTGGTTTTAGCAGGCAAGCTGTGTGCAGCCTGAGCAAGTCTAAGCATTTCTGAGAGAAATGTTGAGTCAGGGCAAGAGAGGCAAGCTGTGTGCAGCCTGAGTGCGTTTAAGCGTTTCTGAGAGAAACCTGTGAGGAAATCTGAACTCTGTGTGTCTGAGAGGCAGCCATTCATTCTGTCTAAAGGAGGCAAACTGTGTGTGTGCCTGAGAGAAAATCTATGTGTATTTGAGTGAGAAATTGATATCTGAAGCAGGCGAACTGTGTGTGCAGCCTGAGAGAGAAAGTTTATGAAGATCTGAGTGACTGTGCCTATGAAAAGAAACTTTAAGAACAGATAACACTCTTTGAAACCATCAAGCTTAAGAAATAATATGAAACCGATACACTGCTTGTAAAAATAAAAGTTTATTTATTTTGTTTATCCCAGAGTTATTGCTATATTCTTCAGGGCCACCTAGTCCCATGAAGAAGCCTGACGCTTGGGCACGTTATTAAAGGGAAAATTTAAATTATTTTGGAATATAATTCCTGGTGACAGCAATCTACCCAGAGGGGGCAAGAAGAAAAGGCTTAAAGGCAAAATCTAATACTGAGAAAGAAAGGGGCTCGTAACAATCAGGTTTTCTCATTATTACAAAAGCACTATTGGTGGCATTTGTCTTTTTAAAATGCCCGCAATATGACGAGGGGGGCCGGAAATGACGAAATTCCTGCTCATTTCTCTCCCCAGCAGCCCACCCTTCTTCTGCCATTACCCTTTCAATCTAAAGTGTCAGCCCCTCCCTCTGTGAAGGACGGTGCTGTAGAACAAGGGAAAGAGGCCGCTTCTTGGCGATAGTTTTGCAAGGTAAGGATTTTTTTTCGTAGAGTGGTGCTGCTGGCAGAGAAACTGTAAGGAGAAGAAGGGCTGTCTGTATTCCCTGCACCTCAGAGACAGGAGGTGCTGGGTGCAGAAGAAGGGCTTGGAAACGGGGTGAAGAACAGAGATCCTTGACGACAGACAAGCCACCAAGGAGAAGCCGGGGTGGAGCCTTATGTTGGACCAAGATGGAATCTTCAGCTTTCCCTGTTTCTCCTGCATTCTCACGGGGAAAGCTTCACCAGTTAAATTTCTCCCTGTTGCGCAGCTCTTAAAAGTATAAAGCCCTGCCAAAGGAGGAGAGAGATAGTAATGCCCCCCCCCCTTGGAGCTGTAGCTTTAGCAGTCAAACATCTGCTTTGCCTGCAGATGGTTCCAGGCTCAATCCAGCTGAAGGACCTCACAGAGCAGGTGATGGAAAAGACGTTTCCCTGCCTGAGAAGAGCTGTTGGTCAGAATAGACGGTGCTGAGGCAGAGGGACTCAGTGGCATGACTTGGTTTAAGGCGGCATCACACGCTCACAAGATAACTATGGCGGCTTTGTAGCTCAGAGGTAGAGCGCCTACTTGGCATGCAGAGGGTCCCCAGTCCTTGGCATCACCAACTCAGGTGAGGAAGGGTTGGGAAACCATTTTCACTGCCTGAAACCCTGGAGAGCTGCTCCTGATTCAAAGCAGACCACGCTGAACTGGGTGCATCAACGGTCTGATTCGGTATAAGGTAGCTTTGGATCTTCAGGGTCCCTAGGCAGGAGGAGACAAGGGTAGATGGACCAGGGTGGTATGCCAAGAGTCAAAATAGCCAGTCAGAGCATTTGGCTTTCTAGCTCTCTAAACTGTTTAGTTGGCTGAAGGTCGCTGATAAAGCCATGAAATTGGACTTCTGTCTCCTATGATGCAATCCCACTGTTTCTAGCTGATTTTATTTAACAACAAAATTAGCCGCGAGGAACTAACTATCTGTCGTTAGTAAGCTGGTTAGCACATTTGAACTAATTCCATGCAATAGGCTGAATCTCTACCAAAATAACTAAAATATAAGTTTGCTTTCCTTCCTTTCTCTTTGCATAATTCTGCTTCAGAAAAGGGAGTTGAACTTTCTGCCGGAGCTGTCTTCTTGTAATGCTTCTCCAAACGAATTCTCCAAGTTCAAAAGTTTACAGCATATGGGACTCCCCCCTCTCACTCTCTCTCTACTTAGAATTAATTTGCTTTCATCATCTGGGAGCTGGTGATAGGAGGCTTTTAAGTCTTTTGAAGGGAAGGTTTAGAGAGATCAATAGTTGTGATTGGAGTTCTAGGGCTGGATTTGACATCTATCTTGCCAGAAGATTGCCTTCCGAAGATCCTTGCTCTTTTGACTTGGAAAGAAGCAAGCGTCTTTCCTTTGTGGATTAGATATTAGAAGCAAGCTGCTATTTGACAATTCATTTTCTCTGTCTCGTTGGGTTATTTCTCCCTTTAAGGAAGAGAAATTAATTTTTTCCTCGTGTTTTAGATTAGATTTAAATATCGAACTGATTTGACGGGCGTTGTGTCGCAATAGAACATTCATTTTTGGAACTCTGTGTGTTTGATCGTTATGGTAATAGTTCTTCCATATAATCCTGTCCTATTACTTAGAAAATCTTCAGAGCCCTACTTTGGGTGCCCCTGACTTTGAAGGTTAGTTGGGTGCTTGTTACGCACAGAGTATCTCTTTACACTCTTTTAGGGAACACTCTTCCCAAACGTGCCCTACTTGTTCCTCTTTTGGATACCAAGTGAAGATTAGGTTTTTCTTTTTAAAAAAATCTCTCATCCTTCTTTCACGGATACTACTGCTTTTGTGGTTTATTTTACTGCTGTGACTTTAATAATATTTAAGGTGGCTGTTGCTTGCACTGGTAAATGATTTGGAGTTATTTACTGAGGAATTACACAATTTTAAAGTTGACAATGAAGAAATTGAAATTGTTCAAGATTTTCTATTCTTTGGCTCAATCATCAACCAAAAGGGAGACTACACCCAAGAAATCAGAAGAAGATTGAGATGTGGAAGAGCAGCTGTGAGGGAGCTAGAAAAGATCCTTATAGATAAAGATGTCTCTCTGGGCACCAAGATCAAGATAATTTAAACTATGGT
This sequence comes from Eublepharis macularius, assembly GCF_028583425.1. Taxonomy (NCBI): domain Eukaryota; kingdom Metazoa; phylum Chordata; class Lepidosauria; order Squamata; family Eublepharidae; genus Eublepharis; species Eublepharis macularius. The sequence continues at coordinate 7,806,666 of NC_072803.1, forward strand.
ATTCCCCATTACTATGTATGGATGTGAAAGCTGGACAGTGAAGAAAGCTGACAGGAAGAAAATGGATTGTTTTGAAATGTGGTGCTGGAGGAGATTTTTGCAGATACCATGGACAGCCAAAAAGACAAATAAGTGGATACTAGATCAAATCAAGCCTGAATCCTCCCTAGAAGCTAAAATAACAAAACTAAGTAGAAGAAGAACTACTAAAATAACAAAACTACTGTACTCTGGTCACATCATGAGAAGACAAGATTCTCTGGAAAAGGCAGTCATGCTAGGAAAAGTGGAAGGCAGCAGGAAAAGAGGAAGACCTAAAATGAGATGGCTTGACTCAATAAAAGAAGCCATGTCCTCTAGTTTGCAGGATCTGAGCAAGTCTGTTAATGATAGAATGTTTTGGAGGTCTTTCATTCATCGGGTTGTCGTAGGTTGGAGGCAACTTGATGGCACATAACACACAGGGTTTGGAGGGATGAGATTGGTGTTCCCATGGCTACAGAAGGCCTTATCCTCAGTTGCCTAGGGGATTAACTCCCCTGCTCCTTGCTGTATAGGGCAGAATGGAAGCTCTCCAGTTGGCAGGGAGAGCTGCCTATCAAGGTTATGTGGGCTAAGATTGGGGTTTCCAATGGCAACAAAAGGCCTGCAGACATTCTGGGCCTATGTTGCCTAGGGAATCAATGGATCGGCGCCAGCCTGCATGGCATCATGAATCATTCACAAATCAAACAAATTGGCCCCCAAAGTCGTGAATTTTGTGAAAACTGCAGCCCCATGAAACACATTTTGTGAAACATTAATTGGCCCAATTTGATATGAAATTTGATTCGTATTTTGATTCATGCCCATATCTAGCCCTGAGCAGGTGCCACCAATGTGCTGAGGACAGCTACCAGCCTGCAGCTCCACGAGGAAGCAATGTTAACTTTGTCCCTAGTATATCATGTGGCTTAACTGCACATCAGATGTGATCAAATGAGCGATTCCAATTGTTTAGACTGGCCATTTTTTAAACTTGACAAATCATGGATAATCCAGCCACTCTTTGTGTCCGTGCAGGGAAGTGGGTACACCATGTAGGAGCTCATTATAGTACTGATGAAGGGAAAATGGGGGCCATAGAAACCTGGAAGCAAGATGATTGCAGAAATGGTGCAGTAAAGAGAGAAAGAGGAACCTAAGAAAAAGGGTAGCTGGAGGGGAAGATTAAAGAAAAGGGCATGGAGACGACAAACTGGGGCAAGAAGGGTCAGTTGCAGAGAGAGGGCTCTACAGAAGCCTCATAGCTCCTTGGATTGGGAACAGCACTAAGATGGCTGGCCGTATGACTAGCAATGCAGTCCTAAGCAGAGATACATCTTTCTAAGCTCACTGAAGTGTAACTTTTCTTAGGATGGCACTGAAAGTAGCTCTAGGAAGTGTGGCAAAGCAGATAGTGGACGGGAAATGGGAGCAGCATGGAATGATGTGCAGTAGCGTTCTGGGGTTGAAGAAAGAAGGAGCCAAGGAAGGAGTAGGACCAGAGCCAAACCTCACAACTGGATCTGGAGACTGGACTAGCTAGTCAGTTTTGGCTAGTAGGGTTGCCAACCTCAAGTTGGGCCCCGTGGATATCTCCCAGAATTACTGCTCATCTCCAGAACACAGAGATCCGTTTCCCTGGAGGAAATGGAAGCTTCAGAAGGTGTAGCATAGAGTCTAGGAAAAATAGAAATTCTAGAGTGCCGTCACAGCCTTGCTGAGTTGCCTCCCCTCCCCAAACTCCACCCCCCAGGCACTGCCCCCAAATCTCGAAGGATTTCCCCAAGCCAGAGACATTGACCCTAGTTGACAGCTGAGGACTGAAAAGGTGAGGGAAGCTTAAAGAGCTGTGGGCCAGAGGCAATAACAAGATCCTTCTAATATTTTTATGAGGACCCACCAAATTGACACAAACCATTGCGCACACTTTCAAGTTCACAAGAGCTCTTCATTGAGCTTGGTGTTACCAGAGATGTTCAAAGACAGAGGGCTGAGAAGTAGGGTTTATGGTGTTTTGTCCTGATCTTACAAGCATCGTCTGTGACATGCAGGCAGGCACAAAGCTCAACTTTATTGCTGGTGTTAGTCTACAGCACGTTCTCCAAGAATAGGCATTTTGGTGGTGCCTGCTCTTTGTCCCCTCACAGGAAATATAAAAACCAGCAGTTGTCCTAACATGTTCCTCTCAGGTGCCAAACGAGACATGCAGTCAGGCTGACAGGAGAAGGTAGCACCTGGTGGTCTTTGTGTTAACAATATTTCAGAGAAATTTCAGGTGATGAACAAGATATGGAGTCCATTAAAGCTGACCTTCATGTTGGGCAAGTTCCTTGGCTCAGGGGAGGGGTGTGCAGGGAGCTCATGAGAGGCCCACTTTTCAAGCTCTGAAAAAAATTGCAAAGTCAAGTGCCTAGGCTGTGGCTTCTGGTCTTTGTCTCGGTGACATGTTCATGTGTGGAAAATGCTGTCAAGACTCAGCCAACTTATGGCAACCCCGTAGGGTTTTTAAGGCAAGAGAGGATCCGAGGTGGTTTGCCACTGCCTGCCTTGGCATAGCAACCCTAGACTACCTTGGTGGTCTCCCATCCAAACACCAACCCTGCTTACCTTCCTAGACCTGACAAGATTGGATAGCCTTAGTGAAATTATATATTATCTCACAGTAAGATGACAAAAATCACAAAAAGCAGAAATCCCCAAGGAGACGGTTCTGCCGCTTTCCTCCCATATCCCGATTGCTCTTGACTTGCCATCCCGTCTTGTTTACACAGACAATTAAGGAAGGACCCACAGTTCGGCAGTAAAACTCGTGACTAACATGGAAGTTGTCTTGAGTTTATTCCTCCAGTATCTCTATAAGGACTTCAAGCTGTGGGGAAAAGACCCTTTTCTGAGATCTTGGAGAGTCTGAGATCTTTGAGAATAGACATTTTACAGTCAGGTGGATCCATGATCTGAGTCTCCATAAGGCAAGTTTATGCATTCCTCCTTGAATAGTGGTGGTGGAGAGTGCCCTCAAGTCAGTGTTGACTTATGGTGACCCCTGGTGGGGTTTTCATGGCACGAGACTAACAGAGGTGTTTGCCATTGCCTGCCTCTGCAACCCTGGTCTTCCTTGGAGGTCTCCCATCCAAGTACTAACCAAGACCAACCCTGCTTAGCTTCTGAGATCTGACGAGATCAGGCTCTTCTGGGCTGTCCAGGTCAGGTCTCTCCTTGAATAGACTAGCCCGCAAATGTCTTCTGGAATGGGTGGGCTTTGGATTTCTTCTGGGAAACCAACCAAAAGATTTGATGAGTCGCTTCTCAGAACCTTGGTTGAAAAAAAGATTCCTACCATTGTCCCAGGGATGTATTCAAGCATCAGAAATCAACCCAGAGAAAGCACTATACTATTTTCTGCCAACTTTATAGTTGGCAGAAGGTGCTACTGGACTCTTTACTATTTTGCAACTACAGACGAACACGGCTAACTCCTCTGGATCTATTTTCTGCCAAAATGTCATGGTTTCAGGAGACAAGGAATGACTCATCATTTTGGAACTCTGGGTCGTGTTGTGAAGGGCTTGTTTTATTTTTGTTAAAGGTATTAACGACAAGAACAAACTCTGACAGCCAGGCCCAGTTGGGTTTATTAATCAACAACAAAACAATATTACAAACTAATCAGCCCTACAGTTCCATAAGAATGACACAAGAGGCAATTATAGTCTTTCGCAAGATCTGAACAGATTAACATTTCTTCGAAGAATGCAAAAACACGTGCATATTTATAGATTGCAGACGAAGCAAATCTCTCTTTCCTATAATCTCTTTAATGAGAAATTCCGTTCACAATCACTTTCCCATCTTCTACATAATCTCTTGTCTTACACTATTAAGAAGTTGAGATGATCAAGAAGTCTTTTATTCAGATACTTATGTGTATGTTTTACTGCATAACATCAGTTAATAAATTCTGGAGGGGTAGCCATGCTTGAACAAAGAGCAGCTTAAAGACTAAAGATTCATGCCAGAATAAATCTGTAATTCTTTAAGATTCTTTGTTGTATTAATTAATAAGCTATATCTCATTTTGTCTTGGGGCTTGGCCCAGATCCTAAGGTCAAACCAGGTTGCTCTGAATCACTAAAGGAGAATCAAGCAAGAATTCTTGGTATACTCGGAGAGTTAGAGCAATGGAGTTACGTAAAACAGATGAGTAGTTTTTTTTAATGTCTATGTAATAGCCAGAGTACTTGGTGGCAAAAAAGGTAAGGTAAAGCACCGAGTCATTACTGACCCATTGGGGGGGGGGACATCACATCACGACCTTTTCTTGGCAGACATTTTACGGGGTGGTGTACCATTGCCTTCCCCAGCCATCTACACTTTATCCCCAGGAAACTGGGTACTCATTTTACCGACCTCGGAAGGATGGAAGGCTGAGTCAACCTTGAGCCAGCTACTTGAACCCGGCTTCCGCCAGGATCGAACTCAGGTGATGAGCAGAGCTTGGGCTGCAGTACTGCAGCTTACCGCTCTGCGCCACAGGGCTCTCATACTTGGTGACAAATATTTACTTATTTTACAATATTGATTTCATGCTCTACACAAAAGGGAAGTATATGCTCTAGGATTCGTGTATATGCACCGGATAGTTCTGACTATACTAAGGTTTGTGTCAGCCACAGTTGAATAGCATGGAATATCTACGTGGTCAGAAGCCTCCATGTGACTGTAGCAGATGTTGGCTTTGAGAGCTGTTACAGACATATGTGGAGTGCTCACTTGCACTTTCAGTGCCGCTGCCTTACTCATCCATCTGTTCACCTTTTGGCAGTGCCCTCCAGTAGTATCAAGGAAGGTAAGACGAAAGAGAAGGTACAATTTCTTGTTTGTTCTGCTTTGCTGCCACAAAAATAGGTGTCGCTGCAGGGCAGGGCACTGAAAGCAGGGTTTGAAGAGAGACAACTGTCTTCATTGTCATAACTGAAAACTGCTACAGTCACAGAGAGGCTTTGTTCACAGATGGTGAACCAATACTTAGAACATTGTATATGGAGAAGTAGCATTAGCTGTTTTAAACTGATTTCTTCCCAGTGTGCCTGTAAAACAACAGTAGTTGTACAATTCCACCACCAAGTACTTGAAAATTGTCTGAACAACAAAGTGGATGTCTGCCACTTTGTGCCCTCACAATATGCAAGAGATTGGCACTCTGACTTTAGGCACCATCGACTGGCAAGCCACATGTCAGACAACATCACACCTTTTTCAAGTGGTGCTAAATCCATGTCTGCCAGTAGAATCAGCTACGGTGGAGGGCGGTTAAGTTATTATGACAGTTCACTTGTTTGTTTGTTGAGAGAATTCAAATGCTGCCTCTCCGGAGGCAAGTCATAAAACATAAAATCATAAAACATTGTAAATTATCAGCATAAAAGCAAAACAAACCATTAAAAACAAGCTCAAAAGCTTTGCAGTGGTGTCCCTCTTCTCTCCCCAGACCCAAAGCTTTTCAGTGTTATTGTTACCTGTGGAATGAACAAGAGCCTTTCTGAAACTAACAAGCAAATGGCTGCCTACCCTATTTCTTGAAACTTGTGGCTGCTTTTCTTTCTCTAGTATGTTGGTCTTTATTTTTTTATTAAATGATGGGTCCAACCCCCCCCCCCCATATGCACACCTTGTTGCAAACTACTGCGGCCCAAATATCACTTTCTGCACCCCATTCCTCTGCCCCACAAAACAGGCATTTCACCATTTTTTGATTTATAGTCCAAACCTTCCGTTTAACCAGCCTCATAAAATATTAAATGCGTCCATATATATTGACTCTTGCATTGTGATATATTTCATGCCTCATTTGCCAAGGACAACTTCATATTTGCTTTCAGCAAAAGATGAAGATGTGGGTAATTTAGGAGAAAACGCTATTCTTTGAGGTTCGCTTCTCCCCTCCTCCTCTTCACCTGTGTCTGCAAAAGGCTCACTTAGTCTAAATAACCATAGTAACTCACCAGCACAATGTGATTTTTGTTCTTGAGTTTGGAAGGCGTTCAGGGACAGATGCCATTCAAGAAGAAACTCTTGGGAAGCAGCAGTGCAGCTGCTCTTGACTAAGCAGAGACAATGTTGTGTAGTGGTTAGAGTGCCGGACTGGATCTGGAAGGACCTGGGCTCCAATTCTCACACTGCCCCTAAGTGACCTTGGGACAGTCATGCACTCTCAGCCTAACCCACCACGGCGTTTTGAGGATAAAACAGAGGAGAGGAGAGCAGCGTACCCTGCTTTTGGCCCCCACTGGGAATAAGGTATAAATGAAGTAAATAAACAAGCAGGATGCTGAACATCTGCCGTGTGGCTGCACAGCTGCCAATCAAGACAGCCCTCTTCCCCTGCTCTGCCTCCACATCCATGCTTTTTCTCCAAATGAGTGTTTTGTCAAACGTCTTATCCAGTATAATGAGATGATCAGGTTGGGATTTTCCCTCAAGGTTACAGGCAGATTCACTCATTTCCCATTAATTAGAAGAGCAGCTCCGAGTCCTCTCCACTGCAAACAGTATTGTAGTTTGCAAAGAGAGCGGATCACTTCTTGCGTTGCAAAGAGGTGGCTGCGTTTTGTTCTTTTCTGACCTTGAATTAGCTGACACCTGGGGCCAGCCTGTCCCCACCCTCACCTAACTGGGAATGGGCTGATGGAGCTCGGTGTGTAGAGCTAGCTGTTCGGACTGGGCGGGGGTTAGAATTTTTGGCGTCTCTCTGGAGTTGCAGAGTCCACAGATCACACAAACCGCTAGTTTTTATGCAAAAGGCCACCCCTGAAGTTAGAGTTGGCATGAGGAAGGACGGGCTGAATGCCAAGAGGGTTTCTGCAGAGTTAGAATGGTTGGTGCTGAATCCAAGGTAGGTCCTGCAGGCCTCTCTGAACATCTGAAGCTGCCCTCAAGTTGCCCCACCGTTGTCTACTCAGACTGGTGGCAAGGTCTCCAGGGCCTCAGGTGAAAGAAGCCTTTCCCAACATCAGCCAGCAGGCTGTGATAAGACCAGGGCTTTTTTTCAGCAGGAACGTGGGGGAACGGAGTTCCGGAACCTCTTGAAAATGGTCACATGGCTGGTGGCCCCGCCCCCTGAGCTCCAGACAGAGGGGAGTTGAGATTGCCCTCCGTGCCCAAGCTAAACTCCCCTCTGTCTGGAGATCAAGGGGTGGGGCCACCGGCCATGTGACCATTTTCTCCGAGGGCAACCCACTGAGTTCCGCCACCTCTTTTCCCAGAAAAAAGCCCTGGATAATATTGTTCTTGAAGGTGATGACTAGAAGCATTTATCAGTGGGATGGTGGTCTCAGAATGGCAGCAGAGTTGAAGAAGATCCCAGTGCCAAGGACTGGTGCCATCTCTTGGCACACTCAACCAGCTGGCACAGCTCCTGAGCTTGGATGACCAGTTGGGACAAAGCAAAATGCCTAGTTTAAGGCCAGCCCATCCTGACATTATTTTTTGACATTGTCTGGATGTGTGGAACAACTGGTAACTGTAGAGGATATGTGTGTGTGTTTGTGTATGTGTTTGAATTTGGGAAAATGGGTGGGGAACGAGCTCCCCTGTGCTCCGGGGTCTCACTGCAGATTGGAAAGAGGGAGAATCAGCTGATGGAGCCTCCAAAACCTTGTGTTGTGTGTTGACCCAAAGGTATCCCGCTTTTCTTGCAGTTTTAGTACATGTCCCATAAGGTGATGGGAGTTTTAACACAACCCCTGTCCCTGTTATGGCCTCGCATCTGGACCATCTTTCTCTGGAGAACATATTCTTTCTGTCTGGGTTCTGTCGGAGCGTAATTTTGTCTTATAGCAAAGAAAGTGTTTTGCACATGATTGAAGGGTGGGCAGCCTTGAAGAATCTCATCCCAACTGGGCCCATATATCATTTCTGGACCTTTAAAAAGCCTGTGTGTAGGGAATGCATTGAGGAATTTTTCCTCCTCCTTCTCCCCCTCTTAGCAATGCAGCAAGCTAATTGAAAACAACATGATTGTTAATGATGCATTTCGTGTTTGGAAGTTAGAGTGGTGATTAATACGTTGTACATTGTATATTAACACCTTCTCGGCGGCATAATGGAGAGAAAATATCTGTTGTGCGATTAGTGCGTTTCCTCTCTGGGTTACTCTGCCCCCCCTTCCTTCCTTTATGAAATGCAAGCCTTCTGATTCACAGGCTTTTGATTTAAAGTATAATTTGAAATCAATCAATAAAAGTTTATTTCTCAGTCTTCTTATTAATTTTTTTTTTGCCACGCAAATGAAATTGAAAAGCAGCCTGCCAGGCAGACAAATGGATTATGTTGAATGGGTTGGTTTGGTTCTGATTAAAGAATGGAAGCAGCTTTTTTTTAAAATGTATCCATTTCTAATGGACCTCTTTGGAAACATGATATAACTGCAGAACATTATTGGCTTCTTTGGTTAAGGGCAGATGGAGGCTGAGGGGAGGAGGATAAAGAGAACAGAGTTCTCTATTATGTGGAGCTTACTGCATTTGTCCTCCCAACAACCCTTTAAGGTAGATTAGTCAAGATTGGTAGCTATTTTAGTCTATTTGTAACAATAGAATAGAGCAAGAGTTTGGGAGCACCTATAAGACTAACAAAAATTGTGGTAGGGTATGAGCTTTTGTGAGTCACAGCTCACTTTTTCATGTACAGCTAGAATGCAAGTCCATCTGTCCTTATATCTTGGAGAGTGGAATAATTTCAGATGCCGAATGACAATAGCTGGTGAATGACAATAACAGGTGTGATTGGATGGAGTGGGGTGTGCAGAGGGGTGGTGGACGTGGAGAAATCAGCATTAGTAATGAGACAGGAAGCCTATGTTTCGATTCGGTCCAGGTGGATGCATTGTCTTGAGCTTCATTATCAGTTGCAATTCAGCAGTCTCTCTTTTCTACTGCTACAGACAGATTAACACGGCTACCCGTCTTGATCTACCCCACAGAGTTGTTGTGAGGGTACAAACGGAGGAGGGGAGAATGTTAAAAGCCGTTTTGAGTCCCTGTTGGGGAGAAAACTGGGGTCTAAATAGCTAAATAAACACATTTGACTTTTTGCTTCAGATGAGGAGCTGGAGACTGGACTTGGAGCTGTTATTAATTTCCACACCGCTCTCGGAGCTGTTCTCCTGGTACGCTTTAGTCAACGCTTGTACAGCCTTTTCCAATAAAGTATCATTTAATTTAATTGCACGGTACTTGCTTGTGTCTTTGGAACTGCCCTTTAAGGCCTGTGGGAGAAAATCTGTCAGGAGAAAGGGAGGTTGACAGCGTAACCCTGCTGCTAGAACTCCAGGAGGAACCGGAAGGCTTTGAGGATACGATTTCCCATGCCTTGAGCCGTAAACTTCTGAGTCTGAAATATTGCTGCCTTTTCTCAGTTTAACCGTACTCTCATTTGGTTCAAAGAGTCTTCCGTGCTGCTTTCACTAGGGCGTCCTTCCATCCCTTTCCCTGCTCCTTTTGCAGAATCAAACTGTGTTTCCAAAACTAGCTTCCCTCAAAAGAGAGGGAGAAAGGAGAGGGAGCCCTTCCCTCTATGAAATATCTGTTCATTTACAAATCCGGTAGGAATGGCTGGGAAGAGGCCAGCCTCAAGACTCCATCGAGACAGTTTCCCCCCCCACCCCACCCCGTCATCTTTAAAACAAGAATGCATTTTGAGAATGCAGTCTCCAAGCAAGTTCTCCTAAGCTGAAGTTGCTTGCAAAACGGAAGGGAATTTAGGGAAGCCCCGTATATACTAGTCAAAATCCATTGATCTAGAATACTTAAAGCTTGTGAATGAATTCTTTCTGCACCCTTTTTGTTTAACATTCTTGTTCCTACAATTAACAATAATGATGTAAAGGTCTCAAAAAGCACAGCTATCACTGCAAGTTAGTTTTCATTACACAAGGTTATAATTAGAGAGGGGCATGAACTGGAAAAATACTGGACCATGCGGTTCGTGGTTCGCCGTGTTTCACGAACCACAAACTTTCACGAACGCCTCAGTTTGCGAACTGGTTTGTTTGCTTTGTGAAAAGGTCACTTCTATGGCAGCACAAGGTCTGCAGAAAGCTCCTCCCTCAGGTGCCTAGGAAACTGATTGATCGGTGCCAGGCTGTCTGCAGTGATGAACCGAAAAAAGAACCAAACAAACCGACCTAAAGTTTGTGGTGGTTCGTCAGAAATGGGCTCTGACGAACCACCAGTTTGCATACCATGAACTGGCCCAGTTCGTGACAAACTTTGGTTCATATTTCGGTTTATGCCCATCTCTAGTTATAATTGTTTATGTCCACAACTTTTAGCCCCAGCCTTGGGCATGTTCCTTCCGATGTTATGTTATGAAACTGTTGGTGCCATGCAGCATGTTTTTATTACAGTGACCTTTCTAAATGTTAGTCATGACCTGTTAATCCATCATATTGAGGAAATCATGTAACTTTGATTTGATCATTTGAAGAATTGATTGTTTATAGAACTGTATGAGATCCTGTGTACTGTAAACAATATTGTCTTGTATTGCTGGACAGATGCAGATGCTGACAACTTATTGTTATGCACCCTGCAGTAATAGTGTGTGCAACAATATTATTTGAGAACTTATCATAATAAACCTTTTCTAGGGACCTCATAATTAGCAAACAGAAGTAATAAAAGTTTCCCCCAACACAAAACTATACCTTTATTTTCTACAATTCGGAATTATTTTCTCAGCTCCCAATTATAGATTATTTCAGATAGAGAGAGAATATCATAGGAAGAGCGTGGTTGGATCGGGCTATCTAGCCTAATATCCTGTTGTGGCCAACCAGATGCCTGAAAAAGCAGGGGCTAGACTGTAGTTGCTCCCCTGTCAACTGCTGTTTAGAGAGACACTGCTTCTGAACATGGAAGTTCCATTTAGTTGTCATGGCCAGTCGCAAGAAGACATTTTGTGTTACTTTAATATCTATCCCTGACTGATATGAAACCTGTGTGCTCAGCTCATATTTAGTTCCCTTCATACAGAAATGTAGATTTTATATTCTTGTGACATTTGGATTTTTTTGCTCATGTTTCTAAAATGCAATGCTAACGGAAGTACTTTAAAATGAAGAATGTCTTTTGAAACATATCTCGTCACTAAATTTGAGGAAATCTGAAGTATAAAAAACAAAATTTGGATTTGAAAGCTGCATAAAGTTTAATTTTCACTCCGGGCTCCCTTTACTCTCGAGGGAGAGAGCTGTCAAATGCAGTTGCTGATTGACAGGTCACATGTTTTGCGTTTTGTTTCGAAGGGCACTCAGTAGCAATGACGGGAGGTTTCTCCTTGACTTAGAATTGTCTCAGTATTTATCATCTTTCTCAGCAAGCCTTTGGAAGAAGCACACCTACCTGTTTCCAAGCTTTCTCTCCTGGCTCCTGATGTTGGTGCATGCACAATAACAGGGCTGCATACATGCACATCATCTGCTCCACCTTCCTTTGGAGCAATGAGTCTGCTGAATATTGACTATGCCTGTGCCCAGCCTCGTTTAGCATTCTAAGCTTCTCAGGGAACTGATGCTCAGTTAATGACACAGCTGAGCATTAAGCGGTGGACAAGATTTCCTACCAAATCAGGTAATTGCAGATTCCAGAAGCGTCACGACTCACTGTTGGCTGTCAGGCTGCAGGAGATTGGAGTCATGTTGCCAGTCGCTCAGTGTATTTGCAGTAAAACGGTGTTCTTCCAAGGAGCTGGTATTGTGCTTTGAAGAGTCAGTAAATAATTCTTAGATTCTTCAGGCTCCACGGATAACTTTCCAGATCTGGCCCTGGCTTTGCCTTAAGCATGTTCATGGTTGGCCTTCTCTCTTCCCCAACCCACCCCTTTCCATCCTTGCTCTGTGTTTGGTTTACCTGGTTTTGACCTGGCTTTTCTATCAAGGGGTTTGTTATTATCTTAAACCAAAAGTTTGCAACCTTAGATTTGGAAGCTCTTTTCCTTCAGTTTAGCGGTTTCTGAAGATGGACCTACCCCATGCTGTGAGGAGATACTTTGCTAAGTCAGCTTGTCACTAACCTATGCACTCCTGAAAGTTGTCTCTGGTGGCAGGAGTCAGACCCATCGTGGCTCTTGCACTCTTAACCCTAGAAGATGTCTACCATTCGTTGACCTGTCTACATTCGCTGTTGTTGGCCACCCAGCATCCCTTCCCCAATTCTGTTGCTGATCTTCAAAGAACTGTTTGAGGAATCTCAAAAACAAGATGAATTGAGGTTGACCAAAATGTGTTACATGTTCCACCAGCTAGAGGGAGCAAAAATGCACATGAGTTCCCAGGTGGAGAAAAGCAAGATTCAAGTCTAGTAGCACCAGTTGGAGGGGGAAGATGCATAATCATTTTGGCTTACTTGCATGGCAGTGAGATTCTCATTACTGACTTTGCTGGGCATTGGCTTTGATTCCTCCAAGTCTTTTCATCATGAGTGGTGAGTTCTCTGTTTCACCATTGCAGCTCATTATATTGAACAGGGTTTCCATTTGGTTTTGTTTAGGTTCTGCCTGATAGCTGGAGTTGCAAATTAGAAATGAATGTCCAAAAATTGTTAATGCTCTGGGAAAGATAAGCTAATCTTCTTTCATTTTAAGGAGAATTCCTGCAGTTTTTTGTTTTTTTAAATCAAGGCTCCTACAATGAACTCTTTAAAAGGTCATTCCATAGTCTCTTCCCTCACAGTTGAGAGAACTCTTTGTCCAGGAGTGTCTTAAAAACCCCACATTGCTTTCTCCCAAACTGGGCAGCCCGTTCTGTGCTTGGGCCTAGCGGGAGTTCTGAATTGTGGGTGGCAGACATTTTGTTGAGTGACTAAAACAATCCTCAGAGACGGCCTTTTCGGGAACTGTCCTTAACTCTCGTAAGGTATGGAACTTTAAAAAGACTCTTCCCCCAGAAAAAAACAGCAGGGAGTTGTACTGTATCCCTCAGGGATGGCACATTCTCTGCTCATTAAGAAATAAGTTGCAGGAAGATGTGGCTATTCCTAGGCTTTAGAGGCCTGCTGATGTGGTGATTTTGGTATTTGAACGCATTTTCATTTATTCTTAAACAGCTGTTGCTTTTTCTTTCAAGAGTTTTTTTTTAAACGCTCAATTTGTAGAAAATACATTACAAGTGGTAATTACACGCACAGATTTTATATCTGCTAAACTGACTGCAGATATTAAAGAGTGAAGCATTAAAGAACACGAAGAAAAACACACAAGTTCTTTTGAACACAAGTTGTTTTGCGATGACTTATGGTTGATGCAGACGAATGAACTTATCTGAACCGAACATTCTTGGCTTGAGACTGACTGGAATCTCTAATGTGAATTGGATGGTATACATTGTGTTTATAATCTAGATGGATCTGGGGAGTGGGTGACATCCATTTTGTTGAATTACTCAGTGTAGTGCCAGTGGAGGGATGGAAGCCAAGCATATTTGCATTTTAAATTATAGCAGCCCCCTCACAAAGGTGTTTTTAATCCCACCCTACCTTTTGGGTGACAAACATGTTTCTTTCTTCCTCTATTTTGCCCTGTGGGATTGAGAAAGAGTGGCTGGCCCAAGGTCACTGTAAATTGCATGGTGAGTGGGGATTTGAACATTGGTTTCCCAGCAGTCATAGTCTCACTTTCTACCTAGTACCCTATGTTGGCAAACAGTATCTGTGCTTTTAATATCTTCATGGCAGGCATCAATTCAGCAGGTGCAGCTTTCCCTGGGAAGGTTGTTGTGGGTTTTCCGAGCTGTATTGCCGTGGTCTTGGCATTGTAGTTCCTGACGTTTCGCCAGCAGCTGTGGCTGGCATCTTCAGAGGTGTAGCACCAAAAGACAGAGATCTCTCAGTGTCACAGTGTGGAAAAGATGTTGGCAGGTCATTTGTATCTACTCAGGAGGGATGGGGTTGAGCTGAGTCATCCTGTAAGAGTTTCCCAGGGTGTGGAATGCTAATGGCGGGAGGCTTCACTGTATCCTGAGGAGGTTCTGAGGTACAGTGAAGCCTCCCGCCATTAGCATTCCACACCCTGGGAAACTCTTACAGGATGACTCAGCTCAACCCCACCTCTCCTGAGTAGATACAAATGACCTGCCAACATCTTTTCCACACTGTGACACTGAGAGATCTCTGTCTTTTGGTGCTACACCTCTGAAGATGCCAGCCACAGCTGCTGGCGAAACGTCAGGAACTACAATGCCAAGACCACGGCAATACAGCCCGGAAAACCCACAACAACCATCGTTCTCCAGCCGTGAAAGCCTTCGACAATACATTTCCCTGGGAACATGGTAAGAATCTTGGCTCCCCATCTTGCTGTGACAGCTTAGTTGGGGACCTTTGACCATCGAGTCATTGGCCTAAACCTACTTGAAGAGTCTGTGAAGATAAAATTGGGGTGGGCAGGCCCAGTGGACCCACATGACTGCCATCTCCCCACCCAATACGTCTACTAGCAGTGAAATCCTAAGCAGAGTTACTCCAGTCTAAACCCATTGAAATCAATGGGCTTAGATTGGAGTAACTCTGCTTAAGATTTTACTGTATGGCTACCATCTCCACCCTCTTGAGCTACTTGGAAGAAGAGGCAAATGAAATCACAGTGTTGTGGTCAGGCCTCCTGGATTCATGTCATGGTAACATTACAAATAGACTACAGTAACACCTGGATCTGCTCTTGACCTCATCTCAGAAACTCCAGCTGGTGCAACCTGGTAACTGATGGGCCACCAGATTGCAGAATGATTGCAGAATGGGAGCACTGCATAATCTCTGCCTAGCTCCAAATAATAACCAGATCATGACATTTTGCACCAGCTGGAGTCTCCAAGTTGTCTTCAGGGTTGAGCCAATGTAGATTTGGCAAATAGACAAGACTGCCAACTGCCTATGCACCTGCATTCTATGTTGTGGCCCCCCACCTTGTGGAATGGCCTGCCGGAGGCGGTCAGGATGGCTCCCTCGTTTCGGTCACTTTGCAAACTATGTAAAACAATTGCTCAGGGGAACATTTTTGCAAAAAATAATAGGAATGCATTATATCACAATAGTTTGAGAAGGGAACAGGCCTATGGAAAATACCACTACATATAGATTGCTGTATGTATTACCTTACTCGTTACATTGTTTTCTACTTAGACTTTACCATTTTATGCATCATTTAATGCATGTCTCCCTGTATTCCACTATGGTAGCTTTGCTCATCTGAACTCGACCTTCTGCAGATACTGCCCTGCAGTTTATTTATTTCATTAGATTTTTATTCCGTCCTCCCCGCAAGTGGGCTCAGGGCAGATTACATCATTTAAAACATAGTCACAACAATAAATACAATAATCCATAACATTCATAAAACATTTAGAATCTTAGTTAATTAACATAATGGAATAAATATCAAGATGGCAGCAACCACAATATAGCTATTTGCTTAGCTTCACTTGGATAACCGTAGGCAATACTGGTGTGATTTCCGGGTGCAATTCAACTGTTAAAACAGAGTGGTGGTAAATCAACAACCGCCTGTACACGCATATTCTCTGTGGCAGCCCCTATCTTGTGGAATGGCCTTCCTGATAGGATTGCCAGTTCACTATACTCTCCCAGCGGGAGGGGGAACCTGGCACTTACCATGCACCTCATGGTATTCTTCATTTCGCATGCATGCGCTCCCAGCGCTTGCATGGACACTTCTAGGAAGTGACGTCATCACACCAGGCACAGGCGTGCTCCCACACTTGGCATGAGGCAAATTTAGCCTGTCTGGGGCCAAAATTGGACCCAGCGAAGTGTGGGAGCATGCCGGAGGCCGACACAACAATATTATTCCAAGAAGTGATGCGGTTGCACCCCACCAGAAGCTCTCCCATTGTGCGCTTTCTCAGGTTGCCTACTGGTGGCAGGTGATTGTCAGGGGGTTTCCACCTCCCACCTATCACCTGCAATTGGTTGGCATTGGGGCAACCCCCTGGGAGACTGCCCACCACCAGCGGGCAACTGGGAAGCCTACTGCCTGAGGAGGACAGGAAAGCTCCCTCTCTTCTGGCTTTCTGCAATCTATGCAAGGCTGAATTATTCAGAGGGGCTTTCTGCTCAGCTCAAAGAGATATCTTGGTAAGGGTCAGGGACTACTTTGCATCTGGACTAAATCAACAACTGCCTATAGACGCACTTTCTCTATGGCAGTCCCCACCTTATGGAGTGGTTTGTTTGAGGAGGTCAGAAAAGCTCCCTCTCTTCCGGCTTTCTGCAAACTTTGAAGACTGAATTATTCAGGAGCGTTTTCTACTCGGATCGTGTCATAAGGCTGTGTCATAAAAAATAGCTTGGTAAGGGACAAGGAGTGTAGACTGGACTATTGGCCAGCTCCTCTACTGGTATCCTGCTAAGGGGGGTTAGAAAAAAAACCTCACTCCAGTTCTTCCACCAACAGGGCTTTTTTTCAGCAGGAACGCAGTGGAACGGAGTTCCGGAACCTCTTGAAAATGGTCACATGGCTGGTGGCCCCGCCCCCTGATCTCCAGACAGAGGGGAGTTTAGATTGCCCTCCGCACCGCCAAGTGGCACGGAGGGCAATGTAAACTCCCCTCTGTCTGGAGATCAGGGGGCGGGGCCACCAGCCATGTGACCATTTTTTCCCAGGATAACCCACTGAGTTCCTCCACCTCTTTTCCCAGAAAAAAAACCCTGTCCACCAATATATCAATGTTGTCTGCCCACCCCCACCTCAGGAGATGTTTTTAATAATAATAACATTCAATATATATACCTCCCTTCAGGACAACTTAACGCCCTCTCAGAGCCTTTTACAAAGTATGTTATTATTATCCCCACAACAATAATCACCCTGTGAGGTGGGTGGGGCTGAGAGAACTCCTAGAAGCTGTGACTGACCCAAGGTCCCCCAGCTGGCTTCAAGTGGAGGAGTGGGGAATCAAACCCAGTTTTCCAAATTAGAGTCCTGCACTCTTATCCACTACACCAAACTGGGCAAGGGTTGAGCAATATGGATGTCTGCCAAATTTTATTGTGCAAACTGTTTTTATGCTTTTAGTGCTGATTTTATTGTGAACTTATTTGTCTGTGTTGTGATCTGCTCTGAGCCGATTTGTGGGGAGAGCGGATAATAAATCCGATAAATAAATAATACTATCCTACTGGGTAGTTCAATATTGCTAAAGATACCATGTTAATTACTTGTGCTTTCATCTATGTGTTTGGCTTTATGCTAGTTTTCAAATTAGCGGCTACCATACCCTACTGTATCTGTTTTCACTGAAGGTCCCAACTGTTGATCATATTGTATTTTTGCTATGAATGTCCTAGCTATTGATTATATTGTATTCACTTGTAGTATGTAATCCTCCTTGAATCTCAGTGAGAAATGTGGTCTATAAGTAAACAGCAACAATAATTACTATATGCTTTATCTCACATTTCTGCAATCGTCGTCCTATTCCATTGCTCATTAGATGTCTTATCCTATTGGTCACATTGACTTACACTATGTTATCCATTTTGAGTCTCACTGAGAAAGGCTGACTATAAATACTGTCAATAAATAAATAGATTAGGGAGGGGAAGAGTTGTAACTGTAGCATTTGTGACTGTTGTGGATCAAGAATTGAATTGTAAGAACATGTTGCTGGAGGTAAATTTTATCTAGGATTATAAACCTGTTCTTGATACTGATGCTCGTGGTGAATAAGGCAGAGCATTTCTGTTACTTCAGAAGACCTATTGGACTGGCAATTTTCACCACGATAGACTCAAATGCTACCTCCTGGGTTATTATGGTTGCCAACCTCCAGGTGGTAGCTGGAGATCTCCCAGGATTGCAACTTTTCTCCAGGCCATACAGAACAGTTTCCCTGGAGAAAATGGATCCAGAGGAGTTAGCCGTGTTAGTCTGTAGTAGCAAAATAGTAAAGACCAACTTTATTGTAGCATGAGCTATTGAGAGCCACAGTTCTCTTTGTCAGATGCATGAAGGGTATGAAGAAACTGGCTAGAGATATATAGGTGGTGAAAGGAGCAGGGAGAGGGTGCAGGGAGTGTGGGTCATGTAAATGTAAAATAGTTACAAGAAGTCATGAAAGAGGTGGAATGCACAATCCAGGTTGGGTGTGAGCTCTCCCCTCCATGGCAGAATCTGAATAGAATGCCTGGAGAAAATGGCCGCTTTGGAAGGTGAACTCTGTGGCATTATATACTGTTGAAGTCCTTTCCCTCCCTAATCCCCACCCTCTCCAGGCGCCACCTTCCAAATCTCCAGGAATTTCCCAACCTGGAGCTGGCAACCCTATGGGAAAATGGAGAGACTTGGCCATTTAAATATGTATCCGCCATTCCTCACTGGTAGCACAAACATGTAAATGAAGCTGGGTTCTCCGTTTGGGTTAAAACCATTGCATGAAGTTTAGAGCAGAACCACAAGTGACAAAAGGCACAGATTGGACACTTGTCTGCTTCCCTCAAGTTTTGATGGGAAATGTAGGCATCCTGGTCTCGCAGCTTGGCTCTCTGACTGCTGTCCAATGGACTTTTCAACTGTCACTTGTCCAACATTCCGCCAAGCTGCCTACATTTCCCATCAAAACTTGAGGGAAGCAGACAAGTGTCCAATCTGTGCCTTTTGTCACTTGTGGTTCTGCTCTATAGTTGTTCTATGAAAGCTGATCATGGAAATGAACGACTATAGCAGTTTCTCAGAGTCAGAGGAGGCCTCTTGTCTTAAGATCTGGCTATCATTCATTGCCTCAGAGGACCTCTCTGACGATTTTTAAGGAGCAGTATTGAGCCATATACTCTGACCTGGATAGGCCAGGAGAGCCTGGTCTCGTCTGATCTCAGAAGCTAAGCAGGGTCAGCCTTGGTTAGTAATTGGGTGGGAGACTTCCAATGAAGACCAGGGTTGCAGAGGCAGGCAATGGCAAACCACCTCTGTTAGTCAATGGCCATGAAAACTCCGTCAGGGGTCGCCATAAGTCAGCTATGACTTGAAGGCACTCTCCACCACATTCCGCCATATGCAAATCATCTTCTTCATCATAATCTTAAAAGACATCACCTGTGCTGAGGCTTCCACTGGGCAAACTGAAATTTAGGTAGTGGCTCGTCTTGCATAGAATCAGGAGAGCAGCTCAAAATTCCAGCAAAGATGATCCCCTTGCAGCCAAACACATTAGCAAATCCCAGCTGGCCCTGATATTATCCCTTCTCCCCTTTTTAAAAGGTACTTTTAAAAAAAAAGCAAGTTAATGACTGCCAGTTGATGTTTTTAGCATTTTATTGACTGCTTCCCTGTTGATGAATAGAAGCGCTCGTCATTAATAAAATACCTGCAGCATCTCTGCCGGTGAGCGCAGTGACAGATTTATCCCATCCTGGCATCCTGCTGCCTCCATCCCACTTGGCTTGGCCTTACATTTGCATGCAGGGAAGACGCGCCAACTCGCTCTGTTCCCCTTTTGTCTGCTGTGATAATAGCCTTCAATGAAGCCCCTGGAGGTGTGGCGGGAATCAGGCTCACTTCACCTGATCGGTGCCTTTTGGTGCTTGCTTGTTTTTCCGTGGCTGCTGCCACGTCCCATGATATCAGATACCAGTTTAGCCTCCAGTGATTCAGCTGTTCGAAACAGCCTGAGCTCTTGGCTCTAATTACCACCCCCACCCCCCGTTTTGAACTAACTCTTAATGTGATGACAGCAGTGGCTGAGTTGCACAGATCCGATTGTGCAGAAGCCAAGAGACCTTGGTAGAAATGCAGCAAAATTCTGTATAGGCGTGGGTTTAAATTTAAGCTCTGCAGAGATTTATTGAGGGGACAGCAGGATATCTGGGTTCAGGTGGAGGGATGCGCCCCCACAGGCACAATGATGTCACTTCAGAAGTGACATCATCATGCAGCCCCTGGGAGCACGTCCAGGCTCCGCAGGGGCTCAAAATGGGCCCGATCTGTGCTGAAACGGGCCCGTTTTTGAGGCGCTGCGGAACGCAGGAGCACTTCTGCACTCTGCAGCATCCGAAAATGACCCTGTTCTGCCACAGATTGGGCTCGTTTTCAGGTGCTGTGGAATGCAGGAGCACCCCCGTGCTCCGCAGCGACCCCGATCTGGGCCAAAATGTGCCCGATGCCGGTGGCTGCTGTGCATGGGAGCGTGCAGCACCGCGGGGGAGTCAACAGGGAAGGTGTGCACCCCCTCGCCAGTTAGGTAAGTGGGGGTGGGGTGGGGGAGTGGGGGCAAGGGATCCCCCGCCCCCACCGGGGTCTGGAATCCCTCGTCAATACCAAGGATATTTTCATAAACAATGCCATACGGTAAATAAATGCAAGTTCACAAAGACATAGCATTAGCAAAAATCCGACACAGAGCTGAAGAAATGCTGAAACAGAGCATAAGCAATTCTAGGACTGACATCAGACAACATAGTAGGATCATGCCTGAAGCACAGGTAGCACATAGGAGCACATACTTAAGGCAACAGATAGTATGTAAGGCAACATAATGGTGAAGTCTGTGGTCCCTAACTCATTAGCGAACTCATCTGAGACCCCCTCCCTACAATATAGCTCTCCTATCTGAGTAAAAAGCCTTTTTGAATAATTCGGTTTTGCATTTGTGGAAAGCTAGGCGAGTAGGGGCTCTTGTGACTTCCTCCATTCCAAAGGCCAGAAGCCACCACAGAGAAAGCCTGTGTACAGGTTGCTGTTGGTTTTGCCCAGTTGCAGGATGGCACCTTCAGGAGACCCTGTTCAGATGAGCTAAGCAGCCGTGGAGGAACACAGAGAGGGAGGTGGTCCCATAGGTATACAGGTTTATTTGTTTACTGTATATTTCACTTTTCTTGCTGAGACTCGAGTTGGATTATGAAATTTAGGAAACCAAAACAGTCAGGGCCGGCGTGCCCGTTGAGGCCAGGTAGGCGGAGGCCTCAGGGCGCGGGGTGCCAGAGGGAGCGCCGGAAGAGGCGCAGGGGGCGGAAGCTCATGCCATGGAGCTGCAGCCTCCTTGCCCTCCCACCCCCACTGCTGCCACCACCAGCACACATCCCCGGACGGGCACAGCAGCCCTGGGCAGGCATCTGCGGCGGCACAGGGCAACTGAGCGGGAGAGCTCGGAGGCCACCTGCGAGCCATCCCAGCCACCTGCCGCAGCGATCGGGCCGGTGGGGCGTGCACCCCCATGCATGTGTGCAGGCTGGTGTGTGTGTGCGTGCGCGCGCGCGCATGGGGGGGGCGGCCGGCTGGCCAGCTGTGGGTGCCGAAAACCCTGGCGCCGCTGCTGAAAACAGTGTAAGACATACAATGAATAATGTAATAAGACTGGATTACAAAGTTAGCAAACGGTGCAATCAAAACAGTGTAATACCCCAAGAGCATTTTTTGCTGCTTCTCCAGCAGGAAAGCTGGAGTCCAGTATGACCCCGTGACTTTTAAGTGAGGCAGTAAGGGACTACTGAACTACATCGGAAGTGAGAAGCACCAAGCCTTCCCGATCAGCATCACCTCTGTCCTGTCAGGATCCAGGGCCAAACCACATATTTGGGTTTTTAATTAATTTGGTCCAGGTTAGTCTGACACTCTAACCACTACACAGTGCTGTGCATGGAGCGCACTATTGCAAATGGGCAAAAGTTGAAAAACCATGTCCGCCTCTCAAGTACTTTAGTTATCTTTCTGTAAAGCATCTCAAAAGCTGCAACAGAGTTTGGCTCACCTTCTCTGGTACAATCAGACAAAATAGTTAGTGCAATGCTGTAGCAACTCAATTCTGCTCTCCTGGCAGCCGTTACTATTATCCCTGTTTACCCTTAAAATGATAGAGAGTTCATGGTCAGGATGCGTCTCCATTACACCTCTAAGGAGATGGATCACAAGACCAGCCAAGTGCCGTAGTCCAACTTGCCGCAGGGTCTCTAACAACTTTGTAGTTGTGTTCTGAGGCTAATGACCTGATTACCAAGCTGTCATTTGGGCTCAATGGTTAACAGCCTGTGACAATAGAAAATAGCAAGAGTCCAGTAGCACCTATAAGACTAACAAAATCTGTGGTAGGGTATTGCTAGTCTTATAGGTGCTACTGGACTCTTGCTTTTTACTACTGCTACAGACAGACTAACATGGCTACCCATCTTGATCTAGTCTGTGACAACTCTGTTTGGAGATGCATTTTGAAAGTTGTGTCTCAGCCGGGCCCCTGTACTTTTCTGTCTCACAACCTGCTTTTAATGTGTATATATAGTAAGGATGATCTGTGGGTGGTCCCTTCTGGCTTTAATCTCTGAATTCTCTGAGTATTTGGTGTTTAAGGATTAATGCATTAGGATGATGGTGTTCAAATGGAGTTCTAAGGAGCCATAGAGTTCATCCGGAGCTCATCTGGGGTTCCTCAAAGAGAACATCTGTAATGGTGGACGATCCGTCCCCACAGATGTATTGCTGACCACTACCAGTCGTCCTTTGCAATGCCAGATTATGAGAGTATGCGCATTTTATCTAGTGCATTTTTAGACAGCCTTTCCTTTGAGGAGCACAGAGGAAAACGTTTCTGAGCCTGTGAAAGGATGATACTGAGAGCCAGTTTGGTATAGATCCAGAGGAGTTAGCCGTGTTAGTCTGTAGTAGCAAAATAAAAAAGAGTCCAGTAGCACCTTTAAGACTAACCAACTTGATTGTAGCATAAGCTTTCGAGAATCACAGTTCTCTTCGTCAGACGCATGGAGGGCAGAAGGAAACTTGTCAAATATAGAGGAGGAGAGGGGAGGGGAGGAGGAGAGGAGGGATGTAAACAACTCCTTTGATATGGAGATGCAGACAGCTCCTTTTGGTGTGGGGATCAGTTTGCTTGTGTAAAGGTTCAAAGGAGTTTGCCATGTTAGTCTGTAGTAGCAAAATCAAAAAGAGTTCAGCAGCACCACCAAGACCAACCAATTCCACTGCAGCACAAGCCTTCCATAACCACAGTCCTCCCCGCCAGATGCATCTGACAAAGAGAACTGTGGTGTAGTGGTTAAGAGCACAGGACTCTAATCTGGAGAACTGGGCTTGATTCCCCACTCCTCCACTTGAAGCCAGCTGGGTGACCTTGGGCTAGTCACAGCTTCCTGGAGCTCTCTCAGCCCCACCCACCTCACAGGGTGTTTTGTTGTGGGGATAATAGTAACATACATTGTAAACCACTCTGAGTGGATGTTAGGTCATCCTGAAGGGCTGTATATAAATTGAATGTTGTTGTTGTTGTTACTACTACTACTACAACTACTACTACTACTACTACTACTACTACTATCTGGGGTACTCTTCCCCCATTACTGTTCTCTGTATTGGAGTAAGTCTATAGTAACCACTGCTCTGGAGTGAACATTTGGCTTATGTAGAGAGCTCATACACCAATACTTTTGTAAACCACATTCCAAACTAGAAAATGTAGAAGTTCCCACTTCAGTGTTTAACAAGATAGGGTTCGCTGTTGCTGCTCCTTGAAATTCACTGCAAACACTGAACATGTGCCCTAGAACTCGAAGCCTGCTTCACATACCTCTTATTATCCCTAGTTGACTGTGTTGTCCCGTGTTGATTGGCAACTGTGATTGAGTCATTGTAGACCAACTGTTGTAAATAAGGAAGGTCCATCAACCAGTGCCTGTTCAAAGAACTCTTTCTGATGGGGACGGCTTATATATTTGGCTGAGGGTCATAGGAGCTGAGCACTTGAGAAATCAAGCCATGTACGTGAGCATGAGGGCCAGCCCTGAATTCATTACATTTGTTATATATAAAAGGTAGTTGATCTCCTGTGTATCTTAAGGTGATCAGGTGACCAGAGGTGCTCTGAGCGTACGTGGAGTGCCTCTTTCTCACCTGAGAACTGGTCCCATTCTTCTGAGGATAGGATATAACTTCCTGGGATTGTTGCAGTCTTCTTGACCTGTGTTGCTGTTGTAGTTTAAGCTTCTACCACAATTGGCCGTCAGATATTAGAGCCACAGAGATCTGC
Source organism: Eublepharis macularius (assembly GCF_028583425.1). Lineage (NCBI taxonomy): Eukaryota > Metazoa > Chordata > Lepidosauria > Squamata > Eublepharidae > Eublepharis > Eublepharis macularius. The sequence continues at coordinate 7,830,721 of NC_072803.1, forward strand.
CCCTGATTCATTATTGTATTGTAAATAATGTATCCTTTTTCTTCCAGTGCACCGTTTCTTGGCTTGCCTCTTATCACCGATGAGCCGCTTTTACTACAGCGTTCCAATCTTGCAATCCTTTTGTGTCCAAACATTTTCATAGAGCTATTATTGAAACCTTCTTTTTTATTAGCATAGTAAAGGAAAGGAAATTAAACCACAAATACTCATCATAAAATGATGTCAGAGAGGTCTGAATGTGATCCATACAGCGGCCAGTGAATTCACGCGTCTTGTGTTTTTGTCACTGCAACACAATGGTCCGTCCACTCTAAGGTAGCCCAACACTCCTTTACACATTTAAAGTCTTAAATAGCTTAGGACCAAAATATCTGAGAGATTTTAATTGCAGAAATAAGACGGCGGCAATAGCTAAAGGCCTACTCATGCAACCAGCTGGGTTTATGGGTGACTTATCCCAACCTATATCAACCATTCACATGTGTTCAGTTTAATTTTTCAGCACATACCCTGAACAGGGATATATGAATATGTCCTTTCCCCGTTCATGTTTTTTTTAAGGCCACTTATATGTTCTGTGCCATTCATACACAATTGATGTACAAATAACATTGAAAATTCATACATTATATGGGAGGAAATGTACATACGTATGTATGTATGTATGCATGCAGGGCTTTTTTTTCTGGGAAAAGAGGTGGTGGAACTCACTGATGGAACTCAGGACTGCACAATGATTTCACTTTGGGTCAGGTGGAACAAGGAGGGAGTTTTTAAAAGTTTTTTAAAATTTAAATCGCCCTTGGCAAAAATGGTCACATGGCTGGTGGCCCCGCCCCCTGATCTCCAGACAGAGTGGAGTTTAGATTGCCCTCTAGAGGACAATCTAATACTCCCCTCTGTCTGGAGATCAGGGGGCGGGGCCATTGGCCATATGGCCATTTTCAAGAGGTGCCGGAACTCTGTTCCACCGTGTTCCTGCTGAAAAAAAGCCATGTATGTATGTATGTATGTATGCATGTATGTATGTATGTATGTATGTATGTATGTATGTATGTATGTATGTATGTCATTTATAGTCCACTTTTCTCACTGAGACTCGAGGTGGATTACATACTGTGAGATGAGTACAATCCTATCAAGACAAGGACATTTCCATATAGTGTCAAGGACATTTCCATAAACAATGTCATAGGATTTTGCAAAGGCATAGCGTTAGCAAGGATCCAATACAGAGTTGAAGAATTGCTGAAACAGAACATAATCAGTTCTAGGACTGACAATAGACAACATGAAGCACAGGTAGTATATAGGAGTACATATTTAAAGCAACAGATAACATGTAAGGCAACATAGTAGTGAAGTCTATGGTCTCTAACTCATTAGTGAAGCATCTGAGACCCCATACCTACAAGACCACCCTCCTATCTGAGTAAGGAAATGTTATTGTATTTAGATAATGGTACTCACAAGGTCCATGGGCACGACAAAGAAATGGATTTTTGAGTTAAAGAGGTGAGAAATTTGGTAGGACCCCCAGCCTGGATGCCCCAAATGGATCTTGTATTTCCTTCTGAGCCCCGAGGCCTGCTGAGCACGTGAATGCTAATACATCCCAGTGGTGGTGAAAACTAGAATTGTCGAAACAACACACAGCCTTGTGGAGCTTTGGAGGCTAATGAATTGATCGTGGCAGGTGCTTTCTTGTGTCAGAGCTCATTTTGTTAGAGGCATGGAGCGTTGCCGCCAGTTGGCAGAGAGATTTATGCCCAGAGCTGCAAATGGCTGGAAGAAGTTGGGAGAGCTGTTAGTAAGGAGGACCAGAAAACCGAGTTTCCCAGGATAAGGTGGGCGTCAGCATTAACCTTGCAGAACACAGATGAACACAAAAGCCGGTCGGAGGAGTAAATGATCCACTAAGAGAGGGCACGGTCTCGCAACTGTTGATGAATTGGCAAAGTAACTCTGACTTGTGTCAATTCTAACAAAATTTGTGGTAGGGTATGAGCTTTTGTGAGTCACAGCTGCAGGACTTTTTTTCTGGGAAAAGAGGTGGTGGAACTCAGAGGGTTGCTCTCGGAGAAAATGGTCACATGGCTGGTGGCCCCGCCCCCCTGACCTCCAGACAGAGGGCAGTTTAGATTGCCCTCCGTGCCGCTCAGTCTGTCTGGAGATCAGGGGGCGGAGCCACCAGCCATGTGACCATTTTCAAGAGTGTCCGGAACTCCGTTCCCCCGCGTTCCAGCTGAAAAAAATCCCTGCACAGCTGAATTCAGATACCTGAAAAAGTGAGCTGTGACTCACAAAAGCTCATACCCTACCACAAATTTTGTTAGTCTTTTAGGTGCTACTGGACTCTTGCTCTTTTCTATTTATTTATTTTATTTATTTTATTTATGTCTTTTATAGTCCGCCTTTCTCACTGAGACTTATGGTGGATTACACAGTATGAGATCAGTACAATCAGTATCAAATACATTTCAATACAGTATCAAGGACATTTCCACAAACAATGCCATAAGGTCAACAGACACAAGTTTGAAAGATATAGCAATAATTTAGAGTAGAAAAAATACTGAAACAGAACATAATCAATTCTAAGACTGACAGACAACATGGAGCACTGGTGGTACATAGGAGTACATATTTAAAACAACAGATAATGTGTCAGGCAACATAATGGTGAAGTCTACAGTCCCTAACTCATTAGCAAAGCATCTGAGACCCCATCCCTAGAATACCGCCCTCCTATCTGAGTAAAAAGCCTTTTTGAATAATTTGGTTTTGCATCATTTGCAGAAAGCCAGGAGAGTGGGGGCTCTCCTGACCTCCTTAGGCAGGTCATTCCACAGGATAGGGGCCACCACAGAGAAAGCCCGTGTACGGGCTGCTGTTGATTTCACCCATGTGCTACAGACAGACTAACATGGTTTCTCATCTTGATCTGTGTCAGTTCTGCCTGTGAATTCCAGCTCTGCAGCTATTGATAATTAATTTACAAACGGGGGTGAGGGGTGGCTATCAGGAAGTGCAGAAAGGGTAAATGATTTGGAAAAACTCTCCTCCAAGCTTTCCCCTCTGGGATTTTAATAAGCTCTTGGGGACTTCTGCCAACTGATTCCCGCCCCCCCTCTTTCCCTCCCTTTCAATTAGCACCCACTTGCTTTCAACATTTTGCTTACATACCATTTTAAAGGGTTTTTTTTAAAAAATGGTTAATTTACAAAGTCACTTTATGCATCTGGGAAGGGTGTCTCCAAAGTAGGCAGTAATTCCTACCTTGTTTGTGTGTGGCTCCATTGAGGGACATTTGTTATCCACACAAGGGTTACCTTGTTTAATATTAGATATATAGTATTTTGAGACATTCAGGGTAATTCATTTGATACAATTAATAATCCTTACAAGAACTTTGTTAGGTAGGTTAGTATTGTTTACTGTATTGCATATGAGGTGGGTAGATGAGGTGGATAAATCCTAGGCTGACACTGAGGGCCAAGCTACACGTGACAAATGACACTTGAACAGCAAGTGTATTTCTCCCTGTTCACTTGCCCTCCACTCAATCCACTTGCCGTTCAAGTGTCATTCGTCATGTGTAGCTTGGCCCTCATTAGTACACCATACTGGCTGTCAGTAGTATTTTGAAATCTGTGCATTTGCTATTGGCTGCAAACAAAACAAGGGAGCATTCCTGTGGGCGGGCACAATGACATCACACCCAGAAGTGACATCATTGCGCCCCTCCCCCTGGGGCTCCCAGGGTGCCTACCGGTGGCTGGTGACCTCCAGGGAGCATGCCACCTCTTGCAGATCACTGGCGAATTGGCGAGCAGGACTCCAAACTCCCGCAAGTTTGCCCGCCATTGGTGGGCACCTGGGAACCCTAGTTGCCAACCTACAAATGGGCCAGAAGATCTCCTAGACTTATAACTAATCTTCAGACTGCAGACTTCCCCTGGAACTCTGATGACTATCAGTTCCCCCGGAGAAAATGGCTGTGTTGGAGGTTGGAATCTATGACATTATACCCCACTGAGGTCCCTCCCCTCCCCAGCCCAGGTCTGGGGTCAGCCCAGGTCCCTCCCCTCCCCTCCCCTCCCAGCCTCCACCCCCCAATCTCCAGGAATTTCTCAACCCCGAGTTGGCAACCCTAGATGATACTGTGTGGCTTTGGAAGAGGGTGATTCCACTCCATTGCCCTCACTGAGCTTATTTTACCTTTGGGCCAGATTCTTGGGCAGCATCCACAATGGACGGTCAAGCGGTCTTGGTTATCGGCCAGTTAATTACATTCTTTCGAACACGTCTTCTAGCTGATGCGCCAAGATAAAGCATCATTTTTTTTATGAGCGCCAAGTTCCTCATCCTGAAGCTGTCAGGGGAAGAAATATTGGAATCATTTATATCCCTGATCATTGGTTATTGCGCACTTGTTTTGGTGTGAGCGCAAGAGACAAGCGCTCAAGCAGAAATTGTCCCAGATAAATCCATTAGGTTTACATTTAAGATGAATTACCTGAGCGACTGAGACTGAGGAGGGGCTGCCATCCAATCTCCCATTGTGATCGTCGAGGTGGGGAAATGGGAAGCTTTGAAGTGACTTGGCTGGAGGCTTTGAAGCCTACAGGTAAGGGCCAAGGGTCTGGAGAAAGCATATATAAAATACCAGTGGATCTAGCTCGCCTTCTACAAGCGTAAAGGCACATTCCTCTCTGATGCTGGAAATCTCCCTCTCAAGGCTGAACTGATGATAGGGAAGGACAATTGAACTGCTCCGTAGCTGTCGCTGATAACACTGCGCTGGAGTCTTGTTGTCAATTATGAGTTTTGCCCATGGGATGTAATAAGAGCCAGTTTGTTGTAGTGTTTAAGAGTGCTGGGACTCTAGTCTAGAGAACCGGGTTTGATTCCCCACTCCTCCGCTTGATGCCAGCTGGATGACCTTGGATCAGTCACAGCTCTCTGGAGTTCTCTCAGCCCCACCCACCTCACAGGGTGTTTGTTGTGGGATAATAATGACATACTTTGTATACCGCTCTGAGTGGGCATTAAGTTGTCCTGTATAAATCGAACGTTGTTGTTGTTGTTGTTATATTTCCCTTTCAGACGCTTGTCTAGTGGTCATGGTGTCTTGGGCTAGGTGTGTGTCAAATTCCATCTTTCTGAATGCAGATCTAGCCCTGTGCAAATTACCCATCCATGTGTTAACTCTCCACACAGGGAGGAAGAGCAAACACGTATGTGCTGGCCCCGCCTCCATGTAATCATTACCTCATCTGCAAAAACATGATAACATAACATTCGATTTATATACTGCTCTTCAGGACAACTCAACACCCACTCAGAGCGGTTTACAAAGTGTATTATTCTTATCCTCACAACAATCGCTCTGTGAGGTGAGTGGGGCTGAGAGAGCTCTGAAAGAGCTGTAATGGATCCAAGGCCACCCAGCTGGCTTCAAGTGGAGGAGTGGGGAATCAAATCTGGCTCTCCAGATTAGAGTCCTGCCACTGTTAAGCACTACACCAAACTGGCTCTCCCTTCACTAGGCACCTTTCTATATGATCAGCGATACTGCTTTCCAAATCCTATTGATCATGAGGAGGGGGCATAAGCTGAGGGCCAAGCTACAAGTGATGAATGACACTTGAACAACAAGTGGATTGAGTGGAGTGCAAGTGAACAGGGAGAAATACACTTGTCGTTCAAGTGTCATTCGTCACTTGTAGCTTCGCCCATAGATGCATTCACACCTGCTGATGCACAGGAGTTGAGGCCAGCACATTCATGCCCCACCACATGGTGAGGCAATAAGCGAACTGGTCATCTGCATGGGGCTATTGTCTTTGGGGGCAGGGCTGGATTGAGGGGGGGCAGGGGGTAGTCTGCCCCCGGCGCCTCCAGGGAGGGGGCGCCGGGAGCAGCTGCCAGCTGCCGGAGCACGCAGGCAGCAGCACGGGCAACCCTGCAGCCCCCCCGAGCTGCCTTTCGCCTGCCCTGCAGGACAGGGGGTGGCCGGCTTGCTGCACACCCCCTGTCCTGCAGGGAAGGCAAAAGGCAGTGTGGCCACCCCCGCCATTTGCCTGCCCTGCAGAAAAGGGGACAGCTGGCCGCCCCCTGTCTTGTGGGGCAGGTGAATGGTGCGGGTGGCCTTGCAGCCCCCCATGCTGCCTTTTGCCTGCTCTACAGGACGGGGCACATGGAAAGCCATCTGCCCCTTGTCCTGCAGGGCAGGCGAAAGTCAGCGCGGGGAGCTGCGAGGCTACCCGTGCCATACGTGTGTGGGGAGGCGAATGGCACGGGCGGCTTCCCAGCCCCGCACGCTGCCTCTGCCGCTCCACCCTGTGTGATGATGTCATCAAAATGACGTCATCGTGCAGCACCGGGAGCGCGCACATGCGCGCTACGTGCGCACGCGAGGGTGTCAGACTAGGGTTGCCCTAGGTGGCGGCAACCCTAGATCCAGCCCTGTGTGGGGGAACACTTCATGTCTCTCATTTCATAGAGAGGATGTATAAGAGTCCCTCTACATGAGACCTCTTATACGGGGCACTCAAGAGTAGGGAGATGCAATGTTAGCTGGGAAGCATAGTTTAAAAAGACATAGCCAGGGGAGATTGCTCCTCAAATGGTTTGTTAATTTTGCTTTCAGGTTCTTTTAATAATTGGGATGCTTCTTTCTTTCTGGTTGGTGTGAACAGGAGCGGCACCAGGGTTTTTGGCGCCTGTGTCCAGCCGGCAGTCTGGGTGAGCGCGCACACACCAGCCTGTGTCATGATGTCACGTGTAACGTCATTGCGGGCGCACAGGCATGCCGGCCCGATTGCTGCGGTGGGCAGCTGGGACGGCACATGGGTGGCCTCCCAGCTCTCCCGCTCGGTTGCCCTGCACTGCCCCAGACGCCTGCCCGCGGCTGCTGCATCCAGCTGGGGGGCGTGTGCTGGTGGCGGCGGCAGCAGCAGCGCGGGGCAGAAGGGCTGGGAGGCTGCCGCTCCATGGTGCGCGCTCCTGCCCCCAGTGCCTCCTCTGGCACCCCCTCCAGTGCCCCACACCCTGAGGCAACCGCTTACTTGGCCTCAATGGGTGCACCAGCCCTGGGTGTGAATGTACCTTAAGTATTGTGGGGAAATACTTATGAATAAATGCAAATATGGCCCGTTTTCCAATTTTTTGAGTAACTGCACTACCTTTAACAAACCAAATGTCAGCTTTTGAACTCAAGCTGGATTATCCTCTCTGTGCTGATACCTTGTGGCATCAGTCATGCCTGTGCATTTTCATACGAAGGGTGAGGAAATTACTTATTTAGGGATGGAACGTGTTTTTAAATTGTTTTCGTTTCAAGAGCTTGTTCATTTTCACTGTAGTGCTTATTGCATGCATTTCCATTGGTTTTAACGGGAAATGTTTCTGACATTAATTCCTTTGTTTTCCGTCCAACCGTTATGAAACTTTCAAGAATTGTACAAAGGGATCCTCTGTACAAAGATCTGGAGAAATTATGCCAGTTAAAAGCTATGAAAGGTGAAGAGAAAGAGAAATTAAACAAATGGTGTTCATTCGCATTTGCTTTCATCATCCAGACGAACAAATGCAAAAGAAATGGATTTTTTCACTAATTTGGTAGTCAAAGTACACCCTTATCTTATACTGCACTACAGTGCAGTACTACATGGTGGTACAGATTTATTTTTTACATGTGTACAGTATTTTTATTAAGAATTTTATAAAATGAAAACCAAAAAAGGAAAGAGAATAGAACATAAAAATACAATAACCCAAAAACTAGCCAAATAGAACCAGCTAGGAGACAAACAACAGTATCAAACAAAACAGAAAATATACATACAACCCCACCCCACCCCCACTATACTAACTAAAAGGAGGCTTCTGATTTTCTCCATGAGATTTATTAGTATTTTCACATTTCCTCCTACTCTATGTTAAAGATAAAAGCTCTCTTTTTTCTCATGCCCAAATTCCTTACTCCAAAAATCCACGAGTCATCAACTCATTATTATCTATTTCACATACGAAGTCAACAAGAAGTTTCCATTCAGCTGCAAACAAACTTATTGTCTTCTCTCTGATCAATGACGTAAGTTTTGCCATCTTTGCTAATGTGGGTAGTATTGAGTGACCAAGCACAATTCATAGCTGAAATTCTCTACAGTATTTTATCTGAGACAGCTAAGAGCCAAGCTACAAGTGATGAATTACACTTGCCTGGTAAGTGAACAGACTCACCTGTTCACTTGCCCTCCACTTGCGCTCCACTTGATCATGTAAGTGGAGCGCAACTGGAGGGCAAGTGAACAGGGAGGAACACACGTGAGTCTGTTCACTTGCCAGGCAAGTGTCATTCATCACTTGTAGCTTGGCTCTCAGTGGCACATAGAGTTGCTCGAACATTTGCTAGTTTGGTTTACATTCTGTTTGCCGGTTGTGATCAGGGAGTCAATTTTTCACTGAGCAGATTAGAGATTCGCAAGCACCTTGAGCCCGTTTGCCTCGCCACCAGCTATCTCAAGCAGCTTTGCAGCTGCACAGTAGCTCTGGCATTTCTGTTTTGTTGCCTTTGGCCATTTTTGCATCTGTGCAGGAGGTGGAATTGATACTTTCCCCCAGAGTCATGGATTAGGGTTAGTTTAGGTAATTCAGTGATTTGGGGGGCTACAACTCCATACAGCTGTTCAAAAATGCTAATGTGTAAAGTAAGCCTCAGTAATGTGGACTTAGATGCTAAATAGTTGGCCTTTTTAAAAAAATACATTTTTTAATTGATAATCACCAACGATTATAACAGGCTGGAAGGGAGGAGTAGAACTTCCATTAGGCTGTTTGAAATTATGCACGTGAGAAATATTGTCAATTGCACTGCATCAGGTGCATTTTGAGCACATGCTGAAACAGGCTCGAGATGCTTGAAGACGGCTGATCTGCTCCATGAAAAATGGATGCCTTGATCACCAGTGAAAAATGACTAAGGCTATACCAGCCATGGTTCTGTCCCCATGTAAAGTGGGAACGTTCAGTGAAACTGAAACACCCGAGCTACTGCAGATCTGCAAAGACGGATGGCAGTGAGGCAAACCAATCTTATGCTCAGCTCATGAGTGATGGCAGCTGTCAAACAGGGTATGTACACCTGCTGACCTTTTTGCCCTGAAGTTCTCTAAGGGCACGTTCATGTTTATCGCTTGCAGCCTGTAGCATCATGCTTATGTGCGTGGCACCACCCTTTGATGAAGCTCTTTTATGGCATTTCTATCTGGGGATGAGCCAATATGGTTCTTTTTTTAAAAAATGTAGGTATTGTTGGGTCCATCTCAGTTTTGTAGCTGTCCCTGACTATTCTTATGTTTCTTTTATGCCACATATATGCAGGTAATAGCCTAGATTAGCCTGAGGAAGTACTAGACAAAATCAAGCCTGAATTCTCCCTAGAAGCTAAAATGACAAAACTGAGGCTATTGCACTTTAGTCACATCATGAGAAGACAAGATTCTCTGGAAAAGTCAATAATGCTAGGAAAAGTGGGAGGCAGTAGGAAAAGAGGAAGACCCAAAATGAGATGGCCTGACTCAATAAAAGAAGCCACGTCCTCCAGTTTGCAAGATCTGAGCAAGGCCGTTTTGGAGGTCTTTCATTCATAGGGTCGCCATAGGTCGGAGGTGGCTTGACAGTACATCACACACACACACACACACACACACACACACACACACACACACACAGCCTGAGCTTGTCAGAACTTGGAAGTTAAGCAGGGTTGGCCATGGTTAGTACTTAGACGGGAGACCACTGAGAAAGACCAGGACTGCTCTGCAGAGGAAGGCAGAGGCAAACTAACTCCGCTCATCTCCTGCCTTGAAAATCCCAGAGGGGTTACCTTAAGTTGGTTGCAACTTGACAGCGCTTATTATTAAAATGGTATAGTGATGTTGGAAATGTGTGGGTTTTTTGAACAGACAAAATTCAACTTGAGTAAAGAGAAACTGGTAAGGAAATCAAGACTCGCAAGATGGTTTCTCCCCAAGGGGAACTGAAACCAAAATGGGGACAGTCAAATTCAGAGGTCGTTTCATAGAAAAAGAGCTGGAGGAACTCATTAGCATAAGTCATTAGCATATGCCCCGCCTCTTGCCATCACCGGAAATGTGCCATTAGTATAACTGGTTTGCATATGCCACCCCCCCCCCCCTGACATCACCTATTCTGGCTGTTTTGGACCCAATCTTGGCCATTCAGGGCCGAAATTGGGCCCAAAATGGCAAAAAGGGGCTGAAAATAGCTGAAAAGGGGCCCAAAATGGTCAGGATCGGGCCGCTGATGAGTGGGAGAGTGATCCACCACCTGTCAGAGGCCCGAACCGGGCCATTTCGGCCCCAATCCAGGCCGAAACAGGCCCAACATGGCCGAGAGTCAGGTGGGCGGGGCCACCTGACATGTGACCTCTTTGGGGAACTGCCGGAACTGCGTTCCTGTGCGTTCCCCCTCGAAATTAGCCCTGGAAATCAAACCAACCAGCTTTGAAATTCAGTCTTCTTCCTACTTCTACCTCAAACCTCTTACCGGATGGCATCAGAGATTGAAGTAAGGACTTTGGATACGCAAGGTCTGTGGTCTCCCTACTGGACTGTGGTCTCTCACTGTAGCGCAGGGAAGAGCCCTAATTATGTAAAGCGCACATATGCTTTCTCAGGTGGAAGTTCGCTGCCTGTCAGCACACAGACAGCGCTCCTTGGACGTTTCTCAAGATCTGCATCCCTTCGTCTTCAGCACCATTAAACCTGCCCTTTTGGAAGCTTGCTAATGAGTACAGCCGTACACAGATGGCCTGAGCAGTTTGAGGAGCAGATTTTCTCCTCATGTCTGTTATGCGAAATAGTCTTTTAAGTAACCAAAGTGTAGTCACAATAATGGCAAAGAAATCCAGATGCCTTTTTAAAAGGAAAAAAAAATAAAGAAGAATGCAGACGAGGGCTTTGTACCATTGCTTGAAAATCCACAGCTAATGTTCAACTGAGAGGCATTTCCTTTTCATGCCGCAGATCAGCTGCCAGCTTTGCAAGCAACTTCATTATCCCCAGAGGAAGCTAGAAATTCTCTTCCCGGGAAAGGATTTTCCCTAACACCAGAAATCTTTCCAAATTTTTGGCTAAAGGGACTTTCTGATGGCATTTTGCCTTGATTTACTTCAGCACCTTTGTTCTGCTTTTTAAAAGGCAAGGGGTCCGCTAAGTGGCAAGCAACAGTAAAATAAGCTTTTAAAAAATACATTAAGAAATTGAAATGGCTGCATTTAGATGACTGAACAATTCATGCTTTGTTTGGTCCAGAAATTAGCCTCAGAGGTTTTCGAGCTAATGTGGTCTGTTCCCCTTCCTCCTCCCCTTGAATGTCATACTGAGAGTAGAAACACATGAGACAAATTTCTCGTGAAGAGCACTTTATTGTAGAGTTTCCCAGGGATTTGCCCCCTCATCTGCCAATCACCTAGCGATCAGCAGGAGGGGGCAAGCTCCTGGAGCTTGCCCACCACCAGCAGGCACCTCAGGAGCACGCACCATGCACATGCTCTCTACTGGCGTGGCAACGTCATTTCCGTAAGTGATGTCATTACACTCCACTTGGTTTGGGGCTGATTTGGGCCCCAAACCGGCGAAATCATGTCTGTGCGGAGCACGGGAGTGCTCATACGGCTCATGCGATGATGTCATTTCCGGAAGTGACGTCATCATGGTGACGCTGGACTGCGCGTGTGCAAGAGTATGACCAAGGAAAGCAGAAGGTAAGCACCAGGTCCCAACACTCCCAACCCTCTTGGCAGGAAGATAGAGGCAACTGGCAACCCTACCTGATCGGTCCCACAAGCGTCCCTGGGAGTGGTAGTCGAACCCCCCCCCCCATCCAAGCAACTGGAGGAAAACTGAGTAAAGTGGATTTTCTTGCAAAGAACAGCTGCTCAGCTGGAGAGATTCTCTCTTTCAAAAATGCAATCAGCTGGTTTTCCTTCAGGAGCTCAGAGATGCGGCGGGTGGGGGGGGGATGTAACAGGACCCTGCTGGGAGAAGAAGAATAGGAGGGACTCTTGCTTGCAAAACACCTCGGCTTTTTTCCTGCCTCTTGTTATGTTGTTCGCAACCTCCCTTCACCCCATCCTTAGCTCCTGGAGGACTTTTGAAAGAGAGAGAGAGAGTGTGTGTGTGAGAGAAAGTCCCTCCAGTTGCGATTTTCCCCGGCTGAGCTGAGATTCACATCAAGTGGCTGGGTTTTTTAACTACAATTCCCAGAGATCCTTGCAGGATCCGACACTTGCTCATGCGTCTCATGTGTTTTGACTCTGAGATTAACAAAATCCTGGTTTAGAACTAGTCACAATTTGTTATGATGTCTCAACTGGGTACTCCAATAAATAATGGCTTGTTTCTTGCCTGCACACCAGGATTCAAAAACAGGATCATTGAAGGCCAAACAACGCATTACATTTACCCTGGGTTCATGTGATCAGATGTGTGCCAGGAGTTTTGTGCTAGGGACTCGATTCCTGGCTGTGGTCAAGACCAAATCAGATTGAGATTGTGGCATGCGAGGAGAGGGACTCTGTGTGTACTGACGGGGGAAATCCAACAAGGCAAATAGCATTTCCCTCTGGGATTTTTCAGCTCAGGAAATCAGCACAAGGAAGACAGCCAAAACCCCCTCCTCCATGTGCGCTACGGACCTGATCCCAAGCAGGTCCTTGAATCCCAGGGAACTGAGTTCCCAACACGAGCACGCTGCACATATGTGATCTCAAGAATCCAAGGAATAACATGCAGTCAGGTCCTTGGAATCTTGCTTTATAGGCAAGAAAACCGTGATTCATTAGAGGGACAAATTGAATCTAGTCTTTGAATCTAGTCTTTGTGCAACGTGCAAGAAGGGGGGGGGGGATGGAAGGAACATGCAAGCCTGAGGGCTTCCCCATTGCACATTCTGCACAAAAAGGTCATCGTAGTTGAGGTTTGTTATCTGAATAAAGCCATTGGCTGAGATTCTTACCTCTGTATAAGTTTTACACATCCTCTCCTCCTGGATTAATCATGCTGCAGTGGTGGTTTGAGACTTTTGCTTAACAAGACAGCAGTACCCTGCAGTTGCTTCAGCCTTCTGCAGAAAAAGTTGGGTTTTTTTTTCTAGACAGCATAGTTGGACATTTGTCTTGATGGCTATTGGACTTTCATCTACCTATCTGTGTATCTTTCAAGTTGCTAGACTCCCCGTCACAAATAGTGGACAAAATAGCAGGTGACATAGGGTTACCAGCCTCCAGGTAGTGGCTGGAGATCTCCCTGAATTACAACTGGTCTCCAGGCCACAGAGACCAATTCACCTGGAGAAAATGGCTTCTTTGGGGGGTGGACTCTGTGGAATTATACCAAGTTCCTTTCCCTCCCCATATCCCACTTTCTCCGGGTTTCTCCAGGTTTCACCCCCCAGATCTACAGGAATTTCCCAACTTGGAGCTGGCAACCCTAAGGTGACAGCCGATCAACTTTGTCTTGTTTTCTGGTTTTAAATTCTTCGGGTTGCACACTTGGCTAGTATGTGCAATCTTGGCAGTCTCGAACTAACATTTTCCACTGCTGTATTGTGAGAGTAGCAGATGCATTCTGAAACACCACTGTGCCTACCTGGAAAGTATTCATTCAAAAGCACTATTTGGAATTTGAAAACCCAGGGCCAAATTGCGGCTGCTGAAATGAAATAACAGAACACTTACTCCAGATTCTCTCTGGGGCTGAGTTCCTCCTCTGTCTTTTACATGGAAACAGAACTGGCCGTTGCCTGAAAGCAGCATGTGGTGTGAATATCTGTTCAGGGAAACGGCTTTAAAGCTAACGTTACTCGGGAGCGCTGGTATGAGCATTCTTCTTTTATGCACCATGCTCCGAAATGCAGGGACTTGTAGACTCCATTGTATTCTAAAGAGAACCATCAGTGACCCGTACCTTGGAAAGAATACATTATATAGCTTAGGTCAGGTGGGCGCACACCCCATTTTCAGCATCATGTATGCAGATACATCTATTTTTTAAAATTGGCTATATAGGATTTCAGTATTGGGGCTGGTTCTTCTGAGGGCAGAACTAGATGAGATGCTGTGACTGTTTTGTGAATAAAGGTCTCTGTGGGATTCTTTCCTCAATTCTGATCACAACTAGGCATCTGGGAAAACAGATTAAGCACACAACCCCGCACATATTCTTTTCATAACCTAGAATGGCCCTGTGGAGTTTCTGTTCACCCCACTCAGGCATATATCTAGGTGGTGGTGGAGAATGGCGTCAAGTCGTAGCTGACTTATGGCTTCCTCTACTGCGGTTTTCAAGACAATAGACTAACGGTGGTGGTTTGCCATTGCCTGCCTCTGCAACCTGGTCTTCCTTGGAGGTCTCCCATCCAATTACTAACCAAGGCCAACCCTGCTTAGCTTCTAAGACCAGGCTTACCAGGGCTATACAGGTCGGGGTATATCTAGGTACTGATCCTGAAAAGCAGTGTGGGATGGAGGAGTAACCCCAGCCTACCAAGCTGCAGTCGCAATTGGAATTTTTGCAGGGAAAGGAAAACGGGGAGCTCTGTTCATGGAGCGTTTTCCAGCATTCTTCCTAGATGTGCCCTTATACAAAGACTGGTGTCCTGATGTCTGCACCAAGCTGTGATTTGCATAGATGGAATTAGTGTTGTTATGGGGAGGGGAATTTCTTTGTCTGAAATTTACGTCTTTTTTGCATATAGCCACTGATTTCTCTTAATGTCTTTTCTCTTTTAAAAAAGGGGGTTCTCTTTCATTTCTCTTTGGAGAGACACCCATGCCCTGTTCAGCCCTTGCAGTTGTTTTGTGTTACCCATCATGGGGTGATGCTCCAGTGGGAGGACAGCAAGGTTTGGGAAGACGTTGCCTTCTTCTGAGCGTCTGCAAAGAGAAACGCCGAAATTTCACAGAACCTCCCTTTCTGCCCCTCCTTTCTTCAACTTCCCTTTAATCAAAATTTATTAGAAACCAACTCCAAATTCCTAAAAAGTGGGAAAGAGATGGATTGTTGTATTTCAGGGAGAAAAGGGAGGGAAAGGAACTCAGGGCCAAGCTACAAGTGACGAATGACACTTGAACGGCAAGTGGATTGAGTGGAGGGCAAGTGAACAGGGAGAAATACACTTGCCGTTCAAGTGTCATTCGTCACTTGTAGCTTCGCCCACAGAGAATGTCTCTTAGCAGCACTAAATGGAGCACGTCACCAAGAGAATGCAGTGCAGTTGCCATACCCTGTGTGGCGATGGGTAGCCAGGCAGTGTGAATGAGTCCTAAGAGGATTTCTTTCAAAGTTGGGTTGGATCGCTCAGGACAGCTGGAGAGATTGGACCTGGAGCCTCCAGTGAATGCTGTGTTATGGAATCCCGCCCCTTTGCAGACGGGCAGTTTTCAGGTCAATTGCCCATTCTCTCTCACCCATCTAAAAATCTTCAGGCAGGAGGGAAGAATTGCGTGCAGCCAGACTCCCCGGAGAGCCCCTGGTTCTAGGCTAGATGGACCGGTCATCTGTCAGCGTTCATTTATTCATTCCTTCGCTTACAGTGAAATCCTAAGCAGAGGAACGCTGGTCTAAGCCCATTGATTTCAGTTGGCTTAGACTGGAGTAACTCTGCTTAGGATTTCACATATAGATACTTATATCCTACTTTTCTCCCCAATGAGGGCCTGAAATGGCTTACAACATTGTTCTCCCCTCCTCCATTTTATCCTCACAATAACAACCCAGAGAGGTAGGTTAGAGTGGGAATGAGTGACTGGCCCAAGTTCACCAGGCAGCCCGTCCTGTAATTATGCCAACTCCAATAATAATAATAATAATTATAATTATAACAACAACAACAACAACAACAACAACAACAATAGATTTATATACCACCCTTCAGGATGACTTAACACTCAGAGTGGTTTACAAACTATGCCATTATTATCCCCACAACAAAACACTCTGTGAGGTGGGTGGGGCTGAGAGAGCTCTAAGAGCAGAACTACAAGTGACAAAAGGCACAGGTTGGACACTTGTCTGCTTCCCTCAAGTTTTGCTGGGAAATGTCGGCATCCTAGTCTTGCAGCTTGGCTCTCTGACTGCTGTCCAATGGAATTTTCAACTGTCACTTGTCCAACATTCCGCCAAGCTGCCTACATTTCCCATCAAAACTTGAGGGAAGCTGACAAGTGTCCAACCTGTGCCTTTTGTCACTTATAGTTCCGCTCTAAGAGAGCTGGGACTGACCCAAGGTCACTCAGCTGGTTTCAAGCGGAGGAGTGGGGAATGAAACCCGGCTCTCCAGATTAGAGTCCCGCACTCTTAACCACTACATCAAACTGGCTCTCCAGTTTGTTTTGTCTAAGAAGACAAGTGAGAATTCCATCCCAAACTCTTTTAAACTCATTGACAATAGAATAGATTCAGGAATGTAGACATGTCAATCTGCAATAGAATATCTGGATTTCAGCCCAGTGGCACCTTAGAGACCAACGAGAAAATCTTGTTTTCAAGGTGTAAGCTTTTGAGAGTCAAGTATCTGAAGAAGGGAGCTTTAACTCCTGAAAGCTTCTACCCTGAAAATCTTGTTGGTCTCTAAGGTGCCGCTAAACCTAAATCCTGTTGGTGACAACCAATGTGATTCTGGGACCTAGAACTTTTCTCTGCTTAGCTAACAAAAGTAGGAGTTGAGCTTGGATGTAGGAGTGAAGCAAGAGAGCTTATCGAGGGGAATTTGGCCTCTTGGAAATCTAAGGGCGATAATTTATCACCCTCCTTTTCCTGAACTGCCTTTAAGAGAACATTACTCCTCCAAAAGTGAACAGATTTTTTTGCTTTGATGAGATTCCCCTTAAAAGGAAATCTTCCTAAATGCTCCTTTTTCTTGGGCACTTGGAATTAATTAAAGTCTTCCATCACATTACACTGAAGTTTCCCCCCTCTGCTTCTCTCCTTCTCTTCCAGAAACACCTTAATTTCCATGCTCTTAACATAACTTCACCCAAAGGATGATTCTTGCATACTAGATTTTTTCTAAAATATTGTGCTAGAGAGCTATAATTTGATTTCTTACCTCTTCTGCTTTGTTTCGCCCTGCTGGAATGCCAGGCTCTGCAGCTCCCCATCAGCAGACTGCAGCTGCAGTGCGAATTGCAAACTTACCAACTTCAGCAATACCTATCAGTCTTGCAGGAGCAATAGAAGAGCCAAATCCCATAGTAAGCCTTTCCTCTGCACCACTGGAAGGAGGGAGGACAATCTATGCTTTCGCCCCTACCCCCAAACCAGGAGGAAATTTAGACAATTTGGATACATTTTTCACCAAGTGAGGAGATCCCCCTGGGGTATTGCTTTTGTCCAAATATGTGCGCCAAGCACTAGTAAGGTTGCCCGAATTCTTCTCTAGAGATCCTGCCAATAGTTCTCAAGTCGCTCTCATCCCATTCCTTTGCTTACACCAACCGTATTCTCTTGCCTCCGATAGTAATAGGAGGACTTCAATTTTGTTTGCTGGTAGAGTTGCCAGTATTTTTGTTGATGCTGCTCTTGTGCCTTTAGAAGGTTTTTCCCCCCTATGTAATGAGCTTTTGCCCATGTCTGAAACTAAGCTTCTACTAGCCAAAAGAAAGATGTATCTTTTCTCTTGGAAAGCTTTCAGCAATTAGTTCTCAGACCTGTCAAACAGATAAGTCCTTTGAACCACCTGTTTATCAGTACATTTATTTATATAGGGTTCAATATTGCTTTGCAACTCTTTATCAAACACACAGACACCTGCCTAGAGTTTGTTTCACTTTATTGAAAATACACCCTAGTTTTTTTATGAAGCAAGTAATCAAAATATAAATGGTTATTAATATAAATCCTATAAAAACAGAACACAGAAAGGCAATAAGGAATAAGTTTGCTAACATTTCTTAATAAATTCCAAGTTTAACATAATCAAAGTTTCTGTGAAATGCATAGGTAAAAATAAGTTCTCACCTAAATTCTCTCAAGAGATTTCTTCCGTCAGAGCTCTGACATTCTATCTGAGTTTGCAATTTTATAAGTCATCATATGCAAATATTTAAGGTCTATTCACGTGATAGCACAAACAAACAATTGGTCTGATGCTTCATTGAATATTCATAATTTCTATTGTACAGCCTTCCAATTAGTAAAAAATTACATTATACTCAAACTTGCGAAGCAAAACTATAAATCTCTGAGAAGTGTCAAAAAAGTTAAGTTGAGAGATCACTATTGGTTGAATGTCTGAACATTAATCTCGAGAGAGTCCACTATTTTAATTAACTGTCAAAAGATTAAAGCACACCTGTTAGAATTACCAAACACATAGGAAAAACACACAGACTGTTCATGCAAAGTCTGAAAGTTCATCTAGAATACAAGTGCTTGCCCTAGTATTGCTCAGTATTGATTATTGTCATGTGCTTTTATCTATATTGGTGCAATACCTACTTGAGAATTCTTTACAGAGGGTGACACACGTTGGGGACACATTTCCCCTATGCACACATTCTCTCTGCCTGGTACATTTTATCCCACCCTTCCTCCAGAGAGCTCAGGTGGCTCTCCTTTCCCTCATGACAACCCGCTGAGGTAGGTTAGGCTGAAAAAGAATGATTGGCTCAAGATCACTTAGCAAGCTTCATGGTTGACCGGAAATTTGAGCTAGTCTAAGACTATACAACTCCACATACGTTTAAAAGAGGATTAGACTAGTTTGTGGAGGACAGGTCCATATCAGCGCCTGTTCGGTTATTATTAGAGAATCTTTGCTTTCATTTTAATCTTTGAATAAAGATTAACTATTACATTTTGGGGAGGGAAGGCGGCATGGTATAGCCCGATTTTGTCAGTTTTTAGGAGCTAAGCAGGGTCAGTACTTGGATGGGTGACCACCAAGGAAGACTCTACAGAGGAAGGCCATGGCAAACCACCCCTGCTTCTCGTTGCCTTGAAAAGCCCTTTGCTGGGGTCACCGTAACTTGGTTGCAACTTGATGGCATACGCACACACACACACACACATATTACATTTTAAAACTGTCCAAATCAATGGAAAACTCTACCATCTATTACTTTTACATAGATAATGAAAGGAGAAAAGTTACATGAGTCTCTCAAAATATCCTGCCCAAAGATAAGCAGGTCACACACAGGGCTTTGTGTAGCCTATGTCTTTAATCCACTGACGAGCAAGCAGAAATCTAAATGATTTTAGCGCAGTTCTTTTTGCACAACATAGGCCATTTCCACATGGCTTACCTTCCCTCGGAACGACCTGGAACATCGGGGAAAAAATGCAGATCTCGTTTTCTTGCGCGAGATTTGCACGACGTCACGCAAATCTTGCATGAGAAAATATGATCTTCCACGTTTTTTGTGCGATGTTCCGGGTTGTTCCGAGGGAAGGTAAGCCGTGTGGAAATGGCCATATTGTTCAGCACCTAGAGCTTTTCTCTCTGTATATTATAGCACCCAGAAATTGGTTGCATAAAATCTTTGGCAAACGGAAAGGCAAGCGGGGATACAATAAGTTCAAAACTGCCAGCTTCCTCAGTCTTTTTCTTCTGTTTCTGCTTGGGCAAGAGCTCAAGCGCAAGTGGAAATTTTGCGCTGAATCCGACTCAATATTTCTGCAAATGACATGCAGGAAACAAGCAAACCCTGTCTCCTTCATCCGTGTTTTGAGCACTCGCTCCTATGTACACACCACTTGACAAATTAATAATCTGTTTTTAAGCACCTTGGAGATCCAGGTGTGTAACAGACTCCCTGAGACGAGGAGCTTTTCAACCTGAGGCTGTCTTTAGTATGATAACTGTATATAAGTGGAAACAGCTGAGGATTCGGCGCCTGCAGTTTCTCTGATGAGGGGTCAGGAGGGCAAAAAACATTTTTGAAAAATATGGTGGGGAATTTTATTATTTAATGTTTTGCAAATAAGAGCAAAGTAATTCATATAAGCCACTACGTCGTCTTTTTAACTGGAGATGTTGGAGATTGAACTTGGGACATTCTGTATGCCAAGCAGACTCTCTGCCACTGAGCCACAGCTTCTCGCTTGTGAAGATGAATAGAGGGAGGCAAGTTGAAAGGCAAAGCAGTGGCCAAGAATAGTGGCTTTTGGAGGAAGCATGTGGAGGAGTGGCAAAGCCCCTGAGCCTCACCTACCTTTGTGAGTGTGTGCACAACCAAGTGAATCGTGTTGCATTCTTGCTTTCATGTGTGGGGTCCATACAGGGCTCCAACCATGTGGTTCAATGTTCTATGCAATGGCTGCTTATGACCTGTTGGTCTATAAGCATTAACATTCTATGCAAACGAAGCCTATTCTGTGGGGGAAGAGAGTTCACTTGCAAGCCATGCTCAGTGCACTGTTAGGGTGGGAAAACACGTTATGAAGTACCTGGGGATGCTCAAGTGAACCTCCTTTCATGTGTCCCTCCTCCAAAACTTCCCATGCACTCGCTCGCACAGTCACACTTCAATTTGCTCTGTGCGAATACATTCACGTGTTCGTCCTCAACAGCTAAAAGTGTCCCAGTTTCCCCCACCTCTCACACCCATTCATTGAAATGCAGATCTTGACACTTTCTCACCCCTTAAAGAAATGCAAATTGGCAAGTCAAAGGAGCCTATGGTACTTGTTCCTCCGGCAGCGAAGGACTCACTTGCAGATGCCATCACACAAAGAGAGCTCCCGTGAAAATGGCATTCACGTGCACCAGCAAGAACAGCCTGCACAAGAACTGAGGACCACACACAAAATCCTGCACGCGCATGCCCAGTTAATTTGCAATGTGTATTTCCATTCTTAGAGTGCAAGGGTTCCCATGGACATTAGCTAGCACAGAAGCAGCCATACGGTAGGTAGCAACCATGCTGTCCGCCGTAAAAGAGGCTCAAGGAGTTCTCATATTCCAGAATTGCATTTTCGAAAGCAGCCTGCCTGCTCTCTTTCCTCTCCTTATTGAGGAAGCGGTTAAGTATTTCTTAAGGCTAAGATTTTGCTGCTCCGGTCAGCTCGGGACATTTCGTTTTGCCTTTCCCTCTGGAAAGTTAACATTTTGTAATCGTCTGGCTGCTTTTTATTTGCTGGCTTCAGGCAGCCTCGACTCCCTCATCCACCCACCGCTGCTCAGGCCTCTTGGGAGTTGGCCTTTTGCAGGACGCAAGAGGGACACGTGTCGTTGCTGCCCGTTTGCTCCCGCCCCCTCAGGGGTCTGGCATTTTATCCGAGTGATGCCCGTAGCCCTGTTCCACTAATTGGATGCCACCTGGCGTTCCACTGTTAATCAAACACAGGTTTCTGGCTAAGAAATCTTTTATGCAACTTCTGCTGTGGCTCAGATTAAAAGCTTCACTCGCACAAATAAATCCCTCTTAAGCAGAGCACCCGTAAGGGAGAAAAGCTGATAATCTGGAAGACTGCCTTCCCTCACTTCTGTCGTCAGGTGCAATTGCTCATTCTCTCTCTGCCACTGGCACCCTTCTTGTGTCCATCTGTCTACATATACACACAGAATCATAGGGTTGGACGGGATCTCCAGGGTTATCTAGTCCAACCCCTGCACAATGCAGGAAATTCACAACTACCTCCCCCTCCACTCCAGTGACCCCTGCTCCATGCCTAGAAGATGGCAGAACACCATCAGGATCCCTAGCCTAATTGGCCTGAAGAAAATTGCTTTGTGACCCCAAAGTGGTGATCGGCATTACCCTGGGCATGTAAGAAGGGGCCACAAGAACTAAGCATTGATGTAACTCTTCCTGCCCTCCCTCTCATAATCTGCCTAGGTTCACAGAATCAGCATTGCTGTCAGGTGGCCATCTAGCCTCTGCTTAAAAACCTCCAAAGAAGAAAAGCCCACCACCTCCCAAGGACGCCTGTTCCACTGAGGGACCGCTCTGTCAGGAAGTTTTTCCTGATGCTTAGCCGAAAACTCTTTTGATTTAATTTCAACCTGTTGGTTCTGGTCTGACCTTCTGGGGCAATGGAAAACAACTCTGCACCATCTTCTATATGACAGCCCTTCAAGTGCTTGAAGAGGGCTATCCTATTACCTCTCAGTCGTCTCCTCTCCAGGCTAAATATACTGGTAAACCTTTTAAAAGAAGGGATGCTTCTGAGTTTCTCCCCACTCCTAATTCCCTGATCTTGAGTGGATCCTTTTGGCAGTCTTCGTGATTCTGTCTGTTTTAGTTCTGAACTTTTGTGCAAATTGGGTTCTTTCCCGGGTAAGGCTTCAATCAGCCCAAAGGGAACATTTTTAATGAGGGCACATAAGGGAGAAGAGATAGTGACGACATGTGTGTGATTGGCTTGCACGCAATTTGACCCTCTGACTGGCATGGAAGGAAATCTTTCCAGAATGACCCCTCTAGAAGTACCTTTCCGCGCTCACCTGTGCTGTTCGTTTCTGCTCAAACACCAACATGTAAATCAGCTAAGCCACAAGGGACGTTACGATGCCGAGCAGCTGCAAACATACACGATAAACTCAAACAAAACACTGCTCTTAAACGAATTGAAACTACTCTTTGGACAAGAGTAATCTAGTTATTTCTCTTATATCTTTTTTGCAAGCTTGCAAAAACAGCCTTTTGGCCAGAGAGCCAAATAGCCAAATAGCCTTTTGGCTATTTCGGGTTGCTTCAGGAGAAGCATAATGGGGGGGGGGGGAGGACGACAGCCAAGCAGCTCAAGATGAAAAAGTAATAAACAGATTAATCATCCCTTCCTGCTCAGACAACATTTTGAAACTTCTTTTCAAAGTGCATCTATAGGTGTGCGGAGTGCCTGTCACTTTCCACAAAGTGAGCTCCGAAGTAAAGGGATTTACGACTCTTTAAAAAGCCAGAAACGTTTGGAAGCTGAGCCAAGGGAGAAGAGCCTTTCTTAGATTATTGTTCTCTGAGCATAATGTTTACCACCATCTCTCGGCTTGTTTCCAGACATTTTGACCACCTGCCTGCATTGTCTTGTACTCTAATGGGAGATGGTTATATAAAACCTGGTCAATAAGGCCCAATCCTTGATTTCTTGCGCTGCTCAAATCATTCAACACCCACCCGGAGTGTGTGTTTCCCCTTTTTCTTTGTGTCTTTTGATATCTTTGATATCATATTTGTCTTGTGGGAACATGGTGGTGGTGTAGCATTTTTGGAAAAAAAAAACATAGAGCTTTATCTCCAAGATGGAAACGCAAAAGGATTGATCTGTGGAACCCCCTCCCAAGGATAATGGCAAACGAGCTTTCATGTTTTTAGAAGGACACTAAAAGCTGTTTTTATTGCATAGGGCATTTGGATGCTTTTTAAGGAGGTGGGGGGGCTGTTATTAACCATCCCCTGCTGCTGTTCTTTTGTGTGTTCTTGTGGTGTTAGTATTTATCTGAGGATCCATTCAGACAATGTAATGCGCTGTGCTGTGCGTTGAGGAAATCTAACAGTGCAATCCTAAACAGAGTTACTCCAATCTAAGCCCATTGAAATCTATGGGCTTAGACTGGAGTAACTCTGCTTAGGATTGCACTGTTAGATGGGTGTGGCATAGCCAAAATCAGCCCTCTTCTGCAAACAGGAAGTGATGTAATAGCTGGCTGATAAAATAAAACTGGAAGGGATTTCCTGGCATCTGGAGTCTGACCATTTAGGCAGTCCCGAAGAAAAGTCATTATGGAGCAGGCAGGCTTTCGCCTACAAATAGAATAAATTGCTCTCTTGGAGACCACTGAGAGCCAGGAGATAGGAGATGCCCTGACATAATGAGAAGGTGCTATATAAATATACAGATCAAAATAACAATATATGGTTAGCCATCCTAA
Organism: Eublepharis macularius; assembly: GCF_028583425.1. NCBI lineage: Eukaryota > Metazoa > Chordata > Lepidosauria > Squamata > Eublepharidae > Eublepharis > Eublepharis macularius. The sequence continues at coordinate 7,854,628 of NC_072803.1, forward strand.
ATACTCCTGGGTTGCTGACCTCTACAAATTAAAGCCATTAGAAGAATGTCCAATGACTAGACAGTTCTGTGACCCTGTATTAGAAATGGGGGATGGTGACTGATGTCCTCCTCCCGTGGTCTGTTCCCGGAGGGAAATGTAGAGAAGTTCAGGTTTAAGGACCCTCAAGGTACTAATACAAAGCAATGAATCATCAGGTTGTAGGATTCCCATTTGCCCTCCTGCTGCAGGTAAACCCCTGCCTTTGGGAAACTGAGAGCGGGACCACAAGTGACGCCTGACACAGGTTGGACACTTGTCAGCTTCCCTCAAGTTTTGATGGGAAATGTAGGCAGCTTGGCGGAATGTTGGACAAGTGACAGTTGAAAAGTCCATTGGACAGCAGTCAGAGAGCCAAGCTGTGAGACCAGGACGCCTACATTTCCCATCAAAACTTGAGGGAAGCTGACTAGTGTCCAACCTGAGAAGCAGGAGAAAAAATGGCTGGAATATGGGCTTGATAGTGATGCTCTAGGAATCTCTTCATGTCTCTATGATCTTTAGCATAGAGATTAAGGAAAATTCCTGGAGCATCACATGGAAGTAATATCACGTCATCCCCATCTCCAGCCTCCCCAAGATCAGCCCTCAAAATCCCCTGTCATTTTCCAAGGGGGTGCTGTCAGCCCTATCTGGTTGGCATATGTGCAGGAAAACACCAAAGCGGCTGCTTTGACTATGGGCAGTATTTGTGCAGCGACCACACCTTTATTGTCAGACCCCCCATTGCCAGTTGCCTTCTGTGGTGTGTCCCAAGGATGCAGAATAAATTTAGAAGTGGGTTCAAAAAGTTTGAGAACAACATACCTACAGAAATTCATGGAAAATGGATTCTTCTCCATAAAGAAAGAGGGGAAGTTTGGCAAATGGGCTCTTGCCTGGCTGACCAAGTTACCTGTCATGTTACCAGCAACATATTGAACCTTAATTCACACAAAGAGAATTTCCAAGGGGGTCAGTGCTTAAACTGGCCTGTTTGAACAGACTGAAAGAGAGGTTCTTTGAATGGTGGCCTGCACATATGACCAATAGGATGGTCTTGCTGTTTAATCTTTGCTCATTTCTTTTAAAAAAACCTGTTATTTTATTGCTGTTTTCCATTTTGTGCTGCGTTACCATTATCTACCAGTTTGATGCCAGTGGTTAAGAGTAGAGATGGGCACGAACCTAAATACAACCCCAAAAAACCCACGAACCAGGCTGGTTTGGGGTTTGTGAACCAGCGTTTGTGGAAGCTCCTCTTCATGGGACTTCCACAAACTATATACTGGTTCATTGGGTCGTATTTACAGGGGCAGTTTAAATGGCCATTTCCTTCCTCTCCTGCTGGGAGTGGCGGGAAGGCCATTTTCCACGGAAGGCCGTTTTCCTGGGAGGAGAGGAAGGTAAGTGATGCAGGGGAAGGTAAGTGTGGGGCTGGGGGGGTAGGGGGCTGGGGTTTGGGCTGTTTAAAGGGCCCTGCCACCAGCAGGTCTCTTTAAACTATCAGCTGGCAGGCGGTGAGGGGGGATCCCCCCTGCCACCTGCCAGCTGATAGTTTAAAGGGACCTGCCACTTGCAAGGCAGGAAAGCGCCCTTTAAACTGCTAAAAGCCCCTTTCACTGCCACTGTTAAGGCCGGAAAGGGGCATTTAAACCCCACGAACCACGAACTGGTTCATAACGGGTACAGTTCCGTTGTTCATGGTTCGTGAAACCCACGAACCTCCTGTTTCATTTTTTTTTTGTCCCATGCCCATCTCTAGAGTGGCAGGACTCTAATCTGGAGAACCAGGTTTGCTTTCTCACTCCTCCGATTGAAGCCAGCTGTGTGACCTTGGGCCAGTCACAATTCTTTGGAGCTCCCTCAGTCTCACCCAATTCACAGGGTGATTATTATGAGGATAATAATAACACAATTTGTAAACCGCTCTGAATGGACATTCAGTTGTCCTGAAGGGCGACTTATAAATCGAATGTTGGTGGTGAGTGCCCTCAAGTCAGAGCTGACTTATGGTGACTCCTGGTGAAGTTTTCATGGCAAGAGAGTAACAGAGGTGGTTTGCCATTGCTGCCTCTGAAACCCTGGTCTTTGTTGGAGGTCTCCCATCCAATTACTAACCAAGGCCAACCCTGCTTAGCTTCTGAGATCTGACGAGATCGGGCTCACCTGGGCTATCCAGGTCAGGGCAAATTGAATGTTTCATCATCATCATCATCATCATCACTACTACCACTACTACCACCACTACTGTGGTTGGTCTGTTTTACTGTTGCTGTTTTTTACTCATTTTATTGACTGCTGGGCTGGGCTTGGATTTAATCTTCCACAGTTGCCTTTTTATTGGTTGGTGGTGTTATGGTTTGTCAACTCTGTTGCATTAGTGTGGTAAACTACCCTGGGGATTAAAAAAAAAAACTTGAGAAGTAAGGTATATAAATCTGCTAAATTATGAAAATAATACTCTTGTGGGAGCTACTGATGGACAGTACGGTGCCCAGTCCCTGGAGGCCTTCAGTCTGCAGTAAGTGGGTCATCTTCTAGCTTCTATGCCTTCTTTTAATTCTGGCCGAGTGTTGGGTCCCCCCCCCCTTTGTAATTACATTTCACCTCCTTCTGCCTGCCCTGGTGATTTCAAACAGGGATCGAATTTGTCATCATGTCTCCTTTTGATTGCATACCAGGCGTTTTGTGTGGTGGAGAGTGGTTTTCTTGTATCTCCCTCCATAGGTGGTTACCTTGAAGTGGTGACCTGCCAGGCTCTGCAGGATCTTTTTAAAGTGAGGGTGCCAAAGGTCTTATTAAAATGACAGCAGGAGACTTTGTGTGCTGGAGGAGGAACTGACGGGGAAGGTGTATGCGCAGAGGTGGGGGGAAAGACGGGGAGTTTTGAATGGATGGGCAGCAAATGAATGCAAGATTAAGGCACTAATGGAGCAGGCATCTGCACGAGGGGAGAGGATTTTTTTAATAGAATCAGACAGGATTTATCCACGATGCAGCCATCACCCTGGTAATTATCATTACCGGCATATTTATAGTGGTTAAATATTCAAAGTGGTGTAGAGTTTTTATAGCTGTCTAAATAAGAGGAGCATTTAGCAAGCGGAAATTGCCTACTATTCTGTAGGGTCTCATTGTCCTTCACACATCGGAGGGGGAACTTTTTCCAATAATTTCCGCCTTTCACCCACGGCCTGTCACACTGTCATCCTATCACTGTCCTTCCTAGCCATATCTTCAGATGTTTGTTTTGAGATTTTGTTACCATGAGTGGTCCAGGAGACATACAAGACCTTGGCACGTTCCAGTCTGGTACATATTCACTGAGCATTAGGAAGAAACCTTTTTTCCATTGCCTGTCACTCCTATGTGAACAAGAGCTGCCGGCTTAAGCTTTACACTCTACTTGAGGGTATCACACACACAAGCAATGATCAAGAGGTCATTGGACAGCATGAGGAGGCTCCAAAGGATGTTTGGAAGAAGCACTGAGATTCTAAAAGTAGTGAAATCAGAGAACATGAACTGATAGATTTACATGTGGCGCAGAGCGGTAAACTGCAGTACTGCAGCCCAAGCTCTGCTTGCAACTTGAGTTCGATCCTGGCGGAAGCCGGGTTCAGGAAGCCGGCTCAAGGTTGACTCAGCCTTCCATCCTTCCGAGGTCACTAAAATGAGTACCCAGTTTCCTGGGGGTAAAGTGTAGATGGCTGGAGAAGGCAATGGCAAACCACCCCGTAACAAAAAGTCTGCCAAGAAAAGTTTGTGATGCGAAGTCCCCTATGGGTCAGCACAGGGGACTACCTTTACCTTTTTATTTATAACAAGCGCAAAGCAGCAATAGTCAATTATTATGAGAATGGCCATTTTAGGATGCCAACAGCCACACAATACTTTCGCAGATGCCCATGCTCTCATACTGCAGTGTTGGGCAGTGTCTGCCATTCAGGAAGGGAGGCAAGAGACCCGAGAGACGGAACAGGAGGGTGAAATAAGGGTTTTGTTTTTATTGTTTTTATTTTTAACTTGGTTTATATCCCGCCTTCCTCCTCAATGGGGACCCCATGCTACTTGCACTGTTCTCCTCTCCATTTTATTGTCACAACAACCCTGGGAGGTAGGTTAGGCTGAGAGTGTGTGACTGGCCCAAACTCACCCAGCAAGCTTCCATGGCAGAGTGGGGGTTCGAAACTGGAGCCTCCCAGATTCTAGTCCAATGCTCTAACCACTGCACTACACTGGCTCTCCAAGTTTCCAATCCAAGCAGCAATACAGATGGATCCCCCAAACATCTGTGCAGCCAGTAATCTGAAAGTGTATGTCCAAGGGGAAGATGAGATCCAATGTGACTTGGTGGCAGATGGGACTTTAAGCCAGTGCAAAAACACAGAGGTTATAGCAGACCAGCAGACGCTTTGGGGACAGATTCTGGCTCTAGTTATAGGGCTTGGGCTGAAATGAAAAATGAAAGATTCCTTTTTCCTGGACTGGGAGAACGATGGAAGAAGGGAGCAGCTGTGGCTCAGCAGTAGACCATCTTTTTTTCTTGTGTTCCAGGTTCAGGCTTCATCATTTCAAGTACTGTTGCCAGCTCCAGGTTGGGAAATTCCTGGAGATTTTAGGGATGGAGCCTGGAGAGGGAGGGATTTGGCCAGGGGAGGACCTCAGTGGGTTCACCCTCCAAAGCAGCCATTTTCTCCAGGAGAAATGATCTTTATGGCCTGGAGATCAGCTGTAATTCTGGGAGATCTCTAATCACCACCCAGAAGATGGCAAACCCAATTTCCAGTTTAAAAAATTCAGGTAGTGGGTGATGCGAAAGCTCTGCCTGAGAGACGGGAGAGCCGCTGCCAGTCTGAGCAGACCACACTTACCTGAATTGACTGATGTTCGGATTCAGTATAACGCGTTTCATGTGTTCATGTGAATTCTTTGACCGGTATAAAGCAAGGAGGGGAAATCTCAGTGCAGAGAGAATGCTGAGTTGCAACTGATAACAAAGCTCAAGACAATGCATCCGCCTGGACTGAATCAAGACATAAACGTCTTGTCTTATTACCAATGCTGATTTCGCCACACCCACTACCCCTCTGCATACCCCACCTTTTCCAATCACGTCTGCTATTGTCATTCTCCAGCTCTTGTTATTTGGCTTCTGTAATCACTCCACTCCCCAAGATACAAGGACAGATGGACTTACATTCTAGCTGTATCTGAAGAAGTGAGCTATGACTCACGAAAGCTCATACCCTACCACAAATTTTGTTAGTCTTACAGGTGCTACTGGACTCTTGCTCTTTTCTGCTACTACAGACAGACTAACACGGCTACCCATCTTGATCTATCTGTAGAGATGGAGGCAGTCTTAATGAGCTCATTGAGCAAGAATTGTGGGAAGCAGCCCTCAATTGACCAGTCCGCGATCATATGAGGGGGGAAATATTTCTGGTCCGGGAAAAGCAGAGAGAATGTTTCGATCTCTGTGAAACTGCTTTTGTTTCCCAGTGACTATGATGAGATGAGGGTGACTGTGCCACGAATCCTGCCCTTTCTCTGTTGTTCTTCAGCCTTTTTCTGGGAGTTGGCCTGAAATTCATTGACCTTAACTCCAGTATCATAACAGGCATGCTGAGCAGAGAGTCAGAATCAGGCCTATAGTGGAGTATGAACTTGTTGACAAACCAGGTTCCGTGGTGCGTAATAAGAGAAACAATTCTTAGGCCTGCAGCATGTTGCCCTACTTCAGAACCCAAAATCTGACCCGCTCGTTTTCGTAGGGCTGCACAAACTAGTTCAAAACCTGAAAACCTGCAGGTCTGCTTATCTGTGTATGTTCGCTGTGCTGCTATTACGAGGATCCACGGGAAGCCCACTTTGTGCATGAAAGAAACACAATTCCAGCAACGAGAATTGTCAAGCTGGGCCAACACCACAGAAGCCATCTGTGACGTCAGGATGTTGTGTGCGAGCATTGTGTTACTCGCTAGGCCATTTCCACAACAGCAGCTTTGCAGGTGACTCATGTTCCTATGCCCACATGATTCCGTTTTCGGCAAACGCTGGCCTTTCAGGCGAGCCGCAAGCTCTTCTCAATGACGGCATTTTCGTAAGCGGTTGCAAAATAACAATGTTTGAGTCCAGCGAGCTTTCTTCTCCCCTTATGGGATGCTCATCCCTTATTGGAGGGTGTCTTTTATGGCATCACTCCCAGATGCAACATTAGTCCCTTGCCAGGTTGCTTTGTTATCTTCCTTTCTAATAAAAAAACGTTTTTCTGGATCAATCTGAAGGCCCGTTCCAATCCACCACTCCTTTTTCAGCAGTGGCCAACCAGTTGCCTATGGGAAGCTTAGGCATGAAGGCAACAGTCGTCCCCTGCGGCTGCATTCAGCTGCTCATTTCATAAGATGTTAAACTATTGCCACTGACAGCCATGTATAAAGAGTGAGTATGGGGTAGTGGTACAGTGCCACACCAGAACTAAGGTTAAATCCCAGTGTAATCCTAAAAAGGACTGGACGACCTTGATATAGTCACCCTCTTAGCATCACCTACCACATAGGATTCTTGTGAAAATACAATGGTGAACCTTGTGTTCCACTCTGAGATCCTTGGAGAAATGTTAGGGTTGCCTGGTTCCCTTGGAGACAAATTAGGCAATGGGCTCACCCCGCAACAACAGAAAATGACATCCTTTCTGGCATGATAGGATAGCCCTGGTGAGCCTGATCTCATCAGATCTCAGAAGCTAAGCAGGGTTGGCCTTGGTTAGTAATTGGATGGGAGACCTCCCACAAAGACCAGGGTTGCAGAGGCAGGCAATGGCCAACCACCTCTGATAGTCTCTTGCCATCAAAAACCTACCAGGGGTTGCCAAAAGTCAGCTGTGACTTGAGGGCACTTTCCACTACCATGGAAGCAACAGGTTATGATGGGAGCAGATTCTCCTGTGACGGGAGATTTTTAGAAAATCAGCCCCCAACGTGATCCATTGCTTCTGTGTTGTGCCAGAAATGATGTCATTTTCTGGCACAATGGGTGGACACGTGTGTGCTTTGTGCATGTAACTTAGGCCTGCCCCTGACATTTCTAGGTGCCCCCCTGCTGGCCAGGTGAACAGTGGCAAAGGCAGAGGTTGATGGAGTCTGGGAGCAGGGGATCCCCTGCTACGGTGTATGATCTGGCAAGACTAAGGGAGGTGAGCATAAAAATGGACGGATGGAATGTGCCTAGAGATTACAGATACCCTCATAGTATTTTGCGGCAGGAATTCCACAACTTACTTTTGCATAGTATGTAGCCATGCAAAACCCCAGTTTCCTTCTTGGAGAGCAAATGGGCTGGTTCTCCAAAGAAGTCACCCAGGCAACTTGCTTTTGGGTAGTGAATAAAGATTGGAAGAGCTTGGTGCATTCCTACTCACTGGTGGAGCAGGAGATAATGGTCATCACCCCCTAGACCTGGACCATCACTGGCCTGTTTTGAGCCAACTCAGAGCTGACCAACTGCAATGTGGGCGACTGGTGCACCTTGCCCAGGGTGACAAAATACCTTGAACCGGCCCAGGCAGTTCTTAGAAAATCCATCGCATTAGCACCGATCTCATTCCCTCCAGCCTTGCTTTGTACTACCGTTCTCTTCCCCAGAATTGTATTTTTCTAGAAGGTTCTGAGAAGGGGAGAAAAGTCAAAATAACAAACATGGAGGGAAGAAGTAATCTGTTTCATCCTAACAGGGTTTTATCTCTATTATCACCTTCTCTTGCTTTACTGCCGAGCGGTGCTAAGTGAATGACCCCTTTTCTGCAGCTGTGCCTTTGCCACCTCACGGCAAAAAACGGCAACAACAAAGAAGCCTTTTCATTTCCAGGGACTCCTGGAGAAGTGAGATATCGCCAGCTTGTGTCTCACCTCGGATGAGTTCACTCCAGGCAAAGGACATTACAGGGAAAGAGAATAACGGGTCTTGTGTGGCGACAGGGTAATGCCAGCTTTCCTAGGCTAGACTAGCAGCGAAGCACGCTGCGACTCAAATCTTGAAAATCAATGTGCGGATTTACAGCATTGAAGAAAATTTCCAGATCACATTTATACCATGGGTATCAAATGTAAGACCCTTTGTTTTATGTTGTACATTTTTATCCTGCCTTCCTCCAAGGAGATTGGAGTGGCATAGATCATACTCCCTTTCTTTTAAACTCACAACTATGAGCCAAGCTACAAGTGACGCCTTATACAGGTTGGACACTTGTCAGCTTCCCTCAAGTTTTGATGGGAAATGTAGGCGTCCTGGTTTTACAGCTTGGCTCTCCATTACAGCTGCAAGACCAGGATGCCTACATTTCCCATCAAAACTTGAGGGAAGCTGACAAGTGTCCAACCTGGGTCAGGCGTCACTTGTAGCTTGGCTCTACCTTGTGAAGTGAGCTCAAGATGGGTAGTCGTGTTAGTCTGTCTGTAGTAGCAGAAAAGAGCAAGAGTCCAGTAGCACCTATAAGACTAACAAAATTTGTGGTGGAGCAGGGCTTTTTTTCTGGGAGAAGAGGTGATGGAACTCAGGACCGCACAATGATGTCACTTTGGGTCAGCTGGAACAAGGGGGGAGTTTTTTAAAGTTTAAATCGCCTTGGCAAAAATGGTCACATGGCCGGTTGGCCCCACCCCCTGATCTCCAGACAGAGGGGAGTTTAGATTGCCCTCTAGAGGACAATCTAATACTTCCCTCTGTCTGGAGATCAGGGGGTGGGGCCACCAGCCATGTGACCATTTTCAAGAGGCACCGGAACTCCGTTCGGCCGTGTTCCCGCTGAAAAAAAGCCCTGTGGTAGAGTATGAGCTTTTGTGGGTCACAGCTCACTTTTTCAGGTATCTGAATTAAACTGTGACTCACAGAAGGTCACACCCTACCACAAATTTTGTTAGTCCTATAGGTGCTACTGGACTCTTGCTCTTTTCTAAATGTGAAATGAGAGAGGGAATGGCCAGCCCAAGGTCACCCAGCAAACTTCTTGGCCAAGTGGGGATTTGAACCTGGGTCTGTCAGAATATAACATTCTAACTGTTATGCCATGCTGGCTCTCCTTTAGCCTTATTGGGGATTTCAGGGGACTTTGGTACATAAAACTGGCACACTAGCCCGTAACACAGCTGCCTCTTTGCAGTCGCACTGACCGAATATTATTGACCAACCACCGAGAATTTGACTGTGATCAAATATTGTCAAGTATTTCCTGAAGCCCAGAATGCCATTGTGTGGTGGCAGCTTCTCTTTATAAAATTTAGTTATAATGTCATTGGTCAGCAGGGGTAGGAATGAAAGTTGTTTGCTCCCCAACCCTGCCACAGTTGGAGACAGAACTGGCAGCGTAGCGTTGTCGATCTCCCTGGCTATTACAGTAACCGGTAGCATCTCTAAACAGGAAGATCGGTTTGCTTAGCACAAGTGCTGCTCAAACCTGACTTTTGCTTTTTTAAAAAAAAGTTGCTGTTTCTCTTCTTTATTTCAGTGTGAATTTCATTTTTTTTTAGTATTGCAAAGCTTTAAAGTTGGTGTTCAGAATACAAGTCAAGTGGAAGGACTGTTCATTGTATTGTTCACATTTCTAGAAACGTTGACCTAATGTTAAAAGCCATCACAATTGTTTTTAAAAGCTTGATTTCATTGTTTCACAGTAATGATTTCCTTTTTAAAAAAATGCAAGTTCACTAATGCTATCAAGCATTGTCTATGATTAAAATAGTGTACGCGTGTTTAAAACACAAGGCAATGTTGGAGAGGTCAAATGACCAGGGCTGGCTATCAGTGCAATCCTTGGCAGAGTTACTCCAGTCTACGCCCATTAAAATCAATGGGTGTAGACTGGAGTAACTCTGTTTAGGATTGCACTGTATGTAGCCTGTTGTCACTCCGCATGACTGTCAGGGCTGGGAAGCTCTGTCTATAGCATGAATATTGTGTTGGAGATGAATTTCAGTGTGGGGGGGCAGCATTCTTTGCTCTGTTTCAGCAATGTTTTTCACCGCTTGGTTTTAACCTACTCCCGATATAGCATGGAGCAGAAGAGGGACTTATTCCAGCGATAGCTTTCTTCGCTTTTTGGACTGCAGTGTGCTTGGAGAGCTCTGCTGGAGCGATTCCCCCAGTGGTTTCAGTTCTGGTCTGTAGAGCCGATGACAGGCATGAGCTGAGGTGGCTGTCAGGGAAAGCACACTCGTTGTGGTGGTTGTGGACCATGTGACATTCATAGTTCTCGTTCTCAAATGTGCTCCCATTCTCAGCCAGAGTTGCTTGTTGGGGAAGCGTCTTTGTTTCTGGATGGATTTAGACATTGGCAAACACGGATGCTCATCCTGGATAAACTTGTCTATTATGGGATGTGTGGTGTTGTGTTGCAGTCTCTCTTGCTGGTCCCTCTCAGGGTCAAACTACTCATTACAACATTTGCAAGTCCACCACTGGGACTCTCAGCCATATTGCAGCCTGCAGGTTCTTGGGAAGAGCTCCATCTAAAAGTGCCTCCAGGCCCGTTGACTACTTCATACAAAAGTGTTGCACTAGTCCCCACCCCATGTGTGGATGGTGGGGACATTGGTTGCGGGAATGAAGTTGTTCTTGGAGACACCAGTTTCTTAGGAGTAGCAGTCTTGCCAATTAGCAGCTAGTTGGATTTGTCCCATACAGTATAATGAGAGCCAATGAGAACCAAGTAGCCTGCAGTTCCACAGCTCCCACCTTCATAGCCCCATCCCCATCCTACAGTCGTTCTACACAAGACATCTTACATGGGACACTCAAATGTAGGGAGATGGAATGTTAGCCAGGAAGTGTAGTTTAAAAAGACAGATCTGGCGGCGATCGCTCCTCAGAGGGTTTGTTAATTTCATCTTCGCCTCCCTGAAGGGGAAGTAAAATTGACAGAGCCTTCTGGGAGGTGAAGATGAAATGAATAAACCCTCTGAGGAGTGATCTCCGTGGCTCTGTCTTTTAAAACAATGCTTCCCAGCTAACATTGTGTGTTCCTACTCTTGAACATCCCCATGTAAAATGTCTTGTGCAGAAAGACTCCTAGATTCTTGGCTTGATCGGGCTATATTGTAATGTCGAGCTGAAGAACTGGCTTATGTGTTTCTTCAGTTTTACTAGCCATCCTCCAGGGGAAAACAGCTTGGCGGTGGCTTTCTCACTTTCTTATTTATTTTCTTCCTCCCCTCTCCAGTTTCATTTAAATCTAGCCCCATCTCCAGATAAGTCTTTGCAAAGAGGAATCGTTCACTTCATGCACCTGGAAGAGGAGGAGGAGGGAGGAGAGCTCTTTAAAAGTTATTTACTGATTTTTCCTGACAGTTTCTCTGTATTCCTTTCCACACAGCAGTTGTTAAATTTGTTGTTTCAGCTACGAGAGAGTTACAGTCTTTGCTTGAGCGGCATTTTCTTGCTTACACTTCCTCTCGCAATCCATCAAAATCAAACGCTCGCATTGGATACTGTCTCCTGAATTGCAATAGGTAGTCTGAAGTTACCAGATGCAGGGTTTTTGAGAGAAAGGCAACCGAGTTGGCGGGGCAGGGAGGGACGTACCGACTTTTCTTCTTCTCTCAACGCATAACTAATACGGAATTGATGAGATGTGGCAATGGGTGTTTAGCATAGGTAAGTTTTATAAAAAGATTAGACAAATTCATGGAGTGTAGAGAAAGCAGTGAATATTAGTTGTGAGTGACAGCAGATTTCTATGTATAAATGGAGTAAACCTCTGATTAAAAGTGTCTGCGTCTGTCTGGCTGTTATCAAGGCAGGGACCGAATGCTGGAATGCATGGGCCTTGGTCTGATACAGCGGAGACTAAAAATGTGCTTGGAGAAGTCGGTCTGAAGTCTCTGGGGTTTGCTGAGATTAAGCAAGCTTTTTTGCAAGATATGGAAAGAGCGATAGCGAGGTAAACATGGCTTAGCAGTGAAGGTGTCTGCAGAGCTAGAGTGACTTGTATATCTAGCATGTCCCTTTGGCGATGGTACATGGTTAATGTTATTGCCACCTTAGTGACATTCAAAGCAACCGGGGTCATTCTTCATCAGTTATGAGAGCAGTGGAATTTTTAAGGCCAGGCTCTGCTGATTTCTGGATCGCTGAAGAGTTTCCTTGACGTTAAATCGAAAGTGAATCTGGGAGTTCCTTTTTAGGCAAAATATTTGGTATATTCCAAGGGAAATGAAAAAAAAATGACAATTAGAATTTCTTGGGAGAGGAAGGGAGAGTTGCCAGTTTTTGGCCCCTAGTTCCCGTTTCTTGTCCCTGCTCCTGGGGTCAGCATGAGTAAAATAATGGGGGAAATCATAGCAGTTCCAGCGATTCCTAGAGAGGCATGAGGTCACTTCCAGGTTTTATATGGAAGTGATGTCACACAATTACTGACAGTGCCTCTCCATATCTTGTGCCTCAGCCTCCTGTCTTTCTGTACTGAACTCTTAGGTCATTAAAAGCTTTAACTCATGCATCTTTGGACTCATGCAGTGAAGTTATTTGAGATCTAAGCTGGCAGTCTCTGACATGTCATCTGCTGGAGATGTGGGAACATTCCTGCCTATTTCCCCACCTGCCTCCTGGCCTGCGTCCTCCTACCGATGAGTTGGTGATCATGGGCAGAGGCACAAACCACTGAGAGTTTGCCCTCCCTTGGTGGGAACCTGGCAACCCTAGGGGAGGAGAAGGGAAAGGGATGTTCCAGTTGGTTCAGCCAGCCCAAAATGGTCTTCCCAGACTGCTCAGTCTTGATGGCCTTGTATGATAGGGGTGTCATCCAACCACAACTGCTAGACTATCCTCCCACCAAATAGGATGATCCCAGTCAACATTTTCTGTGCTCAGCATTTCAATTTTCTGCCAATTGTGGTCTCCGGTAGTTATTCGAGGACAAAAAGGGGGGAAACCATGTACATGACTCTAAGTTCCTTGGAAGAAGAGCAGGATAAAAATGGAGAGAAATATACCTAGAGATACATGTCCTGTTGAAAGCAATGGAAGCAGCTATCAGATGGATTAACTAATACACCTCTCTTTGAAGCCGATGATTGAAAAGTAGGTTAATGTTTTTAAATAGATGAAAGATCTAAAAATCTAAAAGAAAAATTGCCTATAGATCCAAGATAAGTGAGACTGACTGTGCTATTTCTTTTTAGCTTTATATAGTGTGTTTCAAGTGTTCCGAGCGATTGAAATGTGCATTATCACAGATACCTTTTCTAGCTTTTTCAGAAACAAATACTGCATTAAAATGTTGGTTTATGCCTTTTCCCGACATTCTTGGTGCAAAAGTACTGTCACCAAGAGGGTGTCCTTTGATTAACTTGGAGATTTAAAAAAAACTTTTATTATAACTTTATTTAAAAGAAGAAAAAAGACAATAGAAAATGCATTAAGAATCTTAAACAGAGTACAGAATAATAGATTTAAGCTACAACAAAAATATAAGCAAAATATATAACAACAAAGCCGCATTTCATAATATTACTCCTCTACCTCTCCTTAATTACTTATAGCCAGTATTTTATAGTCAGCATTCTATATTCAGTCACGTGCATCACATTTTATATTCAACATTTTTGAAATCTTGATTTTATAATTGATCTATAACCATACTAACTATTGTTGTTTTTTCTTAATTCTCAACCGTGTAATCAAAACAATTTCTCCATTTTTCTGGAATTCTTGTGTTGGTCTGTTGTGCATATAAGAAGTTAATTTAGCCATAGATGCATATTCATACAAAATGGAAGACAGAATTTTGTCCAGATAGTAAAGAGTCCGGTAGCACCTTTAAGACTAACCGACTTTATTGTAGCATAAGCTTTCAAGAGCCACAGCTCTCTTTGTCAGATGCATAGAAGATATGAAGAAACTGACCAGAGATATATAAGTGGTGAAGGGAAGGGGGAGAGGGTGTCGGGAGCAGGGCCAGATCCACGGGGGGGGCAGGGGGGGTGGTCTGCCCCCGGCGCTGCCAAAGAGGGGGCGCTGGGTACAGCTGCCAGCCGCCAGAAGCGTGCCGGTGGCAGTGCGGGCAGCTGACCAGCCACCTGCACCATTTGCCTGCCCCGCAGGACAGGGAGCATGCGGCAAGCCGGCCACCCCCTCAGCAGGGCAGGTGAATGCCATGGGTGGCCTCCCAGCCACTCGCGCTGCTGCTGCTCTGCTGGCGGCACACTCCGCCCCTGCGTGATGATGTCATGGAAGTGGGCACCGGTAACCCTAGATCTGGCCTGGTCGGGAGTGAGGGCCATGTAAATGTAAATCAGTTGCGAAAGTCATGAAAGAGGCGGAGTGCGCAATCCAGGTTGGGTGTGACCCCTTCCCTCCATGGCTGAATCCGAATGGAATGCCTGAAGGCAGTTTCTTCTAGTAATAAGATAGCCATCCAGAGTCTCTATTCAATCCAAGTCTGACGGAGTCAAATTTACATATGAATTCCAATCCAGCAGCTTCCCATTGGATTTTGTTTTTGAAATGTTTCTGTTGAACTATGGTGACCTTTAAGTCCTTGATGGAATGTCAGTAGATACTCCCACTGGTTTCTGGATGTTGCCATTTTTGATATCAGATTTGTGTCCATTTATTCTTTTGCACAGAGGTTGGCTGGTTTGTCCAATGTACAGAGCAGATGGGCATTGTTGACACATGAGGGCATATATCACGTTGGAGGATGAGCAGCTGTAAAAGCCAGAGATTGTTTAGTTGACGCCGTTGGGTCCTGTAATTGTGTTTCCTAGGTAAAGATGAGGGCAGAGTTGGCATCTCCATATTCTCCATGCATCTGATGAAGAGAGCTGTGGTTCTCAAAAGCTTATGCTACAATAAATTTGGTTGTTCTTAAAAGTGCTATTGGACTCTTTACTGTTTTGCAACAACAGACTAACACAGCTAACTCCTCTGGATTTTTTGTGATTAAATAGATGAATAAATTGATTAACTTGCAGACTGAATTCTTGGAACAGGGACTTCCTATCTCTTAGGTATATGAAACCCAGAGCATTACAGAATTTTGCAGCTAGAGGATGTAGTAATGATACCTAGCTAGCTCTGATGGCTTTGAAGGGAGATGAGACAAATTAATGGAGAATTGGTCCCCTCAATAACATGATGCCTACATGGTGTCTCCATGTTCAGAGACAATGTTTGGGAGACTCTGGCTTCTTGGCCTTGTTTTTCAGTTCTTTAGTGTGTCTGGTCTGGTTGGACCTACTTAGAGGAGGGACTGTGGCTCAGTGATAGAACATCACGTTTGCATGCAGAAGGTCCTCGGTTTGATTCCCAGCATCTCCATCTAAAAGGATCAAGCAGCAGTACGGTGGAAAATCTCTGCATGAGACCTTGGACAGCTGCTGCTAGTTAAAAAGTACTGATCATAATAGACCAATAGTTGGACATGGTCAAACGCAGTTTGTGTATGTTTGTGTAAAAGGGAAAGAGGGAGATAGTATGACCTCTCATCTGATCCAGAAGTGGTGTTCTTATGTTCTTGTGTTCTTAACAAACCCATCTCCTTGAACTGTCCTCCATGAGGTTAAAGGAAGACCACGCACGACCCCATTTTAACCTTCCAGAACATTCAGTTGCTGACCTAAAAGTAGCAGTTATGCTGCAGAGGAACTGCAGCATAACTGCAGTTATGCTGCATTACAAGCTGTATTACAACTGCAGCTTGTAATGAAGCTCAAGACAATGCATCCAACTGGACTGAACCGAGACCTGGGCTTTCTGTCTCATTACAAATGCTGATTTCTTCACACCCGCCACCTCTCTGCATACCCCACCCTATCCAATCATGCTGCTATTTTCATTCACTGGCTTTTGTCATTCGGCATCTGAAATCGCTCTCCAAGATGGACTCACATTCTAGCTGTACCTGAAGAAGTGAGCTGTGACTCATGAAAGCTCATACCCTGCTACAAATTTTGTTAGTCTTATAGGTGCTACTGGACTCTTGCTCTTTTCTACTGCTACAGACAGACTAGCACAGCTATCCATCTTGATTTGTCTCCTTAAACGGTCCTCTGTGAGGTTAAAGGAAGACCGCACACTATCATGTCTCATTGTAAGCTACTCTGAGCAGAATTCTGATGAGGAAGCATAGAAGTATTCTAAATAAATAAATAAAATAAATACTCTATGCTCACAAAACCAACAACATTGTGCAGGAGAGATGGACAGAGACACAGAGAGACTTGTTTTCCAGGACCATCTTTGAGCCAAAACACACGTTAAGAAATACCTAGGTTCAGCACGTGTTCTCTTACCTCAAGGTTTGCCGGGATCTGTAGGCGTCCTGGAAGCTTAAAGTTTAGCATTTACAGAGCAGCAAAAAGGGGAAGGGAAATACAGGTGCCTGTATTTTAAGCTTTAAGCTTCCAGGACGCCTTTAAGCTTCCAGGACGCTTACAGATCCTTTAAGCTTCCAGGACTTTAAGCTTCCAGGACCCCTACAGATCTTTAAGCTTCCAGGACGCCTACTTTAAGCTTCCAGGACGCCTACAGATCCTGGCAAACCTTGAGGTAAGAGAACACGTGCTGAACCTAGGTATTTCTTAACGTGTGTTTTGGCTCTTTGTTGCAAAGGGCAAAGTCAGCAGAGCAGAAGATGCATCTGGCAATCAAGTATGCTTTTAAGATCACAGACAGAGGTATCACCATTAGTGCATGCATCATTTCCCTGCTTTATCAGAATATTCTGTCTTTAGCTTTTGCCGTGATGACTAACAAGTCCCTTGCAAATGTCTCAAGATCTCACAAAGTTGCTACAACATAAATTGGGAAGAATATGCCTTAGCACAACAAAGCAGATCACATTAAATATGCAGAAGTGGGGGTTTTTTTATCACCCCCTGAAGCAGCCGCTCCCTCTTGAGAAGCAGATCTGGCGTTAAAAATGTCTAAACATGCCATCAAAATTATTTAACGGCGCTCACTGAGGGAGGATCTGTTGCATGTTCTCTCTAGCCTGTGCTGTGCTTTGTAGTTTTTTGGAGCATGAAAAGCATTTATGTCATATAGTGGTGGTGGAGAGTGCCCTAAAATCATAACTGACTTAGGGCAACCACTGATGGCGTTTTCATGGCACAAGACTAACAGAGGTGGTTAGCCATTGCCTGCCTCTGCAACCCTGGTCTTCCTTGGAGGTTTCCCATCCAATTACTAACCAAGGCCAACCCTGCTTAGCTTCTGACAAGATCAGGCTTACCAGGGCTATCCAGGTCAGGGCATGTCCTATGTTAAGGAGAAAAGATGTACAGGGCTTTCCATGCACCGAATTACACAGCCGTTTGATCTCAAATGTGGTGAGCTCTTGGAGCTATCCAGGGATTATTGCCAAGAGAGGCACAATCTTCTCTGTCTGAATTGGGTGGAAGTCATATACCTCCCCCCCCCCAAACTGTGCAATTTAGAAAGTCATGAATTAGCAAGAAGAAGCCCTATGACCAAACCTATCCTCTTCTGAGGGGTGTTGCTGCCTGATCATACACACAGAATTCCCACCGGTCAGTCAGGCGTCTCCGAGCCCCCAGGCAGACTTGAGAAGAATAGCCCTCAGTCCGTGTTTCCACCACTTAACTGGTACACTGCCTCTGAGCATGGAAGTTCCATTTAGCCTTCATAGTTGGCATACCTGCTGTCCACGAATTTGTCAATGCAATGAAATCAAGAAGGTGCTAGCACCTGAATATTTGTACCAGAAACAAAACTTTAGCATAGATTCAAGATTTGGCTGAAGCCTTGCATTTCAGTTAGATGATTATTTTCTATCCTCACTTTTTTTAATCTAAAAAACTTTTTGTAAAAAAGAAGTAGTTACAGAAAATGAAAACTCTGCTCATTGGAGGTGCAAGAAACACATTGGAACTTCTGTATGGTGGGATTGCATCTCTTTTAAGCTTTTCTGGGCAGTGGTACTGGACGCGTTCCAAGCAATGACTGGCTATTCAATTCCACTAAAACTAGTTTATGTTTGCTGGGTTATATAAAAGAGGCAGTAAAAAAACATATACGTTTGGTAAAGATTGTAATAGCTTTGGCCAGAATTTTAAATGGCAAGGTATTAGAAACAAAGTAAAGTGCCTCCCATTTCACTCTGGGAGCATAAAATTTGGAATGTAATGCTTTTAAATAAAATAACATCTTATGACAATTTTGAGGAAGGTCTAGTTAAATGGAAGGAGACATTTAAAGGGGCAATGGCTATCTTTCTTAAAACTGAAAAACTACAACGTCAGCTTAAGCTGTGCAACAAGAAATTATGAACCTCAAACTGGGGCCAGGAGTCCTCCTAGAATTACAGCTGATCTCCAGATGACAGTGGTCGGTTCCCCTGGAGAAAATGACAGCTTTGGAATTCACTTCTTCTCTGAATTCCTTGGAGATGGCCAGTCCCAGACAAAAGGGGCAGTAGTAGGTTACTATGGCAGGTTGGAGGAAGATTCTAGAGGAGACAGAGGGGGTGGAGACTGGAGAGCCTGCTTTTCCGGTTTCTTCTGTCGAACAGGGCTTTTTTCGGCTGGAACGCGGTGGAACGGAGTTCCGGAACCTCTTGAAAATGGTCACGTGGCTGGTGGCCCCGCCCCCTGATCTCCAGACAGAGGGGAGTTTCGATTGCCCTCCGCACCACCAAGTGCCAAGCGGCACGGAGGGCAATCTAAACTCCCCTCTGTCTGGAGATCAGGGGGTGGGGCTACCAGCCATGTGACTGTTTTCTCCGAGGGCAACCCGTTGAGTTCCACCACCTCTTTTCTGAGAAAAAAAGCCCTTGTCGAACATACTGTGGATGGAGGGATTTGGCTGGGTTCTTTTCATTATCTGCTTTTGACAGGGCTGTTCTTTCCCTTTGTGACAATCTTTCCTGCTTTCCCCCCATCCATGACAGATATTCATTGCATACTTACCTCACCTTTCCTCAGAGGAGCTCTGGGTGCATGGTTCATCTCTCTAACATTTTATTCTGATAGCAACCCTTTGAGTCAGGTTAGCCAGAGAGAGAGAGAGAGAGAGAGAGAGAGAGAGAGGCCATTCCCTCACATCCTTAGAAGTACGGTTCACCCTTGGAACTGTGATAATTTTTCCCCAAGCATGCACACATTATCGTTTTCCAACCATGTGCATATTGTTTTTTTACTGGATTTTCTGCATATTTGCTGGGACTGCACTTGCTTCGATGTTTTCTTTTGTTGCGTTTTTTTATATATAAGATTTTAATATTTATTTTTAGATAGAAAATAGGGAATAGAAAGTAAAGGGAAGGGGGATAGAAAGAAAAGAAAAACCAAAAAAGAAATTACATATCTATTACGTTGCATCATTCACTCTAATACATGTCATAGTATTCTGCTAGTCAGCTCTCTATTTGCAATTTTTTCCATTTATCTTCTATAACGTCCATAAAGGACCACATCTTAGTTGAAAATTAAATTTCTCCAAACTTATCTTGTATCCATTTGTAAAAAGGCTCCCAAATGTCATTATAGGTTGTATTGTCCAACTCTTTCAATAAACTCGACAATTTGTCCATTTCAGCCGTCTCAAGTATTTTTTTGACCAGGTTTTCTTGTGTTGGGATAGTTGTCATTTTCCAAAGTCTCGCATATGCAATCCTAGCTGTTGTAATTGTATTCAACATCAAATGCTTTTGCTCTTTATTGACCGGGACCGATACGTGGTTTAATCAAAAAAGTTCTGGTTTCAAAGGCAGTGGAGTCTTGAATATCTGTTGTAGGTTTTTTTCAGTGAGTTGGGGTTTTTTTTTGCATTTTCTGGCATATGAAATTGAAGAGTTTCTGAAGAAATCTCCTACTCCTCTCAATCTCTGCCCAGTTTTCCCGCTGAAGCTGTTGACCTTTCTTCACATTTCTGTTCAGTTGCAGAAGCCTGCTTGCAACAGTAACTGCATGCAATCGCGCATGTGCAAAGTAAAAAAAAAATTAAGGGGGATGGGCACTTTTAGTCAATTATGATGGAAGTGTCCAACATCCCCTCCAAAACTTTTTTTTACACTGTTTGGAGGCTTTCCTGTGACCTCAAAACCAAACGTAAGTGCTTGTGAGTACTGCGTGTGGAGGATGAATTGTCAGGGCGAATTAGCAAAACATAGACCTAAAGAGGGTAAAAGGCGGGAACAACGGGCTGTGTGGAAATGGCCAGCGAGTGACTGGCTTAAAATGATCCAGTGAGCTTTATAGTGGAGTGAGGATTTGAACCAGATATCCCTAGTACTAGACTAGCACTCTAATCATTCAACCATACTGGTTATCATCACTGGCAAAAGGGCCGTTCTCTTTCTCATTTTCTTTCTTCTCTTTTTTTACACTTCATTTATGCCCCACCTTTCTTTCCAGTCAGGACCGAAAACAGCTAATTATTAAATGAGATTTTTTTTAAAAAATTCTGCTGGTTTTGCTTTTAATAGTTTCGTAAAGGCTTGGTATCACTGTACAACTCTTGGGATATGTTATACAAAACAGCATGTATGTCTTTTATATATAGTTATATTAAGTTGCAGTACCTGTAAATTACTATATACTCGATTTATAATAGAGCATCCAGCCTGGAACTGAGAAGAAGTTTTACCTTCTGAAATAAATTAGTCTTCTAAATTGATTGTCATAGCAGTAACTAAAATAGAGTGTAGCTTGTCTCCTAAAAAGTGCGGGGGAAATCATTAAAGCTGCAGCGGGAAGGGGGAACGACGAAACAGACAGGCCCTGAATCCCCATGCATGATACTTTTATAACAATACTAGAGTTTTTCCTCTGTTTTTGAGGACTGGCTATCTCCAAGGAGCCTGGAAGGCAAAGAGTGCCCACAGAATTGGAGAGCGGACAGGTCAAGTGTCCCACTGTCTGCAGGCATCGGGGCTTGTAAAACTGCTGTTCAGGACAGATGCTGGAAATCTAATCTGTGTGTGCACATGTGTGTAGCGAGAGCTAGCTCTGCATTTCACTCGCTGTGATACCAGCATGCGCAAAGTCTGATCTGCTCTTGCTGCCTGGTCACTACCCTGGGAAGTTTTAAAGTAACTGCTTCAAAGCCCTTGAAGGGAGGGTATGCGGTGCCACTGCGTGATTTGGCTGTTGTGAACACTTAGAAGTAGCTCATTAATGGTATGCTTCATGTTTCTCAGTGGGCCACAGCAAGGGCTTTGATGCTACAAACAAAAATGCACACGCCCCAGTAATTTAGATTTGTCAAACACCCCCAAATTTAGCAATTGGAATAAATCTGGCAAACGTGCTAGTTTTATTTCTTTTATGTTGTTTCAGGCTTCCGTTTGGTGTTTGTTGCTTTCTACAGTAGGATGCTTTTGTTATTTTTTAAATCACAGCACAAAGGAGGTGGATTAGGTGAATTGATCCTCGATGGAGGAGGGAGTACAGGGAGAGACCCAAGTACGGGGAGCCTCTGTAAAAGAGGCTGGGAGTTGGGAAGAGGCGTGCTTGTAAAACTTCCTTCTGTGCCATTTACCTGGATGCAGGAGGCTGGCCTCTCTTGCCCTTGGCCACCTAAGATCAGGATAGGGAGAAGAAATAGAATTCTTTCAACACAATCCTAAACAGATCCAGATCCAGATCCATGCTAGTCTGTAGTAGCAAAATAGATGCATCTGACGAAGAGAACTGTGGTTCTCGAAAGCTACAGTAAAGTTGGTTAGTCTTAAAGGTGCTACTGGACTCTTTACTAAACATGGGCACGAACCGGAAAAAAATGAACCCTGTGATTTGTGGTTCGCTGTGGAAGCGGCAGGGGAAGGCTGTCAGTTTCAAAACACCCTGCGCAGGCTTCATCCGATCGGGTGAAACTGGCGCGGGGCATTTGAAACAGACAGTCGCCTTCTCCTGCCACTCGTGGGCGGCAGGAAAACGGAGCTGTCAGTTTCACATGCCCCACACCAGCTTCAGCCAATTGGCTGAACCCAGTGCAGGGCATGCGAAAGTGACAGCCCCGTTCTCCTGCTGCTTGCGGGAGGCAGGAGAACGGGGCTGTCACTTTCACACACCCTGTGTGGGCAGCGGCGTCAGCCTGTCAGACTTCACAAACCAGTCATGACTCTCACGAACCAGGCAAAAAAAGTTGTGGAGTTTGTGGAAAACGCGGCCCCACAAACCGTGTTTTCATGAACCATGAATCGGCCTGGTTCGTGTGTGTTTTTGCTTCATATTGCAATTCATGCCCACCTCTACTCTTTACTATTTTGATCCTAAACAGAGCCACTCTAGCAGTAGAAAAAAGCAAGAGTCCTGTAGCACTTATAAGACTAACAAAATTTGTGGCAAGGTATGAGCTTTCATAAGATGTGAGCTTTCATGAGTCACAGCTCACTTCTTCAAATATCTGAAGAAGTGAGCTGTGACTCCTGAAAGCGCATACCCTACCACTAATTTTGATTTCAATGGGTGTAGACTGGAGTAACTCTTCTTAGGATCGCACTGTTGGGCTCTTTGAGATTCCACCCAGAATTCTGGCACCTCATGGCATACTTAATTTCTTTCTCATAAGTAGACACATTTGTGTAAAGCTTCTTCCCCTGGGCATCTGACCAGCCAGCAGCCACTGTTAGAAACAGGACACTGGATTAGACAGACTATTTGATTCAGTGAGGATGCTTGTATGTTTTTTGGAATGAATGAATGATTTCTGTTTGCAGAATGTGAGATTGTTTCCAAGCAAAGGTGAAGCCACAGATTCATCGATGATAGGCTATTAAGACTCATGATAAATACAGGATCCTCCATCTTCAGTGGCAGTCTACCACAGAAGACTAGGTGTTCGGGACAAAACACAGGGCTGTTGTCTCCTGTTCTGCTTGTGAATTTCCCAGAAACATTTGACTGGTTGCCATAGATCTTGATCCAGAAGAGTCATAATATTCCTAGGTTCACAATAGAGGTGTGAAGGCCTTGGCGGGGGTGGGGAGTATTTTTTTCCTGAAAGTAGCCCTTTTTTCAGGTTTTTCTCCAAGATTTTTTAAATTATTATTCCAGAAAAAAATGGGACATTCTGGGGAGCTTTGAAAAATAACACTTCTTAATTTTTTCCCCAATAAGTGAAATGCTTTTTACAAGATTTGCTCACTCAGAATATGTTGCACAGTCTATGGCACTAGATGATAATTCATGTGTATATTGTAGACACATGCAGCATAATTTCAAGCATTTATTTATTATTTAAAGTTGACTTATTTTGTCTGCAATTATTATGCTACAGTGTGTATGATGGTAATACACTATTAAATGCTTCAGTGTTATAATTGTTATAAAAGTTCAGCGTTTTCAGTGTTATAAAAGTTTGATAGTATCCAAACATATTTTGACTGAACGAGACTGTCCATATAACAATATTTTTTGTCTATTAAAAATGTGTTTTCTATTTTCACTCCCCCCCCCCATCACCTCTTAAGATACACGTTCTATAAGGTAGCACAGGTTGCAGCAGTTTGCAGCTGTATCAGATGTATATGCAGTTTTTCTTGCAGAAAAATACAGCGTATATATTTAAATTTCATAAGTACGTCCATAGTACAATTTTTATATGCTGGCTAAGTTATAAATGATGCATTTTATGTTGTTACAGCAGTAAAATAAACTCAGACTTGATAAGAAAGTAAATATAGTTTCTCCTCCATTTTTTTTTTTTTTGGTTTACTGGGGTAAAAGCATTTTTGTCCCCACAGGTTTAAAATTTTAAGAAATTTTGCATCTCTTGTTTCTGTGCCCGGGGGAGTGGGGAGACCCAGCACTCACCTTTTTCAAGTCCTTGCACATGCGCAAAATGTGCACATGCTGTCAACGTGGTGCGATGACATCACTTGCAGGAGTGATGTCATCACGCCCGTGGAGACCAGGCACAGTGTGTGCTGGCGCAGGAGGTTTTTTGCCTCCTGGACCCATTACCTGGGGCTTTTCGCCCCGCTGGCCAGGTGAGTGGCAGCTGGGGGCAGAGGCTGGGAGTGGGAGATCCCTGCCCCCACCAGGGGACTGGCAACTCGATGACCTGAACTGACTTGCAAGTCTTACAGTAAAACTCTAACAAAACTTTTCTGGGAATAGGCCCCATTGAATAACATGAGTATTGTTTCTGAGTGGACCAACCTCTGATTGCTCCCTTA